>NC_143387.1:42258327-42577077 GCF_980474605.1 Leiobunum rupestre
CTCCCTATATTTCTTAAATATTTCTTAAATATTTCTTAAATATTTCTTAAATATTTCCGATATATCTTAATTATTTCCGATATTTGAGATACTCTCTATATTTCTTAAATATTTCCAGAAATATCGGAAATATTTCCGTTTATCTCTAGATTTCCAATATTTCTTACGATTTCTCGAGATTTTCTTATATTTCTTTGGGTTTCCCGATTTCCAGAAATATCGGAAATATTTCCGTTTATCTCTAGATTTATAATATTTCCGTTTATCTCTAGATTTATAATATTTCCGTTTATCTCTAGATTTATAATATTTCCGTTTATCTCTAGATTTATAATATTTCCGTTTATCTCTAGATTTCCAATATTTCTTACGATTTCTCGAGATTTTCTTATATTTCTTTGGGTTTCCCGATTTCCAGAAATATCGGAAATATTTCCGTTTATCTCTAGATTTATAATATTTCCGTTTATCTCTAGATTTATAATATTTCCGTTTATCTCTAGATTTATAATATTTCCGTTTATCTCTAGATTTATAATATTTCCGTTTATCTCTAGATTTCCAATATTTCTTTCGATTTCTTTCGATTTCCAATATTTCCGTTTATCTCTAGATTTCCAATATTTCCGTTTATCTCTAGATTTCCAATATTTCTTTCGATTTCTTTCGATTTCCAATATTTCCGTTTATCTCTAGATTTCCAATATTTCTTTCGATTTCTTTCGATTTCCAATATTTCCGTTTATCTCTAGATTTCCAATATTTCCGTTTATCTCTAGATTTCCAATATTTCTTTCGATTTCTTTCGATTTCCAATATTTCTTTGGACTTACCGATTTCCAGAAATATCGAAAATATTTCCGTTTATTTCTCTAGATTTCCAACATTTCTTTGAATTTCTCGAGATTTCTAATATTTCTAATGTATTTCTAGATTTCGAGAATTATCGGAAACATTTCTGTTTATTTCTCTAGATTTCCAACATTTCTTTGAATTTCTCGAGATTTCTAATATTTCTAATGTATTTCTAGATTTCAAGAATTATCGAAAACATTTCTGTTTATTTCTCTAGATTTCCAACATTTCTTTGAATTTCTCGAGATTTCTAATATTTCTTTGTATTTCTCTAGATTTCTAATATTTATCCTGTATTTATAGATTTCCGAAAATATTTATTTCGATTTCTCACTATTTGTACACCAGATTTCTTAAGTGACTACCCCCTCGTATGCGACACAATTCGGACCAACGCTACCAAATCCGTACAAAGTATATCGGGTAATTTATTAGGATATTATTTTTAAATGCTTCAAAGACAAATTTAACGTTTGATAGTTGTTTCTTTCGTCCAGCCTTACGAATATTATCACTTTTCGCAAATAACGGGTTACCTCGTAGCAGTGGCATAGCCAGGATTTGGTTTCGGGGGGGGGGGGGCACGCCATTGAAAAAAAAGAAAAAGAAAGAAAAATATTTGTACGTACGACCATACATTTCGGGGGGTATGTGCCCCCTGTGCCCCCTGTGCCCCCCCTGGCTACGCCACTGCCTCGTAGCTGTCTCTTTAATAGTGGATTCCATTACCATTATCGTTTCCCCCCCCCTTAATTGGTAAATGCCATTTCTGAGTCGGAAACTGAAATCACTCTATAGTCGTTTGACGATTCGGTTTTGTTTAAATCATAATTAATGGCACATCCACCCCAATATTTTCATTTTCGGGTTTCGCTTTATTTTAGCGTGGTAATCTAGTATGAGAATAGTCTAATGGAGCTGGCAAACTTTAAACCCCGTTGAAATTGATACAGTATCCTAGCCCGGGGGGGGGCACAATGAGCACGTACCCCCCTCCGTTGTTTATGTAGTTTATTTTGGTTTTATTTTTAACGAGGGGTAAAACAGTCTCAGATAATCTGTACACCGAGTTCGTGCATTAAGCACTGTCAAGGTACGGCTATGTACACCGAGTTCGCGGAGTGTCTTACCCCTCGATTTTTAATTTGTGCCCCAGAACCAAAATCTTTGTTACGCCTCTGAATTCATAACAACATTATAAATTATGGCTTCAAAGAATTAGTTTGTAGTTTACTTTTTCACCATGACCTCGAGTGTACCCGTAGAAAATTAAAAAAAATTAGTTGATTATCCTTTTCGGCGTAGCGACAAAAGCGAAAAGCTCATCAACTGCTAGATTTTAGTCTGCTTAGTAGACGCTTTGTGATTTATTGTCTAACGAAAATCCCGCATTTTATAAGCGTCTGGCGTTGGCCGCTAAAAAGCCTAATTAAATTGCGGGAGTAGAAATTAAATAATTTGACTCTCTTTCTTAGTAAAAATAACGTATTTTCCATTTAATTCTGGGAAAATGAGTTAGGCGCGTCAAGTTGTTAAGATTTCTCATCTTCTAGGTCTGCTTTAAAAAAAGTGCTTTTGAGCCAGAATTCTTACCGACTTAATGCACTCGGCTTGGTAAAAATTATCCGGGAATAATTTTTCTCTACTTCGTGCTCGGTAGCTTAGAGCCGTTGGAAAGTCTTAAGTAGATTTTATTTCGAATTTTAACTCGTAGCTGTCTGCGTCAGTGCCACGAGGAAAATGATCACACCCCAATGTCAAAACGAGGATCGCGCGATGGGACTTAGACGTAGAGCCTACCTATACGCGTCGCGTTCCCTTTATTTGCCTCCTCTCGGTTCCTCTCGGCTCCTCTTTTGGCTTTTAAGCTAGTTCCTTTACTCCGCACCAGATGTCTCTTTTCCGAATTAATTCCGTCAATCTTTCAAAAAGTTGTTAACGCGTTCGAAGCTCCTTTCATCCCTTTCTCATTCCCATCGCGGTTGACATCATTATTTTTCATTAATTCCGCCTTTCTCGTCCACTCTCGAGTTATCCGGACGTTTCCCCGTTCGTCGTCTCCATCATCGGCGCGCCTTAATCTGCCAATTCCTATCGAGGCCCTATTAAGGCTAAAGCCTCGCTGACAACCATTTTCCAACTACGCCGTCATTTCGGACGACTCTCGCGATTCAGAAGGGTTTCGAACGCGGAGTACTCTCCTACTCGCTGTCGAGAGAAACGCGTTTACGGCCTCAACGCCGCGTAATCACTCGCTTTACTCGTCACTAATGGCTAAAGCCTAACGCCTTCAAAGCGTACCCGTAAACCCTTTTAACTTATCAATTCTAAGCTTCGTTAAAAATCGGAAGAGAATTGAAAAGTAGCGAAAACGGTGAGCAACAAAGCGCCCTTCGGTTGACAGCGACTGCGGAAGGCTGCGAGCGGCGTCCGCGTCCCTGAAAACCGCGATTGAAACGCTTGCCTTTCTTAATTATCGGATACCGCGCTAAGCCCGACTTAATTGCGATTGGCTCGGGTCGAAAACTTTTTCCCCGCCGCCGAAACCTCTAGAATTTTTATTAGTGGATTAATTAAAAAGCTCTTTAGCGATCCGCGATTTTCGAACGAAAGTATACTTTCCAAAGAGAGCTTCGGAGGCGGAAAATCCACCGAATTGGAATCCTCAAACCCTAAAGGTCGCGTGTTTCGATGTCGATAAAAAAGGTAATTCGAATGAAATGGAAGATATCAGATCGTGTTATGGTGTATATACCCCGGTGGACTCATTTACTTTGACAAGTTTCGCGTATCTGAATATCAAAAGCTCATCTGGTTCCGGCTCCCCTTTCCCTTCTCTTTAAGCGCTTTGCACGGCCCTATTCAATTTATTTTCAACTGCTTTTTCTGCCAAATCTGCTTATACGACATTTTTTTTGCGTACCTACCTTTCGGGCTTATGTCCTTAGGTTTCTATGTATGTCAGGAGCGAAGGTTTTCGACCAGGGTCGTATGAGTCGGGTCGGCTGGTTTTAAATCCCGACCCGACCCGATTAAACATTACAAAATTGAAACCCGAACGGACCCAGGGGGGCGATTCTGTAAAAAATCGAATGGGAATTCGATCTCGATACCCTATACCAGGTCGAAATCGACTTCGACAATTTGCATTGATTTATGCTTATTGGAAATCTTTACCGAATACCATTCGTCGAGATCTCGAAGTTCGAAATCTAGTTTTCGATCGAAAATTGGATTTCGAATATTTACAGAATAGGCCCCGTGGCCACCAAAATTAATCATTTCGAAAACACGACTCGGCCCGTAAAAAATATTCATTTCGAAAACCCGACCCAGCCCGCCAAAATTATTCATTTAGAAAACCCGACCCAACCCGGCCAGCTAAAATTATTTATTTCGAAAACCCGACCAGACCCGACCCACCAAAATTATTCATTTAGAAAACCCGACCCAACCCGGCCAGCCAAAATTATTCATTTAGAAAACCCGACCCGACCCGGCCCACCAAAATTATTCATTTAGAAAACCCGACCCAACCCGGCCAGCCAAAAGTATTCATTTAGAAAACCCTACCCGACCCGGCCCACCAAAATTATTCATTTAGAAAACCCGACCCAACCCGGCCAGCCAAAAGTATTCATTTAGAAAACCCTACCCGACCCGGCCCACCAAAATTATTCATTTAGAAAACCCGACCAGACCCGGCCTACCAAAATTATTCATTTAGAAAACCCGACCCAACCCGGCCAGCCAAAAGTATTCATTTAGAAAACCCTACCCGACCCGGCCCACCAAAATTATTCATTTAGAAAACCCGACCAGACCCGGCCTACCAAAATTATTCATTTAGAAAACCCGACCCAACCCGGCCAGCCAAAAGTATTCATTTAGAAAACCCTACCCGACCCGGCCCACCAAAATTATTCATTTAGAAAACCCGACCCGACCCAGCCCACCAAAATTATTCATTTAGAAAACCCGACCCAACCCGCCCAGCCAAAATTATTCATTTCAACCCAGCCAGCCAAGCTTGAAACCCGGTCCGACCCGAAAAACTGGCACTTTTTATGTTTATAGTATACGCTTGTACCATAAGTGGCATAATTACCCTAAGTGTGTCAGTAAGATAAATTTTACAATGATACCTTGTTTAACGGAAATGACGTAAATGACGTCACTTTTTCCAGTGACGAAATTTACGTCACTTTATTCGGGGACGAAATTGGCGGGAACCTTACAAAGACCACATAGGGTGCTAGTCTACTAGATCGGAATTCGCGAGTCCTACGTTTCTTTGGTCCGTGTAGAACAAGCTCTCATTGATGAATTTCTATGGGAAAGGCTCTTATTGGTCCACTCAGAGATAGGCAAAAACCAAATTTCCGCTCTTCTCTTTCACAGTGAGTAGTTCGAGTCCACGCTCGCGCTCATCTCTTTTAGTACAAGAGGGCGAGCCCACGCTCGCACTCATCTCTTTAAGTACAAGAGGGCGAGCCCGCGCTCGCGCTTTTCTCTTTTAGTAAAAGAGGGGTAGCCCGCGCTCGCGCTCTTTTAAGAGCAAGAGCTAGAGCTCGCGGTCTGCTCGTAATGAGAAGCGCCCTCTCTCAGAGGCCGATAGATTCTGGGAAATTCACATTCAGAAAAAGCACCAAGTGATGTGATTCGTGAAGAAAGGCGGGAATCAATTGTTTTAAATTTCGCTTTCTAAGGGCGGCGCTGAAGCTCACGCCCGAGCTCTTCTCTTTTATCTCAGAAGCTGAAGCTCGTGGTCTTCTCTTTTTTTTTCAGAGGCTGATTTCGCGCTCGCGCTCTTCTCTTTTATTCTTAGCGGCTGAGCTCACGCTCGCGCTCTTCTCTTTTTTCCCAAAGGATGGAACCCGCGCTCGCGCTCTTCTCTTTTTCCCCGAAGAGTGGAGCTCGCGCTCGCGCTCTTCTTTTTTCTCCGGAATAGTGGAGCTCACGCTCGCGCTCTTCTCTTTTCTCCGGAATAGTGGAGCTCACGCTCGCGCTCTTCTTTTTTCCCCGAAGAGTGGAGCTCGGGCTCGCGCTCTTCTTTTTTCTCCGAAGAGTGGAGCTCGCGCTCGCGCTCTTCTTTTTTCTCCGGAATAGTGGAGCTCACGCTCGCGCTCTTCTTTTTTCCCCGAAGAGTGGAGCTCACGCTCGCGCTCTTCTTTTTTCCCCGAAGAGTGGAGCTCGCGCTCGCGCTCTTCTTTTTTCTCCGGAATAGTGGAGCTCACGCTCGCGCTCTTCTCTTTTCTCCGGAATAGTGGAGCTCACGCTCGCGCTCTTCTTTTTTCCCCGAAGAGTGGAGCTCGGGCTCGCGCTCTTCTTTTTTCTCCGGAATAGTGGAGCTCACGCTCGCGCTCTTCTTTTTTCTCCGGAATAGTGGAGTTCGGGCTCGCGCTCTTCTTTTTTCTCCGGAATAGTGGAGCTCGCGCTCGCGCTCTTCTTTTTTCTCCGGAATAGTGGAGCTCACGCTCGCGCTCTTCTTTTTTCCCCGAAGAGTGGAGCTCGGGCTCGCGCTCTTCTTTTTTCTCCGAAGAGTGGAGCTCGCGCTCGCGCTCTTCTTTTTTCTCCGGAATAGTGGAGCTCACGCTCGCGCTCTTCTTTTTTCCCCGAAGAGTGGAGCTCGCGCTCGCGCTCTTCTTTTTTCTCCGGAATAGTGGAGCTCACGCTCGCGCTCTTCTTTTTTCCCCGAAGAGTGGAGCTCGCGCTCGCGCTCTTCTTTTTTCTCCGGAATAGTGGAGCTCACGCTCGCGCTCTTCTCTTTTCTCCGGAATAGTGGAGCTCACGCTCGCGCTCTTCTTTTTTCCCCGAAGAGTGGAGCTCGGGCTCGCGCTCTTCTTTTTTCTCCGGAATAGTGGAGCTCACGCTCGCGCTCTTCTTTTTTCTCCGGAATAGTGGAGCTCGGGCTCGCGCTCTTCTTTTTTCTCCGGAATAGTGGAGCTCGCGCTCGCGCTCTTCTTTTTTCTCCGGAATAGTGGAGCTCACGCTCGCGCTCTTCTTTTTTCTCTCGAAGAGTGGAGCTCACGCTCACGCTCTTCTCTTTTTCCCCGAAGAGTCGAGCTCACGCTCGCGCTCTTCTTTTTTATCCGGAATAGTGGAGCTCGCGCTCGCGCTCTCCTTTTTTTACCGAAGAGTGGAGCTCGGGCTCGCGCTCTTCTTTTTTCTCCGGAATAGTGGAGCTCACGCTCGCGCTCTTCTTTTTTCTCCGGAATAGTGGAGCTCGGGCTCGCGCTCTTCTTTTTTCTCCGGAATAGTGGAGCTCACGCTCGCGCTCTTCTTTTTTCTCTCGAAGAGTGGAGCTCACGCTCACGCTCTTCTCTTTTTCCCCGAAGAGTCGAGCTCACGCTCGCGCTCTTCTTTTTTATCCGGAATAGTGGAGCTCGCGCTCGCGCTCTCCTTTTTTTACCGAAGAGTGGAGCTCGCGCTCGCGCTCTTCTTTTTTCTCCGGAATAGTGGAGCTCGCGCTCGCGCTCTCCTTTTTTTACCGAAGAGTGGAGCTCGCGCTCGCGCTCTTCTTTTTTCTCCGGAATAGTGGAGCTCGCGCTCGCGCTCTCCTTTTTTTACCGAAGAGTGGAGCTCGCGCTCGCGCTCTTCTTTTTTATCCGGAATAGTGGAGCTCGCGCTCGCGCTCTCCTTTTTTTACCGAAGAGTGGAGCTCGCGCTCGCGCTCTTCTTTTTTATCCGGAATAGTGGAGCTCGCGCTCGCGCTCTCCTTTTTTTACCGAAGAGTGGAGCTCGCGCTCGCGCTCTCCTTTTTTTACCGAAGAGTGGAGCTCGCGCTCGCGCTCTTCTTTTTTCTCCGGAATAGTGGAGCTCGCGCTCGCGCTCTTCTCTTTTTTCCCGAAGAGTCGAGCTCGCACCCAAAAATAGCTCTCGGACTCTTTTGAGCCCAGAGTCCGCCGATCTCTACCGCACACTTAGGATAATTATGCCACTTATGCTTGTACTAAATGCTAGAGTGGCCTCCCAGATTCAAATTTTGTCAGTAGATGGCGCTTGGAGCTCTTGAAGCTCTTGGAGAAACGGTTTAAAATTAGTGAACATGCCAAGAGTATGATTAACACGTGATAATGATTCGCTTTCTATAGATAGAGATTTGCTGTTGCGAATAAAATAGAAACTCGAAGGCCCGATCACTAATATATAAAAAGACCGACCCGACCTGGGGCCTATTCTGTAAATATTCGAAATCCAATTTTCGATCGAAAACTACATTTCGAACTTCGAGATCTCGACGAATGGTATTCGGTAAAGATTTCGTATAAGCATAAATCAATGCAAATTGTCGAAGTCGATCTCGACAGGGTATAGGGTATAGAGATCGAATTCCCATTCGATTTTTTACAGAATCACCCCCCAGGTCAGTTTTATGAAAAAAGCCCGATCGGACCCGTTTAAAAAAAAAGCCTTACCCGGCACGACCCGAAAAAAATTAGAAAATTAAACCCGACCCAACCCGTCAAAAACTTCGATATCGGTCGGTTAGCCCTCCATTAGCTGGTCCAAGACTAGTGGAGACCTCTACGGGCCCGAGGCAAAATACCCAAACGTGAAACCTTCTGGTGTCGGAACAATCTTTCTCGTGGATCCCAGGACCCAGTGGTCATTTTCGCCCCATCTCCGTGGTTCTCGGCCAGATCACCAGTTCTAAAATCTTTAGTCTAAACATTAGATCTCTCATAGTCGGGTTAAGTTTAAGGAATCTGATACTAGAGAAATCTACGAGCAAAACCGAATACCCAAGGCATCTAGCGACTTTTAAAGCCATTAATTCAGGTGGCCGGGTTACAATGCGTAGGAGGGTGGTGGCAAGCCCTGCATGCCACACGAGTCAAGAGCTCCCTACACTCACTATTACCGTTAACCTCAGCAAGTTTTCACGGAAAGGAGAAACCAAAGAACCTGTAATCAGTGCGGAGGGAACTGGCAAACTCAACGCAGAAGGAGCTGTTCCACGTTTTCACCAAGTTCCATAAGCTGAGATCGAACCCGGCTCCTAACATGGCGAGACGAAAGTGCGAACCACTTCCTCATCCTATCATGGGTAATAATTTACCCATTAAAATCTATAGAATTCTAACCGGCAATACCAAACAATGAACCCTGAATTTTTCCCTTCGACTTTCCGTAAGGTACGTGGTTGTTCGTCACGGCTTGTTTTTTTAGACGGGGGGTATGATCCCCCCCTTCTCGTAGAATTTTAGAATGATACCGGTTATATAGTAATGCGAACTTTAATAAAAAGGTTTGGCAAAGCTGTTTCAAACTGATAAGACTCGCTCGCGGATAGAAGAAAAAAATTCGAAGTTTCGGACGATATATTGAGCTGATATTTCACTTTAATACTTTTTTTTCTTTAATATGTAAAAATGGACGGGTGGATATTGCCGTGAAATATCTCGAATCGCATTAGGCCCGTTGAATATCAAAAAGGAATCGAAAGTCGCTTAATTTTACCCCGCTATCGCGAAATTCGTGTACCGTTCGATCTAGTACGAATAGTCTCGGCCCGATGAATGCGCATCAGCTACAACATACGCGGTTATATTAAATATCGAACGCGATAAGCGACCTCATCTCGAACTAATTTACATTCTCCGCTGGCAATTAACACGTGTTTCAAATGGACCTCCTTGTCTATTAAGGTCAATTTCTACCACACTCGGATTGCGAATGTATCACTATACGAACTGAATTTAAAATGCCGGATCTTGGTAGTCGGATAGCGTTAATAGACGATTCAATAAAACCCATTCAGTGATTCGCGAGTAAGTATTAAAATATGAGTCTCGACTATCAAACTACTCTTTATATGGTCCTTGTAAGGGCGGGTTTTTCAAAAAGGCAAAAACGCCGCGATGGTAAGAGAGTCGACGCGAAAAACTTGTGTTAGGCCTATAACGGAGATTTTTGCGTCAGCTCGAATTAAATTTATTTATAGGCCTAACGGAAATTTTGCATCGAGTCAAAAATCTTAGGCCTAACGGAAATTTTTGCATCGAGTCGAAAATCTTAGGCCTAACGGAGATTTTTGCGTCAGCTCGAAAAAACTTATTTTAGGCCTAACGGAAATTTTTGCATCGAGCGATGTGAAACAACTTTTTAATATTATTTATATCCAGTTGATGTTAACTTATAGGCTTAACGAATTTCACATTTCTGTCACCAGGTTTAATATAAGCTACGGCTGATTGGTGTTAGTTACTTTAAAAATTAGTCGTAGTGAGTGCTAGCAGACGATTTTTACCTCTCCGAGGGTACTTTGTACCCTGGAGGGGTTATACAATCACCGTGTCTGTGGGTGGGTGTGTGTGTGTCCTGCAAACGCGTTCGCATTTTCCGTGCAAAGGTTAAACAATGTCTCGAAATCTCTGCGTACGCAGTTTTTCGTAGTGTTGGCAAAACCACCGTGTGACGGTGAGCGTTAACGGGTCATTTTGCGGATGGAGTTTTTTCGTTAACGCTCACCGTCGTGACAGTTTTAACTCAGTTTGATTGGGTATTTAGTTATTGTAATGTTTATACGTAGGTTGTGAATGTTGAGTTCGTGTTATGACGGTTGTGGGTGTTGAATTTGTGGTGTTTGTGTTATGATGGTTGTAGATGTTGAGTCTGTTGTGTTTGTACGGGCGTTTTATCTCCAACTTCTTAATGACTTTGGGACGGACCGAGTGCTGAGTGTTATGCAACCTCTCAACATCCAAGGGCAGGGTTTCCACCAATTGTACACGGTATTCGTCTTAGTATCAATTTTGCGATTTATTGGCGCCGGCCGGGAATCGAACCCGGGTCTGCTTCGTGCAAGAGATTTACTCTAACCACTCAGCCACCAACGCTTGCTAAGTTACGGTGTTTTTCTAAAAAACAGCTTTGGCGAATGTCATTTACAAAGCTATAACGTTAGGTACTATAATTTATTCTACATCATTTTAAATATTTATAAATTATATTAATCTTATATTTAATAAAATATTTATAAATTATATTAATCTTATATTTAATTAAATATTTATAAATTATATTAATATTATATTGAATTAAATATCTGAGTATTTTAATTTATTTTATGGTGTTCAGGAATTGAACTCGGGTCGCATCGTTACAATGCAGATAGTTTACCGCCGAGCCATTGACTTCCTTTAGGAAAATAAAAAGTAAAGAAACCATTATGATAAGGCGGGTTTTTACCTTTTAATAACGCTTAGAAAAAGGATAATTATTCAAAACTCCCGCGGAAACTATATCAAAGTAATAATATAGCGCCACCGTGTGGAGAACTATCAATCAAACCGGGTAAAAAATATAATCTTTTCAATTTTTCGAACTTTAGTCAAATCTTGACAGGTCTAAAAAACACCAAATAGAAGTATATAAAGCTGTTGCCGTCAATTTAGAAGATTTAGTCTTTCTTAGTTCTTGGCTGTCAGACGAACTACTACAGGACGGGGTCCTGGTGTCGGTCAAAAGTTATGAGGTAACTTTGCGGTTTTAATTAGTATGTTTGGTCTTCGGTCAAGAAAAGGGTTAAATTGTGTTTCGCGTTTGGAACGTGAGTGAATGGACTTAAGTGTATGAACAGTGCGTGTTTAAGACTGAAAGTGTTACAGTAATTGTGAACTAACTCAAGTCAGCTGTAAGATAAAATTGATTGTTTTTATTTTTTGAATTGGAATAACCTAATTATACCCTTGAAATTATCAACTCAACCTGTGAGGCTAATTAAGTAGATTGGAAGTAATTAGTAGCGAACAGCTCTCAGCTGTTAATTAAGACAAGAGTTTATAGTAAGGTAGTTTGAATTTAGTTAAAATTACTCAGTATAATTTATGATATTTACTTAAGTGTAAGTGTGTTTTGGTTTATTTTTCAATCACGATGAACTAAGACACATCTAGTCTTAGACACTTGAATACCAGTTCTGTACAATTACGTAGGAGGTATATATATTGTTGGGTTATTGATGAAAGTTAAATCTAGAACGTTCCATAGACTGTTCTGAATAAAAATAAACATTTATAATTTTGCATAATTCTGGTTGCCATTTTATTTTCTAATCACTCGCCACAACATTAAAGTTCTGGCAATCCCGAATCAACTAAATTTTCGATATAACGGCGACGGGAAATTAGGGAATATTCTTTTAACAAAATTTCGATAAACTATCCTTTAATTCAAATTAAAATTATAAAACAAAAAGCGAACGGTCGTTATAATATCCTCTGTAGATATTTCTTTCATTAAAATTTGCTTTGTATTATATTCAACTGACAAACTTGTACAGTAAAAAGGGTTTAATTCAATTGTACATTGTTATACTACGTCCAACTCACTGTTGTAACTACTTAACTTATGATATTCTGAATAAATTAAAATTGGTCGTTTCGTCTCAATTATTTTAATTATAATTAAAATTTTATACCGGGCGGGATAGAACTGGGATAACATTTTTAACAAATAACTCTAAATTGCGGAGATATATCTTTAAGGGTTATCTCGAGAAATTAATACCACTAGGGACTATTCTTCCGAGGAGAGGTATATTTTGGCTGGCTAACTTGTTAGATTTAGTTAAGGAATACAAAAATTATGAAACCACCTAGTTTTTTTAATGAGCTCATTTAATTAGATTATATTTAGAGCTATACAAAGTAAGAATAGGGTAATGACTTGGACCAGCGATGGGATGACCTTTAGAAAACGGTGGTCTTGACCTTGAAAATGGCAGTCCCGACCTTCAAAATGTTAACCTGGAAAATATACTAAAAATGGATTATAGAAAAATAAGTACTATCAGGGCGAAAATTTGTGATATCGATCTTCGAAATGGTGAGCTTTTAAATTGAAAATATTCCACCCATCCCTTGTAATGTCGTTGAACCAATTTTTCAATTTAATTATTATCCTCCTTGGCGGAACCACTCTACGGCCTCTCATTGGCTGAAGGTTCAAGGCGAACTGGCGTCAAGCTCGGCCGTCGGTGGCAGCATTCTAGTTACCTATGAGATTTCTATGGTTAAGTTAGTAGAAACCACCGATGGACTGTGAGAAGGATGATAAAATACGCGAAAAAGTAGATTAGTCCATAATTAAAAGGGATAATATAGCTAAATCCTAAACAAATTTGAAGAAATTAAAAAAACTTACTAATAACTCGTACCAATAGGTCTTCGAGCAAAAAACGCGAAACTCGGATCAAATAGATCTTCGAGTAATAAACTAAATTAAAAATAAATAAAATAGCCAGAAATTCCAACGGTAGACCGGTTTCGTTCTATTTGGAACTCATCAGTACCGTGCGGGAAATCTGGCTATTTATTTATTTTTAATTTAGTTTATTACTCGAAGATCTATTTGATCCGAGTTTCGCGTTTTTTGCTCGATGACCTATTGGTACGAGTTATTAGTAAGTTTTTTTAATTTCTTCAAATTTGTTTAGGATTTAGCTATATTATCCCTTTTAATTATGGACTAATCTACTTTTTCGCGTATTTTATATATGTACTAATCATTTTTATAAAATATTTCGTATTTGATGTCAAATTTCCCCCCTGAAAACCCGATAGGTGCACTATTATGTATGTGAAAATTAACCTTAATGGTATAGTAAATTAAAATTTTAACGGCGTGGTGTCTGAAATTCTTGAAACTACATTTTAAATTGTTTTTACGACCAGCTCGGTGGTAGCATCCGCGTGATGTTGGTACGCGGATGCTACCAACACAAGGAGATTTTGAAGACCGTGAAAGAGTCAGTCAGAGTCAGACAGACGGATAAGGCGAGAGCGTTGGGAATCCATCCTCGCCACGAAAATGAATGTAATATTTATTCGGGTACCATTACCATCTACGGGTAATGGTCGGGTAGCGTTACGAAATTACAGGCAGATTTATGAGGTTCCGCTACGGCCGTTGCCTCCCTTCCACATTCGCCGATTGCCTCTTCCGAAATCAAAGGTGCAGCCTGCAAATCACGCTTCCCGCGACCGCCAATCGATACGATTTCTCTCGACTTTTAGACCTATCATATATTACAGCTTTTGGGCCAATTTCCCCAATAATCCGGCAGTTTTTCTATACGGGCGCGTTATAGTTGCACCCACCAGAAGTGCGATGGAGAACGAGTGCCGAGTAAGACAAACGCTCCTCTCTCCTTACGGTTCGAAATCTATATTGCACCTGAATCATTCCATCCGGAGAGCGATTTGCAAAAGCTAAATTATTGATAAAATGCGAGTGAGTTCTAGAAAAAGCTTTGGTCCCATTCGACAGAATGTGGTTTTTTTTTTGGTGTCCCGTTCAACCGAAAGTAGCCCAAAAAGTGCGAGTTTTAATTAAACATACTTTTTGGTCCCATTTGACCGAAATTAAGGTACCTAACCTGACCTAATCCAACCTAACGTAACCTAAATTGAATCGGACTTTTGAATTTTCTAACCCTTTGGGCTCGAAAATATTCGACCGAATGGGAAGACTATTTTTCGATTGAATGGTACCTTTCAATTATCCAGCCCATTGGGCGGAAAAAATTTAATTATTCGGTCGAATGGGAATTCGCTGAAAGGGACGATATATATTTATAGAAAAGCAGCTTAATTGACCTTGTTAAATATTTTTTGGTTACTAGATTTACCGTCCAGACTAAGCGATTTGGTTGGTGCTCAATTTTCTGTTCGTATTTCATTTAATTAATTGGTCACTCTACACTGATCACACCTTTCCACAAAAAAATGCGAGTACATTGAATTTTTTTTGGGTCACTATAGTACAAGAATTGTCCACACGAGGGCAAACGTTTTACGTTACTCTATACTGCTATACTGTTTTCTGTATGAAATTTAGAAATTAGGTTTAGCTGGTCAAAACTATTTCGATAGTGAAAGTATGACTGGTCAAAGGTCTCAAAGCTCCCGCGTCAGTGAAGTGACAGAATAATTTAATTTCGTTGGTTGAATCGCGAATAGTTGGACATCTCAAACAAATTTTACAAGCGGTACTTCACGCTGCTTGATTTGCCAAATTCTCAATTTAAATAGGATCTTTTAAAAACTTTCAAAAGTGAACCTTATATTAGCGACCGAAACGAGTCTAGGTGGCGTAACGGCGCTAGCTTCTCCGAGGTAGCCACTATGATCTAGCGTCTGCTACAGACAAATTAAAAAATCATAAGAATGTTTTTTCTTAAATGAACCTATCAAAATATAAGCAAACGATGCAAAAGTTATATTCAAGCGTTCCGGGTAAAATGCTTGGTAGAAAAACCCTATTTCCACACCCTAAGAATGAGTCGACTACCGCGCCATCTAGTGTTTCAAAATCACAACTGACTGCAGTATTCTTCCCCCTTAAAATGCAAGTATAATTATTTATGAAGTCAAATTTACGAAATATGATGAGGAAATAGCGTTTGCTTTAGCCACTACCTATATAGGTCTCTATGGCGAACCAAAGGGGGCGTAGCGATAGTTTTCGGTTGCGAATAGACTAAACATATTGACATTGAATCGCAGCTTTCTTTAATAAAATATAAAGTTAGTTATCCACTTTAACGAAATAACTCTGATTCTATCTAAGTTTGCGATAGGTCTCTTATGTGGCATTCATCCATTACTAGGAAATATTATCCTATTAATCGTTTGATCATTAAAGAGTTTATTGCCGCGAGAGTGGGAGAGAGTGTGAAGGAAGCTGCCCGTTTGAATTCAGCTCGAACATCCAAAGAGCTTTAACCAGAAAGTGATCTAACGCTACGCATTCATTATTTACTGCCATTAAAGCAAATTTCCACGTTCATTACTAACCCACGCCAAATTAAGTGAAAATATCTGTTTTGCATTTAAAATTTTTTAAGGTAATCTTATCGCTGAAAATTTCAGTTTCCCTTTAGAAAGGTGCTACCGAATCTTCGGATATTACAAAACCGTCGCGAGGAAAGTTCGAAGTCTTAATGGCATCCATTTCAGTTCTCAAGAGACAGGGAGGCTTTTCCTTAGGTACGGTCTGGGGTGCCATCCCCCCAATGTTCTTCGTGATTTGGTTACCCCGCGCCTTCGCTCCTTTTCCAAAATCCACGCTCGCTTTCTCCGCAAACGTCGCGGGGGGTTTAGTTGACAAATGGCCGGACATTTTCCATCTCACGGCAGCGTCGTTGTACTTGAATGGGCTGGTTGTTGCCCCTGAGCTGTCGACTCGACCGCCTTGCCGCGTGTACGCTCGGCTCGCGCGCCATTTCGAGACGCGTTTCGGAGTTGGCCATCATTCTCCCGGATTCTGGTTTTTATCAAAGCGTGTCAAACGTTTATTGGTTTTCTCCGTCCATTTGTTACTCGACGTACTCTCTCATTCGCTTCTCATTCCCCTCCCCCTCCGCCACCCCCTTCCAAGAACTAAGCGTTCTTGACGAGTAAAAATACAAAAATACGCTGACGAAAGAAAATGAAAATATCGCTAGGCTTTTATCGATTTCTATCTCAAAAATAGCCTCGGATATTAACAACGAAATTTCACGAAGACAAACTGGTCGAAGTCTCTCTTAATACCCGTAACTGAAAATCAACTTGTAACAAATTTATCTTTTCTCTGGTCAAAGTGAATGGGCAATCTACGAAGAAACTTTCGCCGCTAGTGGCGCGACCGAGAGAAAAGTCCTCTAAGCAGACGCGGCGTCTGTAGTCTTGACGAGTATTTATTCTATTCGTAATGTTGACGATCTCTAGCTCGGTCACGCCACTAGCGGCAAAGGTTTCTGAGAGTAAAAAAATTAAAAATATTAACTTTATTCATCACCTTCTGCGGGGTTGAGTGGCTTGCGTCAAAGGTGCGACCATCATTAGTATTTGTCACCTGTCCGGGCTCGGTGGACGCTGGCGTAGGGCACTATGGTGATAGACCTCCGGTGGTATGGTCTCTGTTACTAGGTACACCGGGCTATAAATTCTGACACACTGATTTAGTAAGAAAAATACAAATTTATATTCCAAAAAACCGTTTATTATATATAGACAATTTTTATACAACATTTTGTTTTTCTTCACTCTATGGTATTTAAGCTCGTGGATGTAGGTAGTTTGGATGATAATAATAATATATATATATATATATATTTTTTTAATTCCTTTAATTTTCTAATATTGTTTAAAATGATTAAAAACAGGGTTTAGTCGGTTGTTGATGAGGTTTTTCCAGCCCGCTGCTCCCCGACGGAGAGATCAGTTTGGAAAATCCACCAGATACTAAAACGCCTGCAACAATGAAGAGAAAAACAAAGTAGCGATTTAGTATCGTCGAAAAACTGCTCTACATTTGTCCGAACAAAATTAGCAACAGCTTGCGCGCCGCCCAGTGGCTATTTGCCGAACGAAAGATCTCTCGTAACAGAAAAGGGTGCGCGCAATATGTCTACTGGAACAACAATCAGAAAGGCCAAGCGTCATCAATCAACTCTGTTATTCGATAAAATTCCATCGGAGCCTTTCATTGGTAGCCAGCGCCCCCTTCCGTCAGTCCTAAGCACTAAGTATGTTTCCCCCGCTGGCCACTTTGCCTTATTTGGGGAACTAAGCCTCGACGAGCGGATTTTTTTTACCGTAGAGAAAGTTTTTTCTCGCGTCCCCCTAAATAATAACAAGCTTCAACTTTTGCTTTCTCCAGTTCCCGCTGAGGGTCGCTCTTTGCTAACTCAATTTGCGAAAAAGTCGCTACTTTCCCGGATAAAATACCGAAGCTAATGTATTCTCTTCCAATGCCTACTCCTATTTTTATAAATAATAGACGAAGCTTAGTTGGACGTGACGTTGTTTTAGACTAAATAGTCTACAGCGAATTTTTGTTAAGGCTAAATTTATGACGTTTTGAGGTCTAACTTCAACGTGGATTTTAGCGAGCGTTGTGTAGATTTAATTAATAGCGAGCGTTGGTTAGATTGTGAAAAATTTTAAACCCTCGTTGCGCGAATTAATTAATTAAAAAATGTAGAGACGCGATTGAAACGCCACCTAGCGGAAAAGAGCTCTCGCTCGAAATCCACCTCCGCTTGGTTCGGCCATGGGCCAAATAATGATAAATCAAGGACATGACTCTGGTACCATCACACGTACTAAATCGGTCATCCACCAAAAGATACAGGCGGCCATTTTAGTAGGGGGGGGGGGGGGTAAAAGTAACAAATAAAAAAATTGGGAGCAAAATCAAGCAGAAGTCGGAATTCGGAAATAAGTGGCAGTTGATATTCGAAAATCGTGCCATATTTGGCCCCTTTATTTTTAGATTAAATTTAACTAGAGGTCGGTAACGGTTAATCATTATCCATGTTTAAATTGATTTTTTTCGGGGAAAAATGTAAACAAAGAAAGTTACCGGTTAATATTTCGGAAAATGATTAAAAAACATGTATTATTCGTAAAATTTGAGCTTTTTATCGAAAAAAACGACGTTTTTTCCGATTAATTTTACAAATTTATCAAAAAATTCATCGGATAATACAGAAATATAAATTACTTGATCAAAACGTTTTACGAATAATTTTGGGGGCTTTATCTATTGAATAAAAGTTAACCATTCCCGACCTCTAAATTTAACGATTCTAGGAAAGTATATGTTTAATATTATGTAATTATATATAGTATACTAATTATGAACTTAGTACGTATAAAATAAGTACTTACTTACCACAGCATGTATGATAACTGTGAATAAATATTCCAGGTTATTTACTATGACGACCACGAGTATTATTTTTGAAAACTGCCCCTAAAAAATATGCCCCCAAAATGACGTAGGTCCGCGATCGCGCAATTTTCCTAATAGGGGGCAATAGTGGTCGGGTGTTAGCGCTGTTGGACGTGTTTTTCGCATAGAGTAATGTCCTGGATTTATCATTATTTGGCCCATGGTTCGGCGTTACCGTGGGGATGGATGGAAATTGCTGGGAACAAATAACCAATGCAAACTCAATATCGAAATCTATCACTCGAGTACATCCTATAGCGAATTAATTAATTTAATTAATAAGGTAAATTAATACAGCTCGTATGGAAAGTCGTGGGAAATCTTGAATCTTAAAGATAGGCGCTAATTAATAATAATCAGGAATCCATAGCTTTACTTGGAATACTTATCCTGGCGTATCGCGTATGGTAAGATCACTCTGACGGCTTTGGCCCCGCCTACGAGAGAAAAAATCCCCTTTGCGCACGCTCCCCTCTCACGTTGTTGTTTGTTAAGTTAACATAGTGACGTCAAAAAAACCGTCAGCCACATCGAGACGAAAATCTGTCCCGATAAGCATTCCAAGTAGAGGTATGGATTCCTGTAATAATTAATTAAGCTAACATCTAAAATGCTAACATTGACGTTTACATTTTTGTTATAAACTATTTAGTATATAATTCTTTGTTTATTAGCTCTTTAATTTGTAAATTTCAGATAAACCAGTAAATGGAAAACAAGTTTAATTGAAAATTACTAATCAAGTTGCTATTGTTGAAATTGGTGTATTTTTAAAGTTGTTACTAACTTAAACGGAGGTGATTTCGAACTGGAAAATAGCGACCTTCAAAAGGACAAATTGGGGTAATGAGACCAAATCCCCCTGGACAAAATACCCCCGGACAAAATCCCCCCGCTATCGGACAAAATCCCCCCGCTATCGGACAAAATCCCCCCGCTCTCGGACAAAATCCCCCCGCTGTCGGACAAAATCCCCCCGCTCTCGGACAAAATCCCCCCGCTATCGGACAAAATCCCCCCGCTGTCGGACAAAATCCCCCGACTATCGGACAAAATCCCCCCGCTGTCGGTTGGGTAAGGTTAGGTTAGGTTAGCTTAGCTCAGGTTGGGTTGGGTGCGTTAGATTAGGGTTGGTTAGGTTAGGTTAGATTGGGTAGGTTAGGTTAGGTTGGGTAGGTTAGGTTAGAAATATCGCTTAATCGATAATTTTTATATATCGTACTGAAAAATCGGGGGGATTTTGTCCGGGGGATTCTATTCCATAATTTTGGCACTCCTGATTAAATTTAAGAAAGTGATTTTGGGTGTGCCTGTGCCGATCAAATTCAAACACCCAGTATAGCCATGGCGTCGGTTGGCATTTCGATCTAGAGACGTCTTCTTCGAATAAAATGGCATTACCGGCTATTTAGAAATATATCATGGACTACATTTAAACTGTAGGGAGTTTTTCGTAGTGAATGACCTCTGGCTTGCCCCCCCCCCCCCTCGAAAAGTTCCTAACTCTTTAATCCCATATATGAAAGTGCTTTTTGTAGTTAAGTACTGGAATATTAAAGTGCCTCTCAAACATCTTCATCGCTTTTATTTTCGAGAAACGAAGAAACGGATGTTTTATGTTATCTCTAAAAAGCCCTTTGAGTTCAGATATTTTCATTTAGGAGGGCCTCTAGCGGAGAAGAAAACATTGCCGTAGAAGGGAGAAAAGCGCCTTTTAACGGATTCGTGCTGGAACAATTTCCGTTGGCGACGCTCTTAATATTAGTAATTACCGTATGAATTTTGGTACGAGGGGAAAATCACAATTATTCAAACTTAATTAAAATACCCTTCGAAGTAAGCCTTTAACGAAACTGCCATTAAATAAAACCTTTATTTATTCGTGAAGATGAAAATCTAGCTCTTCTGAAAATTGCAAATTCACCAGAGTAAAGAGTGGCATTTTCACATTTCTAAACGTCTCACGTCTCCGGGCTTCATTATTATTCGAACAAAGGAGCTCCGAAGTAGTCTGACAAATTTCAATCCGTAACTAATTCCTTCGGTGTAACATTTTTTACGGTATTTCTTTGATGTTATTACAACCTATCTTTTAACCTCGTATTAAAAAAATCCTCTTTATTTTATTTTTCTAGAATGACCCTTATCCTTCTAGGGTAGCCAGATTTCAAAATTAACATATCGATCTACGGGGTCGTGGGGAGATAGAAAAAAACTTTTTTGCGTAGCATTTTCTGGACGATTTTTTCGGTTAGCTCTTTAGCGAAAGATTAACTATTTCGGGCGTTTCTGTCGAGAAAACATTGAGAAAGAATTGGCTTATAGGCTTTGGGATCTTTGCGAAGTTGACGCGCGAGGAAACAGAGGCCTGGATAGGGCCGGGATAGGGCCTGGATGGGGCCTGGAAGAGGCCCGCTCCGACCATGGACGAACGTAGCGAGATAAATCATAGCGAAAACCGTTTTTCTTCTCAGACTGCGCTCGAGTAAATGTTAGTTTTCTCTTTAGCTTGGGCGTGACGGTTGTAAATGATGAGCCAAAGTGAGATTTATCCCTTATTTTAGGGCCGCCCCATCCCTGAGCCGGTCGCTAAATATTCCGAGACCATTATTTGTATAGTTCTTACCTATTTCCAATCATCCTCGTAGTTTAAGTTCTACAAATTCATCAATCTCCCAAACTGGCCCTTCGTTCAACTACAGTACCAACACGAACAAAGTTCAGTCTACTTAATCCGGATTTTAAATTATCTAGCTAGGGGGGTACCCAATATTACGTAGCCCCCAAATAACGCGATCTAGTACCAAATCGAATATTAAATTCGTCGAATCTAATGGCGGTTAAGAAAGTTTTGCGAATATTTAGTGTTTCAGATCAAATAGTCGAATATTAGCAAAAGTGACATAATTACCAAAAGTGTGTCAATCGGACCTATTTCATAATGAATGTTACGAGCGAAATACACGTTGAGAGGGGAGAAGGGAAAGTATGCCTTGGGGATGAAAGGAAGTTAAAACCAACAAATAACGCCTCGTGGTGAGGAACGGAGGAACTAATTAGCACTGGTCAAAGTGTAGTTTTTGATTTTTCGTCGTTCTGCGGAGATGCCATCGCCATCTACCTACGATATAATACCATAGACTAAATAAAGATCCAGAAAGTCGACAATAAATAGTCTTTTATGTTGTCGATCTCGAGTCGAGCATTCTTTAAACCTTTAGCATAGGAATTGTCACACTTTTGTTAATTATGTCACTTTTGATGTTAGATATTTTAAGTAGTTTGAAAATTGGTCAAATATTCGCGGGCTCACTTTTGATTTTTGAATTTCAAGGTCATTTAAGGAGAATACCATGTATTTTCAGAAGTTAGTTCTTAAAAATTAATTTGCTTCACTTTGCTCTTGGCATAAGTCTAAAAGATAATTCTATAAGTTTGTCACTTTGAATATTTTACTGAGAGCTAGTAACAGAGTGACGTCATCACAAGAAAATCTCCCCCTAGCGAGGAGCTGTCAAAGGCTACGTGTGACGCGGTAGCAAGCAGACGCAAAACGGCAACGAAGCCCGTAATACAGACTGTCTTGTGAATATCTCTCAGTTAAACTTTGCATGTGAAGAAAAGGAAGTGTCACACTTCCGTAACAATATTATTCACTTATGCTCTTGGTTTTAATAGTGGCATGTAGCGAAGTAAGATGTAAATCTAATAACGCTTGGAAGAAAGGTTATTCGTATAGTTTGTGACACCTAGGAGCAACAAACACAGCACCCCACACAAGGAGAAAGCAACCCGTTAAAAGTCGTGCATTTTCTTAAGTACATTTTTCATGCCATCGGAAGGGGGAAATTCGGAAATTGTCTTTCCCTCCCCTTCCCGTAAAACGTTCAGCGTAAAGGTTCGTCCAATGAAATTTGTACACAACACTTGCCCATGGCCTAAGCGTGTTTAAAGGCTAGCTGCGTTCTCCTTGACACCCCCTGATTATTTATGTTATTAATATTACTGAACCAGATTGTTATATTAACGTCTTTTTATCTTAAAGCTATACGTAAAACTGGGAATACTGGTAATAGTCTGTATGCAGTTTGAAGTTAATAAATTATTTGAAAACTAAAATAATAATTCATATTTAACACTAAGTAACTAAAATCATTGCAAATTACGTTTTGGTTTTAAAATATTTTTAAGTTGTTATTAAAAATAATCCGAACTATTTGATATTCTATTACTATTTTGAATTTGAACAGTTAACCGACTTAGATTCCCCCCTAAAATATTCGATCAAATTATTCGACATTTGAGATATTTAATTTGGTACTTGACATGCCTAGAAAAAAATATTTGCTATTCGATTTGATCAACAAAATATGGTTTTTGCACACAACTAGCACTAATGTTTTGGACAAATAAGGAAGTCGCTATTGATAATAATTTAAATAAATTATTGTTGACATCACAGACCGTTGATCAAACGCGCGAGCAACATCTCAAGCTCGGCATTTTCCCTTTGACTGCTTTCGAGCGCTCGAGATCTCACCTCAATCAACTTACCATGTTCCATTTGCTCCGATCTGCTAGTTCAATTTTCGCGTGTTCCATTTATGGCTCTCCAGCGTTCTGAGATCGCTGGTAACTGATCCCTTGATTTCGACGGATCAACGGATCAAGATAGTTCTCGGAGCAAGTTTTTTTCGTAAGTTCTCAGTGCACTTGGAGCAAGTTTTTTGTTTGTTCCAAAGCACTCAGTGCGCTCGGAGCAAGTTTATTGCTGGTTCCAAAGCACTCAGTGCGCTCGGAGAAAGTATTTTGCTTGTTCCAAAGCTCTCAGTGCGCTTGGAGCAAGTTTTTTGCGTGCTCCTTTTAGTGCTAGAATCTTCGAAACATGTTCTTTTCTCTACCGATCGGAGTGCAATAAATTACGTCAGCGACAGATTCAGAGCTTATCTCGAGTAGTCAAAAGGAAAAAGCTATTAGATAAAACTTTTATTTAAGCTATTAAAAATGATGAAGCCTAAGATGTCTTATTTCGAATATTAAGCTGTTTTGTTAATCAATTAGAACGAGGAAAACACGCCATATGTGTCTTTACTTTGATGTCGCAATATAAAGGTAAATTTGATTCGTCTTCCTTATTACTAATTTTTAACGCCCTCGAATGAAATTACCCGATATTTAAGATCTCCCCAACAAAACTTATTTTAGGTTGTATAAACTGAATTGAAATTCGTCCTCACGCGCTGGAAACAAACAGCTTCTCTTTAGAAGCGGATTTCAAATGTCTCCGAAGCTAACTGAGTTTTAAAAGCGTTTTTGATCTTGGAGGAAATTAACATTTAAGGAGACTTTCAATTTGTGAACACTTTCCAAACTTCTAAGGACTCATTAAAATTCCAACTAGCTCCGCCTAGCGAGATAATATCCCCCCCCCCCCCGTAGAGAAATTTTACGTACGAAATGTTACCTTTTAGTCGAACAGTCGGTCGCTTTTCTAGATGGTCCGTCCGTGGCTGAGTTTATGCTAATATGGATTTACAGAATCGTTCTTTCAAATACGTTTGGCGATACGATCTTTCGTTTCGCGCGGTAGTAAAATAATTTTGTTTTTCTTAACAGGGTTTAGTAACTTCGATATTATTCGGATTGTTAAAAGACTGCGTTATATATTTGGACAACCGGCGCGCGCGTATTAATTAAACTGGCACATTTATATTTTTGGAATTGTAGTTGAAGGACTAGGAGATATAAAGAATACCGCGATCACAGGATTGGCCTCCTCGAGGACTGTTGCGCGTCTACTACTCTGTCGTTTGTTTTAAAAATTATCTACAATTAAATTCCCGATGACAGTACGTCGGTTGTAGCACTCCGCGAAATATGTCCTATCAAAAGTTCTTCTTCGCAACTCCTTATTTACACCTACGCGAGGAAACAAAACAACACAGTGAATAAAGAAAAAACAAATTACGACACTATTTAAGAAATACTGACAATTTGATGTTGTCCCATGTTGGGAGCGTAGAGCCTCGAAACGACGTTCGAGCCTTGTATGATCGCCTCGGAACACATGGAAGGTGTCATAGGAGAGTTGGATCTTAGAAGCAGATAGGATCCGTGTTCGGAGCCGTTGTGGTAGTGAATGCCGTCGGTAAACATTGAGCTGCTTCCACTCGACCAAGTGTTTTGTCCTCTGGCGGAGGCCCACGTCGTTTTAGTGTCGGCGCTGTTGGTACGATCTCTGTGGTCCCGGTAAGCCGGCACTAGTTCCTGGTTGGTCACCTCTTTGTGGTAATGATCCGGGTTGAAACTATTGACTGCTATAAGGATTTTCAAAACAAATAACGCGATGTACCTTATTATAAATTCAAAGTTTCGACAAATAGGTCATTGCGGTACGAGAATATTTCATCTTACCCGTTCTTTTGACGAACGGTTGTTGAGTCATAGGCGGTACTTGCGCCACGTATTCCGTGGAAGCAGGCATTGAACTAGAAGCGTTGCTGTTGCCACGTCCGTTCGCTTGTTGAACGACGGCTTTCCTTCGGTGGCAGTGAACGACCAACGCGATCAATACCCCGATTAACATCCCCAGGAGGATTGGCACAGCGATGATAATTGAACTTGACCGTTCTGAGCCATTAAATATATGTTGACCCCAGTCTACGGCTTCTATCGGTTGTTTGTGCTCTGTTAATCAATATCAAGTTTGCGCGTTAGAAACGTGGATCCGTTTGAACTCTTCGGATTCGAGACTTACTCGGAGTGACGACGAGATACGCGCTTCGAATGGTATGTCCGAGAGTATTGGTCCCCATGCAAATGTACTTTCCCGAATCGGACATCCTGACCTCGGGAATGGACAGCTTGTTTATATAAGTACCATCGGCCCTCTCAGTCACCACGGTACTCTTCAAGACCATCCAATGGTCGCCTTGGACTTCAACCGTCTCTTCATCCGGATCGGGACTGCCTTCCACTTTCTTCAACCACTGTGCCAAACTCGAGATAGTCACGCTACCATATTTTGATTACCTTATGGCATTGAATGTTGTAGCTATTTACCTGTATATGAGGTGGCACGTGACTCTTAATTCTGCATTGAAAATTGGCGGTATCGCCCGGATAGACTGTCGTGTTTATGGGATGACCACCAGATATTTCTGGCATTCCTCTATCTTTAGTTGAAAAAGGTTTAATTTACGGTATAAGTTGAATAACGTAACTAGACTATACTAGTACCTAAGACGTCAACGACGAAAGTCATTGAAACCGATCCGATTCTGTTTCTTAATAAACAGGTGTAGTTGCCGCTGTCTAAATTTTGTAAGCTATTGAGACCGAGCGACCATCTGCCCTTTTTAGTCTGGTCGCTTTCGAACGATTCGGCGATTCCGTGGAGCAGCTTGTTAGGTTGAGTTAGTTCGAGGCCGTTTTTGAGCCACGTGATTTTCGGTCTAGGATTTCCTTCCCCCACACATTTGAGCTTGAGACTGGAACCGACCGCTCGCTGGATGAAATCTTGACCCAAGGCCTGCTTCGTCGAATGAATTATGCTAGGCTTCTCTGTAACACCCGAGAGCTTTAGTTTTTAATAAATATTTTATTTTTCGAACAGAAAATTTACCGTAAGGCAGAGAAGGGTCTTCTTCGGAATAATCGTCGTAGAAATCTAAAGACGGCGCGGTGACCGTGGTACTTTGAACTCTGGGTGCTAAAGTTACATCTTCGGGATTTACACCGGGACCTGAAAGTTTACATTAATTTTAAAATGTTTACACGAAGATGAGTACGTTGGTCTTTTGGACGGGTCCATCAATAAGGATTTTTTTTTTCATTTGAAAAGTCTCCAAAGTTAAATATTGCGACTTCAGGGGCTAAAATAAGGATTTTTTAGAACTGACCAAAAAAGGTTGATCAAGCGAGCCACTATATACAAAGCTTACAAATTAAGCGGCCAAAAGATTTTTTTTTATTCGATTGTGACGTGTGGGACTATTCAGTCCTCTCGTCCATCTGATTAATCAGGGCGAGATGTGTGTAACGGCCACGCCAACGGGGGGATACGTGGGGGCAGAGGCGGAGACACCCATGGCGGAAGTATTCCGACCACCCGTTGGGGGATTGGTGGTCTTCCACAAATAAGCCGCCAAAAGATAATTTCAATGAGCTATAAAAGCACCGAATTCAGAATTTGTAGCAGACTAATATTTCAACAAAATTATGAGAGAAAAAAGGGCTGTAAATAAGTAACTTATTTCAGCAAGATTGGTTGCGTTGGTCGATATCTACTGGAAGACCAGTAAACATCGACATCTCCCATGGGGTAATAAGAAATTTTAAATTTTTCATACTTTTTTGCGATACATTCCCGATAAATAGAACTGAAAATCCGATTTTTAGAACTGCCTAAAACTGCCAGAACTGCCCACTATTTTAGGCCCTGAGCGACTAAAAATGGGGAACCGTTAAAAACAACTTAAATGAAATTGAAATCATAGTAGGCAAGTAGAAGGTAGCCGAATATCCACATTGGGGATCGTACAGAATCCGCTTACCATAAACGATCAAGGTGACATTGACCAGAACACTGCCGAAACCGTTGACCGCTTTGCACGTGTAGTAGCCACTATCCGTCGTAATCGAGTTTTTAATCCTGAGCGAGCCGCTGTTGGTCACCCTGGTTCGGTCACCGGCCACGCTGTCCACGGGCTCCTTCTCTTTGCGCCATTCGAAAAATAGCGAGTCGGGATCGCTGGCTTGAATGGTGCACGGCAAAATGGCCGTCGTCCCTTCAGGTATGACTTTCTTAATGTCGTAACTGGTCGGTAGAAGGCGCGGAGGACCTAAAGCGGGAGAAACAAAATACTTCTTCAAATTCGCTTTAAATGGCCTCCAAGAATTTCAAACGCGTTTCGAGTTATTCCCTGAGGTAAGCTCTTTGTAGACGGAAACTTTGTTTAAAAATTGTCCTCTTTAATTTAGGCCTGGAAATAGTTGAGCTCATTTTTTAAAAGGGCGCGTGTTCCCGCGATGGGAAGCCCGCCGGAAGGGAGAAGATTACAACCCCTCTCTTCTCGCGGAATAGAATTTTAGTCCCTTTTACCTTTAACTCGGCGTTCCTCCGCTAGGGCGTTGCGCTGGGTAATGAATCGTAACAACGCCCCTCTTTCAGTTTCATTTCACGGCAGAAGGAGCCCGTTAGTGAAATGACGTCATAGTATCGTCGGCCCGTTCGTTCCCTGACCATTTGTTAAGAACCCCCGCGCTTCTCTGTCTCGACCCTTCCCGCCAGTTTTCCCCGCGTTTCATTCCCTCGGGAACGATTCTTATTGGCCAATTGAGCGTGAAATGTAAGAAGACGGTTCCCCGCCACCTACACTATAGGCGCCATCTATTAGCCGGTGATGTTAAAAAAAAGGGGGCCACTACACTCCCGAAATGAAGTTGTAAGAGAGTGAGGGATATTCGCTTTCGCGACCAGAAATCGCCGACGGAAGCGATAAAAGAGAGCCGCATTCGACTTTTAATTAAGATTTATTTATTTTCCCCCCAGAATCCTCTCTTTCCCTCACTCGCGGTCACGATTGTTTTCTCTTTATGACTTATTCCGTTTATGAATTTCGGGGAAACGAGGTTACGCTTGGATCAATGAAATAGACGCTTCAATAAAACATCTTCAAGGAAATCGCCGAAAATTAATATTTCCGAGAGCCAGGACCTGCAAGTTACTGTTTATATAGTGCTTGTTGAAATAATTGAAACTTTTCGCCTGTACCTTATGTTACAAGCGTCTAATTTTAACCAGGTAGATTTTTTTGATGTGTTAAAGCTTAGCAAAAAACACGACGTTCTGTTTACAGGTGAAAAGTTTAAGTGTTTTTCCTAAGCACTAAATAAACAGTAACTTGCAGGTCCTGGGCTCTCTGTTTTTCTTGGCAATTTCCTTGGAGATGTTTATTTAAGCACCCATTGGGACAAAGAAAAGAGAGTCTTCATTGTCGCTAATACCAAGTGGAACCATTCTCTCGTTAACTTGAAAGAATCTCGAGATCTTTTCAAATGTTCTTTTGAACATTGGGGTGTATCGCGTTTTAGACGAATTCGGTATTGTGATCGAATACGTGACGCTAACGCGAATAGGCTTCGAGCTTAGAAAAGTTAGCGCCATCTACTTTAATACCTGTCAACTAAATGTGTGAAGAAATAGAAAACGACTTTTGAATATTAATGTTCTTTAACTTAAATATTAAGCCTTTATATCGAGATAATTTTGAATGAGCAGACAGCTTTCACACATTCGATTTAAAACTCAGTCGGTAGGCGGCGATACGTTTGACCAAAGTTTAAACTACGCACAAAGCTTATAGTGAGGGAAAATATTTATTCCTAGGTATGCCGAACTCACTTTACCTTAGCAGGTAATTACTTACTCGTGGCTAGACACTCTAGAAAGTAGAAGAAAATTTCAATTTCTGACCCTACGTTCTATACGGTCGAGCCAAGAGTGAGTATTTATAGAAGCTTGACCTTCCCTGCTAGGGCACACCGGCGTTTAAAAAATCTGGGTGAAACTCTATTCGCCCCTTTTCTTCTAGCCAATCATATACTGAGATTTTTTTAGTCCTGTTTCCGTAGCTCGCGCTGGAATCTGGTAATATTGAAATGCCAGTGGCCCTTTAAGGGTTGCCACAATATTGATAGTTTAAAATTTCCTGATTTCCCCCCCGTTTTATGTGACCATTTTTAGATATTTTCACTTACTTTCTTAGAGATTTTACCTTAAATGTATAAAGATTTTCCCTTACTATTCAGAGATTTTCAATAACGTTTTTAGAGATTTTCCCTTAATTTTTTAGAGATTTTCCTTAACTTTTTCCGAGATTTTCCTTTACTCTTCTATAAATTTTCCCTAACTTTTTTCCGATATTTTCCCTTACACTTTTAGAGATTTTCCCTAACTTTATCCAAGATTTTCCCTTACTCTTTTAGAGATTTTCCCTAACTTTTTCCGAGATTTTCCTTTACTCTTTTAGAGATTTTCCCTAACTTTTTCCGAGATTTTCCTTTACTCTTCTACAGATTTTCCCTAACTTTTTCCGATATTTTCCCTTACACTTTTAGAGATTTTCCCTACCTTTTTCCAAGATTTTCCCTTACTCTTTTAGAGATTTTCCCTAACTTTTTCCGAGATTTTCCTTTACTCTTTTAGAGATTTTCCCTAACTTTTTCCGAGATTTTCCTTTACTCTTTTAGAGATTTTCCCTAAATTTTTCCGAGATTTTCCTTTACTCTTCTATAGATTTTCCCTAACTTTTTCCGATATTTTCCCTTACACTTTTAGAGATTTTCCCTAACTTTTTCCAAGATTTTCCCTTACTCTTTTAGAGATTTTCCCTAACTTTTTCCGAGATTTTCCTTTACTCTTTTAGAGATTTTCCCTAACTTTTTCCGAGATTTTCCTTTACTCTTCTATAGATTTTCCCTAACTTTTTCCGATATTTTCCCTTACACTTTTAGAGATTTTCCCTAACTTTTTCCAAGATTTTCCCTTACTCTTTTAGAGATTTTCCCTAACTTTTTCCGAGATTTTCCCTTACTCTTTTACAGATTTTCCCTAACTTTTTCCGAGATTTTCCCTTACTCTTTTAGAGATTTTCCCTAACTTTTTCCGAGATTTTCCTTTACTCTTCTATAGATTTTCCCTAACTTTTTCCGATATTTTCCCTTACACTTTTAGAGATTTTCCCTAACTTTTCCAAGATTTTCCCTTACTCTTTTAGAGATTTTCCCTAACTTTTTCCGAGATTTTCCCTTACTCTTTTACAGATTTTCCCTAACTCTTTTACAGATTTTCCCTAACTCTTTTACAGATTTTCCCTTACTCTTTTAGAGATTTTCCTTAACTTTTCCCGAGATTTTCCCTTACTCTTTCAGAGATTTTCCCTTACTCTTTCAGAGATTTTCCCTTACTCTTTCAGAGATTTTCCCTTACTCTTTTAGAGATTTTCCCTTACTCTTTTAGAGATTTTCCCTTACTCTTTTAGAGATTTTCCCTTACTCTTTTAGAGATTTTCCCTTACTCTTTTAGAGATTTTCCCTTACTCTTTTAGAGATTTTCCCTTACTCTTTTAGAGATTTTCCCTTACTCTTTTAGAGATTTTCCCTTACTCTTTTAGAGATTTTCCCTTACTCTTTTAGAGATTTTCCCTTACTCTTTTACAGATTTTCCCTAACTCTTTTACAGATTTTCCCTAACTTTTTCCGAGATTTTCCCTTACTCTTTTAGAGATTTTCCCTAACTTTTCCCGAGATTTTCCCTTACTCTTTCAGAGATTTTCCCTTACTCTTTTAGAGATTTTCCCTTACTCTTTTAGAGATTTTCCCTTACTCTTTTAGAGATTTTCCCTTACTCTTTTAGAGATTTTCCCTTACTCTTTTAGAGATTTTCCCTTACTCTTTTAGAGATTTTCCCTTACTCTTTTAGAGATTTTCCCTAACTTTTCCCGAGATTTTCCCTTACTCTTTCAGAGATTTTCCCTTACTCTTTTAGAGATTTTCCCTTACTCTTTTAGAGATTTTCCCTTACTCTTTTAGAGATTTTCCCTTACTCTTTTAGAGATTTTCCCTTACTCTTTTAGAGATTTTCCCAAACTTTTTCCGAGATTTTTCCTGACCTTTATATAGCCAAAATTAGACAATTTTTTTCTCGGAGACAGAACAACAACAAAAGAATGGATTAAATATTTAAGCCCCTTTAACCACGATGGGCTGTCTCGTAACTATAAGCCATCGCTAATGGAAACAGTGGCTAACGGTGTATGTCTTGTGGAAGGCTTTTAATTGTGTCCCATCAGTGCTGTCCATTGTACAACGGAGAGGGGAAAAAACGTGCCAGTTGCGAGGGAGGGAGAATGTTCATAATTACATCGTAATATCAGTTGCGGTAAAAAGGTTAAGCGAGGATAATGATACTCGAAATGTTTACACAGAGTCATTAAAGGTATAATTTCGCGGAAAAATTCTTTAATTAACGTAAAAGTGGTTAGCAAAAATCTGGGTAGCCAAGGCTTAACGAGCCGCGTCCGACACTCATTACCAACGCGGACCGAAAAGAGTAGTTCAAAGAATTAGCCATCTAGTCATTTTAATGTCCGCGACTACGTTTCGAGCGAAAGTAATAATCCCCCCTACGCCCCTCTTCATTTGTATATCAGAAGATGAGGCAAAAAATTTTTTCTTTTTTTAATCTATATAATTATAAAAATGTTTTGCTAGATGGCGCTCTCGCGTCATGAATTTTTCATCCCCCCCCCCCCCCCGGGAAAGCGGTATTTTGTGTGATAGAAGTAAAGAGAGCTTTAAAAAAATTTCTTCATTTTTCCGTGCAGGCCGAGGCAGCCCCAGACAAGCCTAGGCACGCTCAGGCTAAGGCGCAAAATGATTAAAGTCGAGTAATTATCTTGCGAAGATTGCCTCGCTCTTTTTAAACTCGAGTCTTGGAACAATTTTTTCCACTGTATTTTATATAGCGCCTCCTAAGTTACTAATTGCCACCTTACCCTAAATAATTATACTTGGTTTATTTTTTCCATTGTTCCGTCTATTTCGAAAGAAAACGGCTTTAATATTAATGGGTTTATAAATTGATTTATTTTAATTGGAAGTGCTTTGATGCTATAATTAACTTCGAGAGCCGCTTTGGGCTATTTTCCCTTAAAACGATTTTTCCCCCGTGTTATCTTATAAATATTGTTTTCTTGGATCGTTGATCAATAGCACCGAAAATAGCACCATTATTCAAGGTATAAAAAAAGTTAATTATTATAATGAGTTTTTTAATGATACGGATAAAATAATTATGTACATGATTAGCAAAATGTTGAAAACAATCTAAACATGAAAGTAATTTTCTCAAACAATCGAAAACCTGAACGTGATCAACGTCGGTAAATTCATGTTTAAAGGAAAAGAATCTGGGAGGCTATTCGGTAAAAATCGAAAATTACAAAAAAATCGTGCTCCGTCAAAAATGACAATACGAGTATGCAGAAGAAGCTACTATGGAAACCTAAAACTATCGATAGTATTGGTCAAATCATGGACAGTAAATAAAGAGGACAGGTTTTCGATACCCTTCCACAGTGCATTTCATTTCTCCCCGCGTAGGAACCAGGGGGGGGGGGCAAGGGGGCAATGCCCCTACCTAGAATTTTGCTGGGAGGGGCAACTAATGTTATTGCCCCCTCCAACTTTTTGGTCAGTTGAAATCTTCAAAAGGCTCAAATTATCATTTTAAAAGCATAAAAAACTTATAGAACCTCAACTGTGTTTAAATTTCAGTTTTTTCCCACCAATTTACATAGTAGTAAAATGTACACGGGCATTCGGAGAAGCTACACTCCATTAAAAATTCAAAACCATTCTCCAGACCCCTTTTGGTTTCTCTTTGCCCCCTCCAACTTCCAGAACGTTCCTACGCCCCTGACTCCGAGGGAGTCTTGCAAGGTTGTTTGTACCACGTGATCTTAAAATTTCAAAATGGCAATCTAATGCGATTGATATTGTTACGTAATTTTTTGCGCTTTATTTTTTAGTAATTTTTAATTTTGGTTTTTTAATTCAATAAACTATCAACTGATATTTAGTATATCATATTTAATCTATGAAAACGTGAAAAAATACCTTTTGGCGTAAAAATGTACTTCGAGTTTATCTTTTTATTTTTTCGTCCACTCTTAGCGATACTTGTTTTTCTCAAATAACCTTGGACGACTCCCTTAGTGTGATTGGTTTACGGGGGCTAAAAACCAGGCTTTTACCGATCCTCTAAAATCTACTATCCATGGTCAAATTCAAAATGTTGGCGGTCTGTAATGCCGACGTAAATGATTTTAATTAAATACTTCGGCATACGGTTGATGGCACCAATTTAAGTCTTGGGCACCAAAAATAAACAGGTATTTTACGTCCTCTTAAACAATTATTTTATGATTTTACTGAAATACCGCATATAGCGTAACATACGGCCACTACTTAAAATTGAACTTACACAATCGATAGTTTGATATTTCGATATCAATCGATAGTTTGATATTTCGATATCAATCGATAGTTTGATATTTCGATATCAATCGATAGTTTGATGTTTCGATATCAATCGATAGTTTGATATTTCGATATCAATCGAGAGTTTGATATTTCGATATCAATCGATAGTTTGATGTTTCGATATCAATCGATAGTTTGATATTTCGATATCAATCGATAGTTTGATGTTTCGATATCAATCGATATTTTGATATTTCGATATCCGCCCCTTCTCCACAATTGGTCACTTTGGATTTTTACAGAATGGCCTTCCAGGAGTCGTATTGTAAATCCTTTTTAACAGTTATCCGAAATGTCAGAGAAATAATTGGGGCTAACCAAAAGGGGGTAAACACCGGGGCTTTATTTCACGCTTCAAGTAACGTGATGACGTCAGTGAGAGCATCGCTTAACGCGCGAAAAAAAACCGCTTTCAAAACTATAAAGTCCAGGGGGGCTGAAAAGATGGCAGTCCCGTGACATTGTGGAGAACTGCAGCGCCATCTATCATAAGAAATACGAACTATTATTCATTTTATTTTGCTAATTATTTTAGAACGATTCATCTAAATTATTTAATTATTATTATAATTTAAAACATCTTGTATAAAAGGAACATTTTTTCTTTAAATTCGCACGGCCAACTATGAACAGGAGTTACCGAATCGAAGTTGGCTGCGATATGGTAGTCACGCGATATTGTTTCCCCATTTTAACAAGCTGGTTAAGACCAAATTTACTTCATAGTTTCGCCTATTAGAAATGTTTTACAATATATCTTCTTACCTTTTACCAAATGTCGTGTTCTGCCTATGTAGTCATTGGGTTCGATATAAATTGGCCAAAGCTATAATTATTTTGGTTTGATCAACGGCCAGCCTTAAGCCGGGTATGTATCTTGAGAGGATGAACGTACCAATTTCACGATCAGCCTCATTATTTTATACTAAGTAATGACTGAGACGGGTGTCGATGGTCTGCGATTCATATTTGAAACGGACTTTGAATTAACAGTCGCGAGTGCCTCGATTGAGCTGGGAAAAAAAGACGCGAGATGTCCATTTGGGCAGCGAGGATCTTCCCTCAGGGAGTGGCATTCGCTACTTAATAACTTTGATCTATCTTCTGACAATGTATTCTGTCGGGATTTCTGGCTCTCGTCTGTCTTTCCATTTCGCTCATTTCAAAGGGAATCAATAGATTTAATAGAATTAGTATGACGCGCTGCTGGGTGCCCCGAATTCCCGAGTCTGAAACGTCCCTTTCTCATCTCGCCAATAAGCTCATTCCGACGCCTAGTCACGTGACAGCGACTCGAACGTGTCGCGACAGGGTGAAGTTCAGTCGCTGCGCGGACGAACGGCGTCTTAGATGGTCCTGGCTGCGGCGAGATCCGAGCGAAGGGAAGGATGGGTGCCTAGCTTATATTGGAATCTGCCAAAGACATTTAGAGAGGCTAGAGCGAGTGTCTTAATTGATTCCGCAGTATCCCGGCGCGCCGGTGGCGCTCCCCGGTGTCAATAGACTTCAATAATGGTCCTTTCTAACGACTCTTTTAATCAGTAACTCTTTGGGTCCTCTTAATCCGCTATTTCTATTAAGAACTCGGCCCCTCCGGCTTCGAACGCTCGCGCCAATGTTAATCTTTGGAACGGCCAATATTTTAAAGCGAGCCGACTTTGGCCTCGGGCTGGTTTCTCTTCGGGTTTAAGGTAAAGCCTTCCTGAGAGGAAACAAAGCTTTTGACGGCTTATTTTTCATTATTTTGTTTGCCTTCCAGCGAAATGTCCATTGTTCCAGGCCAAGAATAGTTTATTTTGTCACTGGTGGGCGATAAAAGCGTAGGCATAATGACTTTCTCGGCTCACGTTTATCCGCTATTAGAGACGCAATTTGTGGGGCTCGGCTATTCCGTGTCAATGTTTTCATTTTTAAGCGAAGTTTCAACCAAATTTGTTGCTATTACGTCTCGAAGTTGAATTTACCCCTGACCTTTAGCGGTAGAATGTTGAGCTAAATATTTATCACGTTGCAAAATTAGCCTAGTCTGTATAGAACTTTCCGTTACATTAATATTGATAATGTTTCATATGAAGGTTGAATTAATTTGAATAACTTTTTTCAAGCGCGATGTTTGAGCTCGTCCTTGGTTCAAATTATTATTAAAGATATCTAAACTTAGACCTACTTTACGTAACACGCTGATGAATTGGAATTTAACAGTTCAAAGTCAAACTGCGTAATTTCAACGATTTTTTTAGAGTCCCACGATATGGTGTCGGCTAGAGCCTTAGACACCAAATTTCAACGATTACAAATTGAGATTGAGTGACTAGACAGCCCTTTGACAAAGATTGCGCGAAAAGAGGACTGTCAACATATAATCTAGGCTTCGCAAATAAGGCGTCGTGGGCGTACGAAACTAATAGCGTTCGGCTTTTCGTTATAAACTTCGAAACAGCTCGCTAGTGGCGCTAGTAATAAGGTAGTTTTCGCGCATTTAAATGGTAATTACCAAAAATGTGTTTGTACACAAATATACGCGCCGGGCATCATATATTTCGAATAAATCTATTTAATAGCGTCATATTGTGTTCGGCATGAATCTACTTGATCTACTATTGATTCGCTGATGTTTACTGATACTCACGTGGCTCAATCGAAAAGGACGATTATAATGCGACGCAAACTATCACCGAATTTCTGGCTCAAAGAGATAAATTCGTCTTTGGTTCCAATCTAACTAGGCCTTCGATTGTAGCGCCCGTGGTGGCACGGAAGCGAACGACGGACAAATGATTTTCCTTTTAACGACAATTTCGGGGTCCCCCCCGATTAGGCCTGGAAATTAGATTTGTCACAATGGTCCTTTTCTTCCGTCATAATTGTCCCGGTCGCGACGGTGGTTAAACGTGATAATTTGGCCCTTCGCGAGGAACGCTAATTGTTTTCGCAATTAGTATTTTTTATATTGATTATATTTCCTCTTTTTCCCCCGGCCTTCTTCGAGACTGCCACTAAGATCCCCATTAAGGATTTCTGTTATAATTAATGGAGTAAAAGGCTGGATAGACATTGAAAGTACAGTTCGCCGGTTCCGTTTGAAGCTTATTTGAGAATGACGCTTTGTAGAAATTAATTTATGGCTTCCATAATGAAGATTATTTTATTACGCTTTTAATATTGACCCGCTTTTAATCTAGAATAATTTGTTACCATAATATTTAATTCCCTTAACACAGTAGATGTAGTTCGAAGATCGACATGGTTGTACTGCTGCCGTAGCGCCGCGTTGTAACGATAATGATTCGCTACTTCAGAGCAGAAATCAAGCAATTTTGAAAAACCCCTTTTTGAGAAAAACAGGTTTTTATTTCAAATCTACAATAAGGGACGCGTTACTGACTAGGAAATATAGGAAATTGCCTAGGGTCCGCACTTTCGAAGGGCCCTGATTATAAAGGTAGGTTTCCTTATAATACAGCTATTTAAGGGAAAAATAAAATAGTAGTAGGGCCCATTTTTCAAACTTTTTTGTCTTTTCCTCTTGGCAAAAGTAGCGTAAGACCCAAAAGTGTGTCAGCTGTACCTTCGCGCCTATTAAAATTTCTAGTGAGACCTATATAGTCACACTATAGACTACATAACCTACTAGTTGGAATAGTACTAGCAACATTATATTTAGTCTATAGTCTAGCGCGATTTTATCTCTTCGATTTACTCGCCCGTAAACATACGTTCTAAAACGCCTCACTCGGCGGCGCTGGAGTACCTCGATTTTGATGACGCATTTTCCGATCCCCCTTCGTTTCCCTGTTTTACTTTGCGACAAACTCTCATTAACTTATATACCGTTCTGACAGACTTTTGGGTCTTATGCTACTTTTGCTCTTAGGTAGCGATATGGTCAGTCCGCAATTTTCTGTACTAAAACGTGTTTTGTAGACTCAAATACATTTTAGGGCAAGATGTAAAAAGTATTTCCTAGCCAAAAACCGGCTTTCTACTAGTACAAGATTTCCCTATTTCGGTGTTTGTTTGGTTTTATTCCCTCTAAACTTCAAAGATCTTTATTCATTTAGGTAAGGCTTTTTCTCTGTATACCCCAATTTGGATAGGACTTCTTCGCTTCGTTTACTTAGTCGCATTCAATAACCCACTTCAATTGAAAACGCCGCATTTCCGTTTTCTACAAGCTATTTTCAATGCTCTACAAAGAACGTTACGTATCAGCTAGCAGCAACAAACGCAAGGAGAACGCAGCTAGCCTTTAAACACGCTAAGGCAGTGTTGCGTACAAATTTCATTGGACGAACCTTTACGCTGAACGTTTTACGGGTGGGGGGAAGACAATTTCCGAATTTTCCCCTTCCGACGTCAGCAGGCGATAATGCGTCTAACCAATGAAAACTGTACGCCAGAAAATGCACGTTCTCGACGGGTTACGTTCTCCTTGTGTGGGGTGCTGTGTTTGTTGCTCTTAACTGGCAGTAATTTTAGCGACAAACTGAGTAGGGTGTGACCATAAGTAACATAAGAACAATAAGTATGTCAATTAGTAAAAATTATCACGGAACTGATTTTCAGAGCTATTTAGTCCCAAGCACAGAGCCCCCTAGTGACTAAATACTACTACTAAAGACGATAACATACTATTCAGTTCGGATGCAAGTCCAAGGTCGAGCTGGGCAAGAGTGTCAGTGTTGAAAAAGGTTTCGGTCAGAGTATTTACCAGTGGCGTAAATAGTTTGGGGCCCCCGAGAACTAGGGGGCCCCAAACGTTTATTATTAAAATCTGTTCTATTTGAAAGGGCCCCGAGTCGTTTTTCGCGGGGGGGGGGCGGATTTCCTAGTTACGCCACTGGTATTTACATTTCTGTTACTTACGGGGTTCCGTATTACCTTCTTCGGAAACTTCTGATTACGGATATCATAATCGAAATATCGTAATGCTTATTATTTTTGCGTTACTTATGATATAAGCAGGTGTACGGATCTCCAATAGAGAAACGAGTCGACGTTCTTGACGGGTTACGTTCTCCTTGTGTTTGTTGCTCCTAGGTAGCAGTAGGCCTAGCGTAAACTGTAGCGTTTTATTTACGTTTCAGGTTTGGCTTCGCGACGGCATTGTCCACTCTGACGTCAATGGAACGGTATCATGATATGGACAAAGAAAACAAATTTAGAGGGGAAAAAACGTTTATCGGTTTAGTTTTGTTGCCACAAGCCAATCTTTCTCTGGTTGCCAATGAACTGGCCAGGTATTTGTTCATTGGCGCTCCATCGAAAAAAGCCATTAGCGCGTGTAGTCTTCCTTCCCGATAAACAAAGGCCAAACCGTACATTCACCGCGCTGCCGAATTCCGCAAACAAAAGAAGCCCATAATTCTTTTTCATTGTATTAATTTGGATTCGCGCAATCCGTTATCGAGCGATAAAAGAAATGCATTTTTAATTAACTTTCTTTAATGACAACTTTTATATTGGAAGAGTTTTCTCCTCTATTGTAAACTTATTACGTCCGAAATCAGTCACAATTTGAAAAATGTTTCTTGTACACTAAAGGATTCTTAATGCGCGACGTTATGAACTTCATTTTACTTTCTATTTTAACCGGAAATGCATTATTTCTCTTCTACTTCATCTTTCCATTCTCTAACGCGAGGATACGTTTTAGTTGCACATCGTAATAAATCGAGTGAAACTATTACTATCACCGATATGTTGTTAGTCGTTGTCGTCGTTGTCGTCGTTGTCGTATTTTCCAACACCATATCAACACCATCTACATCTACTCTCATAATAACAACGCATTATATTTTTCGTGTTATTTTTAGTCCCTATTCGTGACCGAAAACTATAGCTATGCCCCATTTGGTTCGCCATTGAAACCTAGATAGGTAACGGCTAGAGCAGACGCTATTAGTTTTTCCTCAGAGTTATTCGTAAATTTCACTTTATAAATAATGATGCTTGCATTTTAATATAATTTTTAAATATTAAAATTTCTTTTAAATTTATCCATGGAAAGATTTAAATAATTCTTTTATAAAATGAAGAGACACGCATGGATTTAAAGATTTTAATTATGTTGTAAAGGGACCTAATAACTGAGCCTACGGGCTGAAAGCTCAGTTATTAGATCCCTTTACAACCTAATTAAAATCTTTAAATCCATGCGTGGGTCTTTTCATTTTATAAAAGCAGTATTTTCATATATTTTTTGCATCGTTTGCTTATATTACGAAAGGTTTATTTAAGAAAAAACGTTCTTATGACTTTTTAATTTGTCTGTAGCAGACGCTAGAACATAGGCGCTACCTCGGAGAAGCTAGCGCCGTTACGACACCTTGACTCTTTCAGGTTGTGAATTCATTTGATTCCGTTACGACACCTTGACTCTTTCAGGTTGTGAATTCATTTGATTCCGTTACGACACCTTGACTCTTTCAGGTTGTGAATTCATTTGATTCCGTTACGACACCTTGACTCTTTCAGGTTGTGAATTCATTTGATTCCTTAAAAGTTTTTATACACTAGTAAATCAATTTTAAATGAACCAAATTTAATAAATGGTTTCGTTCACCGGCGATTCTATTGTGAAACCGTTAAAGGGACAACTTTAAATGATACGTCGATAGATAGGAAACGAAAAGCCCTAATGGCAATTGGGGGCTCAGACAATTGGGCATTAGATATCTCTGAGCCCGTTAAAGGCCGACTACATAAATCTTCGGTTTACTCTGTCTTTCACTGGAGGTAGGCTTACTGCAATACACGTGTGCCATGCAGTCAGCCTACTTTAAGGCGAGAAATGTAAATGAATTGGAAATTAAAAGCGCTAGCGATCGCTAGACCAATATGGGAAATTGAGGGCCCAGACAATTGGGCATTAGATATCTCTGAGCCCGTTAAAGCGAGAAATGTAAATGATACATCGACAAATTGGAAATTAAAATCCTTAGCAATCACTAGAATAATATGGGCAATTGAGGTCCCAGACAATTGGGCATTAGATATCTCTGAAACCATTAAAGCGAAAAATGTAAATGATACATCGACAAATTGGAAATTAAAATCCTTAGCAATCACTAGAATAATATGGGAAATTGAGGGCCCAGACAATTGGGCATTAGATATCTCTGAGCCCGTTAAAGCGAGAAATGTAAATGATGCATCGATCAGTGGCGTAGCTGATGGTCCGCAGGACCCGCGGTGCGGGGGGGGGCCTCGAGCTTCGGAAGGGGTCTCGAACTTCGGAGGGGGGGGCCCCGCTAACCATAAAAAAATTAAAAAGGGGTGCCTCATAGAGATTTTTGCGGGGGGGCCTCTGAGATCTCAGCTACGCCACTGGCATCGATGAATTGGAAATTAAAAGCCCTAGCGATCGCTAGACCAATATGGGCAATTGGGGTCCCAGACAATTGGCATTAGATATATCTGAAACCATTAAGGCGATAAATCCAAATGATATACATCAATCGATAGCATGATAAGTAGGGGCACTTTTTTTGATTCGGTTATCGACGAACCTGATAGAATAGCTAAACACAATCGACGTGAAACTTACAATAAGGCCTGGCCGCCTTGTTACCACTCTTAGCGCAACGTCTGAAGCGAACCCGAAAGGAAGTGATACTCGCGACTGAGGGAAAAATTATTTCCCTACAGAGAAGGATCGACGAACTCTTTCGTCGCGAGACTTCAAAGGATGGAACCAAGAAGCTATTGTTTAAACGACGATGAAACTAATTCAGAAAGTGAACCTGTTTGAAAAGTCGAAACTTTTCGATTACCGAGTTTCAAAGAAAATAAATAATTTAATGAATTTTTCCTGTTACCCGAAGCGGTGGTTCAAGTTTTCGTGGCAGTTCCCATTCATTACGGGCATTCGCTTAGTCGCGTTGACCTATTTGTTTGCCGATAATTTATTGAAGGAAGACATTCAACCTTTATTTCGGGGTGTATACAAACTTTGACATTTAAATTGAAAACGGAACAAATAATATTACGCGTCACCGTTAAAACAAAACCACGTAACTTGAGATACGTGGTTTTGTCAAAATTGACATATTTAGATTCTACACCCCAATTTACGTATATAACATTAAAAACATTAATAGGTTGCAATTGAATTTATTTTTTTAAATCGAGAAATCATTTAAACGTATCTTTGATATTCACAACTTATTTCGCGCAAAAGCACGTATCTTGCTTATTTTCAGCTCTTATCTCACTTCATGACGCAAAACCACTTATCTCTAAAAATTCCCCTTTAGCAAAATATTTTTAAATTAAACCGAAAAGATACGTGGTTTTGTTTCAACGGCGACGTACGCTTCAATATACCTCACGAAACTATAATCTATACACTACTCTATATTTATTAGATATTATTAAATTCTATTAGATTTAGCCCCCAAACGGGCCAACTCCGTTCAAAGTGAAAACAAAATAATTGGCCTCTCAGTGAAAACCACTTTAGCGTTAAGTCAATTTGCCAACCCAATTTGAATCGATGGGGCTTAAGCCGTCAAAACCTATTAAACGGGTTGGCACGCGAAAAAAAGGAACCGAAAAAATATCCATATTTTACGAAATTACTCGCGCAGACGGATAAACAAAATCAATCAATCCCTTTATTTAGAGAGAGTTTTTCAAACTATACGGATTCTCTTCTATTTCGTTGAATATTTCTTTATCGAAATATATTGGAAGGAAAAGAAAAATTGGACAACTTTATTTTTCTTTTTCACGATAAATTCTTCGACTCTCTATATTTAGTATATATAGAAAAGACGAGCTATTGACAACCGTAGTGGACAGCGTCGCGAAGGGCTCGGGAATGCGGTAGGAGGGCGGGCCATGATTGCCAGCTAGAAATGGCGAAGAATCTCAACAATCCAAGATTACGAGAAGGGGACAAAATTACGCTCAAACAAGCCGAATTTTTGCGCCAGCTTTTTCTTATTTTCCTCGAGCTCATATAGGGTCCTTCTTTTCCTTTATATTTTCTTTGTCTTCTATTGTTCCGCTAACAACTCGCGCTTTCGGGGTCTCCGTCAACATCGCGTGTTGTCCTCGTGTGTCGTCTTCTAGAAAGAGCCCCTATTCAAAATTGCTCTTACGAAAAATGTCTACTATTTTATGGATTTTACTATTCGCAACGCGTTTGTTGAAATTTTAGGGCTCTTTTAGCGGCCGTTATTTTGTAAGGGGGAAGATGCGTCTCTTTCTCAAGGAAGTTTGCGAAACCTCTCGGCAGAAATAGAGAACTTATTGGTTTTCCACTAGAAGCTAATCCCATTTCAAGCGCTCTTTTTAGCGCGTTTGGGAAGAAGAAATCAAAGGGATTGCGAGAAAGAAATTAACTATATTAGTATGGATATTAATTTTGGCCTCGCGAAGAAGACGAATTAACGACCAAAGGAGTCGTTTTTAGATTCTATAATTGGATTTTTCCACTGTCACGCCTTTCATCTAAAAAACAAATATTCAAAAACTATCGACGAGAAATGTTTGTAGGAGGGACAATATTAATAAATTGATTTTTTCTTTCCTGGTTTTAAGAAAATAGATATAGATATCTGTATATTTAGTTGGCTGCGGTGTAAATTCAATCATGGAAGTTGCTTTTGGACGATAGTAATGTAAATGCGAAACTGCAATGTGGATATGAATGTAATACCTTCTTTCATAGGATGTACCCTAAGAGTATTTCACCCCCTCTGAGGCTTTCTGACGGTGACACCAGGTGTGGAACGTACCCCCGCACTCCCTGTGATACTGCTAATTTGTGTCATGTATTGTCTTGAATTCATGTTTGTATGGTTTTCATTCAAATTTGTGTCAAGTATTGTTTTGCAGATATTTTAGTGTCAAATCTTGTTCTCTAGATATAATTGTGTCAAACCTTGTTCTCTAGATATAATTGTGTCAAACCTTGTTCTCTAGATATGTTTGTGTCAAGTATTGTTTCGTAGATATGTTTGTGTCAAGTATTGTTTTGTAGATATGTTAGTGTCAAGTAAAGTTTTGTAGATATGTTAGTGTCAAGTAAAGTTTTGTAGATATGTTAGTGTCAAGCCTTGTTCTATAGATATGTTTGTGTCAAGCCTTGTTCTCTAGAAATTTGTGTGTCAAATATTGTTTTGTATTCATTTTTGTGTCAATTATTGTTTTGTATTCATGTTTGTGTCACGTATTGTTCTCTAGAAATGTTTGTGTCAAGTATTGTTCTCTAGAAATGTTTGTGTCAAGCCTTGTTCTCTAGAAATGTTTGTGTCAAGCCTTGTTCTCTAGAAATGTTTGTGTCAAGCCTTGTTCCCTAGAAATGTTTGTGTCAAGCCTTGTTCTCTAGATATGTTTGTGTGTGTCAAGCCTTGTATTGTAGATATGTTTGTGTGCGTCAAGCCTTGTATTGTTTGTGTCTAGTTTTCTTGTTGGTATGCTTACGTCAAGTCTTGTTCTTTAGATATTTTTGTGTCAAGTATTGTTTTGTATCCAAGTTTGTGTCTAGTTTTCTTGTTGGTATGTTTGTGTCAAGCCTTGTTCTCTAGATATGTTTTTGTCCAGTATTGTTTTGTAGATATGTTTGTTTCAACATTTATCTCTATACATTTGTGAAAAATCTATGGAGAATCTACTGAATAATTCCGAGAGAAAAAGTAATTAGAAAAAAAACTTATACAAATCAGGAAGTAGCTACGTAAGTAGATTTCGTGACGGCATTCCGTAGCTTAATTAAACCACTACGAGAGGACAATGTCCTTCTAACCAGTGCTTCGGAAACACTTTTTAAGTTGAAAACCTTAATTAATTATCGCTAATTAAAAGAAATCACTTCCAAAAGCTGATATCTATTCTAGCATCGGTTTCCTCGTACGAAATATTCCACGCTTTTTTTTTAATTCTGGCTTCGTTAATCCTATTAATTTCCGCCTCTCGGCCACACTCCTAAAATTTAGCGACGCGCGTAGAAACTCTCTCTTAATCTTTTCGGAACAAATTCGAGGCGTCGAAATAAAGACTTTTACGCTCGATTGGATCTGTTGGATCCAGAAAAGAGAGCGAGAGACGGGAAAAAAACGGGTTCAATCTCGTCGAAAATGAACGAGCCCCTCTTTTAGAATGGTGTGAGAGAAAGGATTACCCAGGGCCTCTAATCCTCTTTGCCATTCTTCGAACGATGCCAAAGCCGCTCGGAATAATTTGGGGATCTCCCCCTCCCCATTGCGCAATGCCCCCCTCCCATTTTGCAATCCCATTCTACAGTAGGCCCGCGACGCGACCCATAACATTGGCGCTAGCAACCGTCTAGTTTTGACGAAATTTCACTTTTAATTAAATGGGCGGTCGCTGCTTTTGTTTCGCGTTTCTCCCGGCCTCTCCCAATCTCTCTCTCTGGCCCTCTATCGGCGTATCGTTATTTGGTGGCGTGGTCGGCGCCTCCTGGGAGCGACTGATTGAGAGAGCGGTTTTGGGAACATTGGTTATATAATCAGTGATTCTTTGCCTCGTCGTGTGCCACCACGTTTTGTTTATGTAGCGATACGTGTTTAATTGCGTAACGGGCTTCTTTTGTTGGCAATGTGGCTTTCACCTAGGAGCAACAAACACAACACCCCACACAAGGAGTACGCAACCCGTCAAAAGTCGTGGATTTTCTTGCGTACGTTTTTCATTGGCTAGACGCTTTAGCGCCTGCTGCCGTCGGAAGGGGAAAATTCGGAAATTGTCTTCCCCCCCGCCCGTAAAACGTTCAGCGTAAAGGCTCGTGACACTCGTGCAATGAAATTCGTACACAACCCTTCGTTAGCGTGTTTAAAGGCTAGCTGCGTTCTCCTTGTGTTTGTTGCTCCTAGCTTTCACTAACCGGCTACTTTCTTTCCTCGATTTTTCAGTTATTGTTTGGCAGATTTACTATTTCATTTCATTTGTACCGCTTTGTCGAAAGTGTGTTGGTTTCTGCTAGCGTTACAGTTACTCGAACTTATTGGAACAAATTTTGTGTTTTTGACAAGTTTACACTACGCGCTGTCTTTATACTTGTAAAGAGGAAATAATTTAAGGGGGGAAGACTACGGTAGTCATTGTCTACTTTCGCGCTATTTCAAGCTGAACGCTTTTAATTTTGTATTTTAACTTATAAAATTAATATTTAAGTGTAGAACAGCCTCTTGTTTAGTGACTAAAATAATTTTAACAATTTTAAATTTAAAAGTAATGAAGTTATTACGTTTTAATTCGGACCCCCGGAGCTAAACAAGTTGGGCAAGTGCCCAAACTACCCTATTAATATTAGCAAAAGTGACATAATTACCAAAAGTGTGTCAATCGGACCTATTTCTTAATGAATGTTACGAGCGAAATACAAGTTGGGAGGGGAGAAAGGAAAGTATGCCTTGGGGAGGGAAGGAAGCTAAAACCAACAAATAACGCCTCGTGGTGAAGAACGGAGGAACTAAGTAGCACTGGTCAAAGTTAGTGTATTTTTTTATTTTTCGTTGTTCTGCGGAGATGCTATCGTCATCTACCTACGATATAATACCATAGACTAAAAAAAGATCCAGAAAGGCAACAATAAATAGTGTTTTATGTGGTCGATCTCGAGTCGAGAATTCATTAAACCTTTAGCATACGAAAGGGATTGTCACACTTTTGGTAATTATGTCACTTTTGATATTATAATATAAAAATTATTTTAAGCATTAGGGGAAGGTTCAGCTTAATAGGAAATATATAATTCAATTATGTAATTGTTGAAACAGAAACGTCCAGCTTGAACGAAAAAGAGGCTTTTACTGTATTCTTCCCTCTTAATCCGAGACGTTTCTGGAACACAAAACGATCGCTTTTAATTCGATTATGTAAACGCGTCGAATTTGGGTTGAAGTTTTAACCTATTTAATCTAATAGTCTGCAGAATTTCCGAACCGCAAAAGGTAAACAATATGTATTGTTAGCTTTCGTTTACATCTAAATGTGGTTACTTTTAATATTTTTCGCAGAAATTAAATCACCGCAATAAAGGTTACGCTCTCTATAATTTATTAAATAATTAAGTGGAATAATTTCGAGATAAAAAACTATTAGTGGTATTCATTATTAAAAGAAATTGTGTACGTCACTTTCAATTAATTTCGCGACCGAAAGAGTCAAGGTGGCGTAACGCCGCTAGTTTCTGCGAGGTGGCGCCTATGACATAGCATCTGCTACAGACAAATTAAAACAAGTCGGCCAAGGCCGTAATATTAGTTCCACATGGATGAATTAATTAATTATTCTCTAAGCCTTGGCGCGTGTCAAAAGGTTAGGCATTACGTCAGACGTAAGCTTCTTTATCTGTATTGTAAGTTTGAGCTCCGGATCTCAAATCCACTAGGAACTACGAAGAAAATTCGCATACGCTCACTAACCCTTGGCGCGCGTTAAAAGAGTTAAACATAGGGTCAGACTTCAGCTTCTTAAATGTAAAAATGCTAAGCCTTCGTTAATTTAAAATTAAGTCTGGTAAAATATCCGCAATACCTATCCTAATACCTACATCAAGTTTCAAATCGCACGCGAATAGCGTTAAAATTAGGCCAAAACAAGCTAAGCCTTGGTTAAATTACAATTAAGTCTGGTAAAATATCAGCAATGACCATCCTAATAACTACATCCAGTTTCAAAGTTATACCTTAAATCGCACGCGAATAGCGTTAAAATTAGGCCAAAACAAGCTAAGCCTTGGTTAAATTAAAATTAAGTCTGGTAAAATATCAGCAATGACCATCCTAATAACTAAATCAAGTTTCAAACCGCACGTGAATAGCGTTAAAATTAGGCCAAAGCATGCTAAGCCTTGGTTAAATTAAAATTAATTCTGGTAAAATATCCGCAATACCCATCCTAATAACTTCATCAAGTTTCAAATTTCTACCTAAAATCGCACGCGAATAGCGTTGGCAATACACGGCTTCGATAAGTGAGTGTCACACTTATTTGTTACTTCTGGTCATACATGGCTTCGATAAGTAGTGTCACACTTATTTGTTACTTCTGGCCATCCACGGCTATGATAAGCAAGTGTCACACTTATTTGTTACTTCTGGCCATACGCGGCTTCGAGACGTAAATTACGCACTCTAAGTGTCACACTTATTTATTTCTTCTGGCCATACGCGGCTTCGAGACGTAAATCACGCACTCTGCGTAAGGCAAAAACGAACGTCAGCGGGAATGTGGTTTATGCGGCGCCCAAGGGCCCCTAATTTTCCTAGGGCACCGAAACCTGGCAAACCGTTAGAGCTAAAATAAATACGTAATTTAAAAAAGAAATTAAATTTTTAAGTCACTCAGTTGGGTAATAATCAACGCTCACAATCGGAAAAGGGGGGCTTTTGCGCCCCCTGTTTCCACGACAGAGCTGAAACGAGCGCACATTGTAGAGGTACAGCGGTTATATAGATTAAAACTTAAACGGAATTTAAAAGTAAATCGTATCCAAAACTGTAAGACTGCGTATTTTTTTAAAAGTGTCTAAGGGGGGTCGGATAGAAGAGGCTGGCAAACCGCCGCTAACTAAATTTAACCCGTGAAACTTGGTTGTGCAGATAGAGGCAACCATATTAAGTATTCTTAGAAAAAACGGTGGGGTTATGTCACCCCGTTCAAAAGATATGGAAGATGTTGCAAATGTGGACGACGACGACGACGACGACGACGACGACACAACATTCTAACGAAAACAATAGTCCCACTCTAAATATACATATAGATGTGGAACTAAAAATCATAAGAACGGTTTTTTCTTAAATAAACGGTGTAAAAATTATATTAAAATGTAAGTATCATTATTTATAAAGTCAAATTAACAAACAACGATAAGGTAAAACTATAATTGCTTATGCTTTAGCCGCTACCTATCTAGGTTTCACTTGGTGGTTTCTTTTCCCCCGAGCTCTTCGGTTTCCCCTTCCATAAAAACTTGTTGACGTTAACGGTAATAGTTAGTGTAGGAAGCTGTTGGCTCGTGTGGCTTGCAGGGCTTGCCATCACCCTCCTACGCATTGTAACCCGGCCACCTGAATTAAAGACGCTCGATGACTTAGGCCTAAGGTGGTACCTTGGGTATTAGCCAAGCTGATTATTATTATTAATTATTATTATTATTAGTCTAATGCCATAAGATTAGTTAAATCGACATTTTTTAGTCGTCAGCACAATCTACATGTATTTTATCACACGTATTTTATGTTTTACCCCTAACTATTTTCAATTTGATCAAACATACTATGTAAAACGACTTCCGAGTTAAGTTCAATACGGAAGGGGGACAAAACGTCCCCACTAAAAGAAAAGGAATGAAATATAAATCAAATAATTCCTCGATCCCCCGAAAGCGGGTCAAGATGCGTAAAAAAGTTCTTTCCGAGCGCTAGTTTTCTTGTTCAAATATTAATACGGCGCGGGGAGTCAACACAAACGAAAAGCATCATTACCCCGGGCCAGAGACGCTCCCGCGAAGCCTATTAGCGAAAATGACACGTTCGAACACTCGACCGCGGAAGGAAAAATAAAGCTGCACTCTAAAATTTTATTTTTCAGCAGTGGGATCATTTCAAAAACCTTAAAAAACGGAAACAAGCGAGCCACGAGTACGTAATACTTAAAAGCATTCGCTTTTTTTTCTTTGCTCACGTTCAGCGCGCATTATGATATTAAAAACCATAAACACCATCTTACGACACGCGACTTTCCCCCTCCCCACCCAAATTTATTATCATAATAAAATCTTCCGTTGCCAATTAAAATAGAGCCATTAACCTGATGACGAAATTACCTTTAAAACGTAACCATTTTAATATTGCCGCGAATATAATCAAGGTAACGGAGTGCGTTCAAAAGAGAGACAAACAAAAGTTTTAGACAATCGAATCGGATACAGAGTATCTTAAATTTTTTCGTCGAGTATCGAGTCGGTTAGTATTTTTGTCGATTTTTTCCAAAGCGCCCTCCGAACTCAAGGAGAAGAAAGGACATATAGTAATATCAGAGCGTTGAAATAATTGCGGCGGAAACGCAAAATTTTGTAAAATACTCGTCGAATAGTCGAGTACCCGAACATGATGGGAAAAATAATAACCCGACGAATTCAGCAAGGCGGCTTATTCGAGTATTCAGTACCCGAATATGTAACTTTTCGATACTCGATAATCGACGAGTATTGCATTTTTCTTAATCGAGTTACGAGTTCGAGTACCCGACCTAAAAATAAATCGGTTACCCGATGATGATCGAGTACTCGCCCCGCCCTACTATTTTGACGTTACAGTTAGGTTTGAGCACCAAAATGCTTCAAATCAAAATAAATTTTGCGATCGAACTTTAAATCTGGTTCAAGTTTAGCCAGAGTTGACAGTTGAAGTTTCAAATTGTCTTTAATAATATTGGTTCCTTAGAAGCGTGTTAAGTTCTAATATAGTTTGCAAAAAGACATTAATACGTATTTGGGGAAATTCAACCGTTTATTCTCATTCGACCGAAATCTCATTCGACCGAATCCCATTCGACCGAAAGAATTTTAAAATGTAGTCCAATTGGCGGGGTGATTTGGTATTTTATTTATAAGGTATGTACTATCGAAGATCCATGTTTAGGTTAGGTTAGGTTAGGTTAGGTTAGGTTAGGTTAGAGTTAGTTAAGTTTACTATTTCAGTTTTGGTTCAGTTACTTTTCTTGACTAGGTGAAGAAAATTATTATTGATGTATAAATACCCTCCTTTATTAGCTATCCGCTCCATTGCAAACGACTTCAGTAACTAATTTGAAAACATAGCAAAAGCCAATTTATATAGCAGCGTTCGGTCGAATGGGACACATAAAAGCGTTCGGTCGAATGGGACACCTCAAAAACCGCCTTCGGTCGAATGGGATTTCGGTCGAATGGGATTTCGGTCGAATGGGACTAAAGCAATTCAACTGCTTCACGTTATTACATCATTCTCAGTGACTATATTTCCTACCATTCGTGAGTCCTATTTTACCCTGATTTTATAATTTATCAAATATTTGTTTTTGTTTACCAAAATATATCATTTAATCGCATTGACATTCCACGTACGTGTTTTGAAAGATAAATTTAGTATATTTCCCATATAGTAACATATGTATCATAATATGCCAAAAACGCATTCACCACTATGAAACCTTTTCACGGGATATGACGTAAATTACGTCACTTCCAACTCCGTTACTAAAAATGCGTCATCAAATTTCTAGAAGTTAAACGGAAGTTAGTGAAGTGTATTTTTAAAACGAGCGCAATTATTCGCGCGATTCTAGCTTTATCAATCTATAGCTTAGCCCGTGCCTCGCGATCATGTTTTTTCTGAAAATGTGGATCCAGATCAATCTCAAAGAGACTGTGGCTGCGTTCAGTAACGCTCAATGGACTCATCGTTGAGTCGGATTCGTACCGTACGCTTTTCTATGTTTCCGGTTTTGACGTCACGTTGCCCATCCGTTGAGCGACGAAGTCATCGGCTGTAAGAGCAGGTTTTGTCGACGCTCAACGGTCACGTGACGTCGCAGCACGGAGTAAGGCTAGCTGCAGACGCCGTGACAGACGATATCTTACAAAATTAACAACAAGCGTAAAAAGCGTTCAACAAGATCCTACGTCACGTTTAGGAACGGTCTCAACGAAAATAATTTTTCAGATATTTCGTTGAAGGTTACGGAACCCGGGCCTAAAATTTGACACGGAAACATTTTAGAGCCATTTTCGATATCGGAGTCTGGAGCGTTAGGCTGGGTAAATTTATCCAACACGATTGAGGACATTCCACAAGAAGCTTCTAGCCGTCCCTATTGAAGAAGCCTACAAAAACCTCCACGAGAACGGCTATCTCAGAAGTTTTATTAGATTAGGACGCCATTGCACGGGATGAAACTGAAAAGCACTCGGGCATCGTATATATATATATATATATATATATATATATATATATATATATATATATATATATATATATATATATATATATATATATATATAGAATAAGAATCTCCGTCACAAATAGAAAGCATTCCATCTCTCCTCGACGCGAACAATCGTTAGTTTTTGGGAGTTCTTCAAAGTGTTCTTCTGACAAGAGAGCCTGTTGCGAGCTTCGAGCCTTCGGAAAGAAAAACCGAAAAAAAAGCGGCGGGATAAAAAAAAGTAGCGGAGGAAGTGGCCCAGATGTTGTGGACTAGAGTTCATTTCATTCAACTGTTTAGTATACAATCCGCTCTCTTCGCGTAGATATTCGCTGGCGTGGCTCGCTCCTTTCGGAAAATCCTCCTCGGAGGGACTCCGGGACGGACTTTTATCTCGTACGCCTCGAAGGAGAAAACATTGGCCTCCGTTCTGCCCCCAAAATGCGTATTGATCCGCGGGGGAGGGGGACGGGGATCGAGCCCCCATTTCACCCCGGGGGGATTCGGACCGGCTCTTCCTCGAGCTAGGTGCGATCCGGAAATGCATGAATTATGGAGAAGACGATTTCGTTTTTGCTACGTTCCCCGAGATAGCGGACAACTCGGCCCAGCTCGATTCACTCGGATCCCGGAGTAGTTTCCTTTTAATACGAAATTGCTTATAAAGACGGAGTTGTTTTCCACGCGATGTACGCGTCCGTATTTAGCGAGTTGCGCTTCGGCGGGTCATTTATAAGCGTGGCGTAACCAGTGGGCTGGTTTCCGTGTCCCCTCGCACTCATTTTCACCCTTTCTCGACTCCTTGTTACAGTTTACTTAGTTCGATGCCCTTGACGAAGCTCTGGTTTCGCCACTGATATCTAAAGATTTTTTTTTAAATTGGAAATTTTGGTACCACTAGTTTAAAGAAAAATAACGTTAAATAAATCATCCTACCAGGAAGTCTCCAAGAAGTAATATTTCCAAGAGCCAGGACCTGCAAGCTATAGGAGCAACAAACACAGCACCCCGCACAAGGAGAACGCAACCCGTCAAAAGTCGTGGATTTTTTGTGTACGTTTTTCATTGGCTAACGCCTGCTGCCGTCGGAAGGGGAAAATTCGGAAATTGTCTTCCCCCCGCCCGTAAAACGTTCAGCGTAAAGGCTCGTGACACTCGTCCAATGAAATTCGTACACAACCCTTCGTTAGCGTGTTTAAAGGCTAGCTGCGTTCTCCTTGTGTTTGTTGCTCCTAGCTGCAAGTTACTGCTTATATAGTGCTTGTTGAAATAATAGAACCTTTTCACCTGTAAACAGAACGTCGTGTTTTTGCCAACCTTAATATGTCAAAAAAGCTACCTGGTTAAAAGGGAACGCTTGTTGCTGCCATTATTTTAACAAGCACTATATAAACAGTGACTTTCATGTTCTGGCTCTCAGAAATATAACTTCTTGGCGATTTCCTGGATAATTTATTGAAGCGTCTATTGACGTTAATTTTAGTTTCATTCGGTGTTTCTAGTTCAAGTTTGGAAATGTGTTTAGTAGACTTAAAATTATCGAACTTTAAAATGAATAATTTGTTTAAGTCTATAGCTACTTTTGTGATTGTCGGGTATCCCACAATACCACCGAGGGGCAGGAAACTATCCGTAATCGGTGTACAACCCCGTAGCTTCGACTGTAATAAAGTGATGACGTAATTGACTGCAGATTTAGCACTACCAAAGGTTGTACTCACTGTAATCGGTGTACAGAATTTAAGGAAGTGGTTAACCCCTCGAATACCACAAAGTTTATTTTTTTCCGTAATTCTATAGTCAAGAGAGCCATTTTTACAATTATCCTAACGGTATACCTCAGCTCCACTAGTGGTAGCAAAATGAAATATACGTTTTTCATGCCAAATTCGTGGGGTTAAACAACGAAATAGTCCTGCACAGTCTTAATCTAGAATGATTTGTCAAATTTAAATCCTTTTTGTATAAAACCTAAGGTAGCTCAATATTTCATTTATTACTATAAATAAAACAATTGTAATCTTAGGCCACTCTGGGTAAATATCAAATATGCTGGGATCAAATAATCTAGCGTAAAAGATGCCTGCTGTATAGAGACCGCCATGTAATAATTGGTGAAGTATTACACTACAAATTTCAATGGACTGCTCACATATAGGGCACCCTGGATGTATATTAATCTAGATCAAGATTGAATCAAGTCATAACCCGAATGGATCAAATAAATCGTGATCAAGATTTACTAAAAATATTATGAAAGAAAAATATTTAAAAATTTTGATCCTATTGTTTATTCACAAATATAAATAAACTAAAATTAATTAGTATTTGACTATTTTACCTCAATTAAATCTTAATTAATACCTAAATTTAAATCGCTTTCGTATCAAACCTAAGGTAGCTCAATATTTCATTTATTAATATAAATAAAGCAATTTTAATCTTAGGCCATTAATGGATTAATAATTTTTTGATTCCCTTTTGATCGTCCAATTTTTTATTCAATCTGCACCAAATAAATTATATTTTATTTAAGGGTTGTAATTCTCGAGAAGAGAGTGGGAACACATTTTCGGGGTTTGAACTAATCTCGCAGTTTTTTAACGACAGTCATTGGACTCGAAATTATTGTTTTACCGTAAATTATACGCTCTAGTTTTTACATAAAAATGTAGTTAGTGTATTAGTAATTATAATACGCGGATCTGAAGTAACGGAACGGGCCACACAAAATTTGACCGTCTATTCTATCCATAATTGCACACCAGGCGGGTCATAATGGACGCTTCAATAAAAGATACTCCGTTTTTACTCCCCTCTCCAAATTCATCTGGGAAGGAACTATTTCCGGTCGGTCGGTTAAACGGTTAGAATGGCTAGCCAAAAAGTCACATTTAAGCCAATTGAAGACGCGTTTTTGCCCTCATGAGAATTTTGCGTCAGATAAGAAACGCGTCGGCTCACGTGTATAAGGAACATACTAATGTTAATTTTCGATAATATATTTTAAGGTAAAATATATAATGTTACTAAAAAAAGTATAAGAGGATAATATTATTATTATTATCATCCTCTTATGGTATAAATAATTAAAATTATACCGGGCAATTTTAAGGCTTCTCATGGAGGCAGAGTTAATTCACTTCGTATAAAATTATCTTTCGGAAAAAGATGAAAACTAATTCCTTTAGAACTAAACGTATTACTTTTGCAGTACGGTATGCAACAAGTGTTTCCTTTTAACCAGGTAACTTTTTTGGCGTGTTAAGGCTTAGCAAAAAACCGATGTTATGTTCGAGAAAAGTTTCCAACTTTCTAATATTTCAACAAGCACTATATAAATAGTAACTTATGAGTCCTGGCTGTCGGAAATATTACTTCTTGGCAATTTCTGGGAAGAAGTTTTATTTAAGCGCCTATTACTTAGGTTAAATTTCTAACTCAACGCGGGACTATATAAAATACCATTCCGCCGCTTTTAGGTGAAGGTTAAAAATTAAACTAGTTGAGACTATCAATTGCGGTGAAACCTTTCCGAAGCTAGCGTTTAAAGTTAATGCCATTCATTTCAATGGCACCGTTCCAGATGAATTGACGCGAATCCTAAATAATGACGAGAGTAATTACTTTTCACTCCCACCCATTAAAATTTCAAAAGGAGTTTACCACTTGAGTGAAAGTGGTTTTATTTTTTAATTAAACGTTGAAGCTAGGGTTCAAATCGATAAAGAGCTGGAGCCGCTATTGAAGAGAGTGACATCGAGAGATGGTCGCCGGCAGAGAACGTGACTTCAACGCGATTCCTTTAGAATGGTTAGGGCGCCAGGGCGGCAAATTGGAAGATAGAGTTACGGAGGTCCATCTCATGTTTTCGCTTCCGGATTCGGATCTCCGATGTCATCGTCCTTCCGTCGTTTCAATCTGTTTACGTCTAACTACCGGAGCGCAATTAGATCCGTTCTTTGATTTTCTCTAGATCGCGTTTCTGGCTTTTCGACCTCCGTTCCTATCCGCGCTAGTTTCGCGAATCGCTTCGGCTCGCTCAAGCTAGGACAAGAGAACGGCCGAGAAAAGCTTTTCACGTACAAGCTACCGCGAAACACCACTTTCGAAAGTTTAGACAGTGGCACAAAAACTTGCTTTTATAATGTCGGTTAAACATTTCATTGAAAATTTCCCTAGCTTTAACAGGTATCTTTAGGTGGTTTCTTTTATCCTGTTCTCGGACTAAAAGTGTACTCTTTTTACACTAAAACGTTTTATTCGCCTGTTCCAGGGATGAGAATTACTCCGGCCCATAATCTATTACCTTGTTCCGGAGTATTAGGGCTACTCTTTTTACTCCTTCTGAAAAGGAGGTGTAAAGGAGTAAAGCCCCATTTTCATGCTCGCTGGTAGCGGATAAAAATCGTCAAAATTCGCTTCCGCCACTCGCAAGCGTGAAAATAAAGCTAAAATATCTGTTTGAAACAGATCGACGCGGAAAGTGAAAAAGTGTATAGCTGAAGCGGATTTAGTCGATTTTTACCCGCCACCAGCGAGCATGAAAATGGGGCTTTAATCGGATTTCGTCATCTGCTAGCCAGAATTTATCTGCTGAAAAGGCCACAGGCAGCCATTTTGGAAGAACATTTTTTACTCCGACACAAACTATTCGCTACCACAGAATCTGAGTAAAAGGACGTTATAGCCTTACACATCTTACCCTACTCCAAAATCCCGGAACAAGTGACAAGAAACCACTTTTTGAAACGAAAAAAATATTAGACAAAAAATAGGTCAAAACGCCTGTAAAAGTGTTCTACACGCACTACGTGGGTACTCAGAAATAAGTTAATTTACACGGTTCCAACTATTAGCGCCATCTCAATGAGGGAACGCTGGGAGAAAACAATGAACTCTCACTAAACATCATAAAATTTGCATACCGGTTTTTCTTTCAATCCGATGATAGAATTCAGGAATCCATACTTCTACTTGGAATGCTTATCGCGGCAGATTTTCGTCTCGATGTGGCTGCCGGTTTTTTTTGACGTCACTATGTTAACTTAACAAACAACAGCGTGAGAGGGAATCGCGCGCAAAGGGGATTTTCTCTCTCGTAGGCGGGGCCAAAGCCGTCAGAATGATTTTACCATACGCGATACGGCAGGATAAGCATTCCCAGTAGAGGTATGGATTCCTGTAGAATCTCAGCAGGAAACTATAAAGGTATACACTTGGATTGTCTAAGGAAGATTTTTACGGCCGTGATGAAGCTCGTAGAATCGGGCGTGTCTTAAAGCGGGAAAACTCACCAGAAAAACTCGCGCGCCTCACTACCCTAATTCGACGAAAACTCGTCATTTAGCCTAGTCATGGTTATTATATTATTAGTTTACCTGATTATATCTTTTATAACCATACAAATACCTGAAATTAGGTATCACTACACTTCTTTCGTGAAGAACATTATAATTACTTCCAAATATTAAGTACGATAACAAATTGAGGTTTTTAAATCCAATGTTTTATAAGCCTTTTTTGCGCGGGAAGATCACCTATTTGTTACCATGACGACGCATTATTTTCACGTCAAACCTCGAGCCAATGAATTTGAAATGTCGTGTTACGTCTTACACTTGACGTAGTTAAGCCCCGCCTTTTTCTCGACGCGCTTTCGTATCACCGTCCCAATGGAACCTTAGACATTCCAAGTGTATACCTCTATAGTTTCCTGATCTCAGGTATTATCATAAATCAATTCCTTACGTTCCATAAGAATGACATTTGCAATACCTACACGTGTAAAATTTCGTACCGCCTTCTTAAGGTCTATTCACACGAGCCAACTTTTTGATCCAACTAGATGAGTCAACTTTGAGTTGAGTAAACTAGTTGGTTCATGTGAATACAAGTTCGATGAGTTGATCCACCAAAAAAGTACGCGAGAAAAAATGGATCACTGATCCATTTTTGCTGACTCAGCATTTTGATTTGAAAAGTTGGCTCGTGTGAAAAGGTCTTTAGAATCCGTTCGAGACAGAAACATTAGCTTTATTGCTTAGCACTGAACCAAGAGTACTGTCCTACGAGTATCCGAGGCAAATTGTAAACCTCGCTGATATATTGGATATTTAAATTGGCCGGAAATACAGGCGGGGTTGGGGGAAGATGACGATTGCGTAAAGCGAGCGGAGGTCTCGGTGGTTTCGCTTGCTCTAAAAGCGACGCGCTTTGGCAGAGTGCGACGCTAACAAAGCCCGTCGAAACACGCGATTATAGCAATTATTCAGTAGGTACGGCCAACCCAGGCCTCCTTTCGATTGGGAAATGAGTTGCTGCCCGATGCTATTACTTGTATTTTACTGGGGGGTAGTCGAATATTTTGATTTAGCGAATGGCCCGACTTCGGCGAACAACGGGTATAACGAACCTTGGTCATTCCGCAATTGTTCGCCTCGAAATGGCGAAGGGAACTACATCGGTTAGTTGTTATAGAGGCGGAGAGTTTCTCAATTAGCGTAACTGTCAAACCCGCGGCGCTTTGCGTTGGAAAGGATGCTGGAAATAGCTTGATTCATGGCGCGCGCTTGATTGCTATCTCGCCCATTTTGAATGTCGTAACCTACTTATGGCTTTAATTTTTTTTGAGAATATCAAACAAATAAGTATTGCTACGCGTTTCAATACATTTTCATTAAGAATTAGACGTCGTTGAGTTTTATTTCAAATTTTATGCTAAAGAAAAATTGATCTGTATCTATTTGAGTCTAACCGGATTAAAAATATTTGATACAACTCCTTTTGTTAGTTCCAAATTTACAAAAATAAATAAAAATTTTCAAGTTGGATAAAACATAATTTGATCCAAGTCAGTCTGTTTCAAATTTGGACCCAATTTCGTTATAAATTATTTGATTTAATTCGAAACGAAATAAAAAATTTCAATATTAAGGTTTTTGATTTGTAATTTTTATATGAATTCGCGTAATATATTTTAGTAAAAACATAGAGTATGATAATTCAAAATAACTCGGTTATCGAGTGCTTGCTTGCCATTCTGAAGATCCAAGTCGAGTTCTGAAGCTAAAATTTTCATCATTTGGTTCATAAAGAATCACAACTCGAATTTGTACTAAATTTAGATATACTGTTTTGTGATTCAAATTTGATCCGACATTTTCGTAAGGGAATTAAATTTCCATTATGTTAACCTTCATACCTAAAGCTCCACCCAAGCCAGTTAGCCACTTTTAATGCCATTAATTCAGGGCTATATTGCGTAGAATAGTGGTGGCACACTCTTTATGCCACGCCAGTCAACAGTTCCCTACACTCACTATTACTGTACATAAAGGTATTCTTTCTAAGTAAATGACTATCAGACATTTTCAACGAAACGAAATTATGTCGCTCAGGTTTTCGCAAAATGAAATAACAATTATGTAGCAGACAGTTTCGACCTAATGTTTTATACAGGGTGTTTGAAAAGTTTATGCAAAAATTTGAAGGAGTTGTAGGGGATAAGTTGAGAAGTATGCCTGTTTTTCCCCCATTTGCCTACGATGAGTTAAACGAGCGCTAGAGAGCTTCAAAGTGTGGCCTACTAGCCCCTGGAAGTAGGCTGCAACCAGCGCAAAATCAAGCAGCAGGGAAACGCGAACATTAAGGTTTGGGTTCGTGGGATAGGTAAAAAAGGACTTTGTAAGCAAATCGAGGAAACCAGCGTAAAAAAGTAAACATACACAGTATTTAAAGTCCCTGCCGCTTGGTTTTTCGCTTGTTGCAGCCTACTTCCAGGGGCTAGTAGGCCACACTTTGAAGCTCTCTGGCGCTCTTTTAACTCATCGTAGGAAAAAAACAGGCATACTTCTCAACTCACCCCCTACAACTCCTTCAAATTTTTGCATAGCCTTTTGAAATTCCCGATATAACAATTATCTAATGTTTGATTTTTCTGATCGAATTTCGCTTAAGACGAGGTCTCGGATTGATAATTGGGAATTAGGAATACGAAAGAGACGAAGCCTAGACGCGTGAAACCAAAACGAATATATTCTTCCATATAATGCTATACGCGCTCCGTAATCTCCTCCGTTATAAAATTTTCAATTTTAAAACAAGGTACGAGTACGGTTTCCAATAGTAAAAATAACACGGGTGAGAATTTCGGGCGTCCTCACTCGTACAATATTAGCTCGAAAAATTGGATTTGTCGAAACAGGGCCCCGGCTTTGTCGCCCCCCTCTCGCTACTTATAACTACAAAGCCAGCCGAACAAAAAATAAACCCTCGCGTATGGGTCCCTGGCGTCCTGGCGGGGCTTAGAAGGGCCGAAGAAGAGGGCTTTTCCCCGCGCGCCCTTCTCGCCCTTTGTCGGAAATGGGGGAAATCGGGGCCAGAGGAAGCGGAAGAAGAGAGCGTCGATGAAAGGGCAGAAGGGCTGTCTGAATTGTCCCTGGCATTCCGCCCTCGCTCGTAAGGGGCGAGACGGGGAGCCGCGATGGAGAGGTCGGAGCCAGTTTACCGTAACAACCCGATAATGAACTGGGAATGGAGGGGAGGCTTGAGTCCCCGGGATTAGCCGAGTTCGTTTCAGCGCCCTTGTTGCCGGATCGGGAAAAAAACCGCCCAATGACGCGGTTTTGTTTCCTAACAAGTTGCCATTTCTTCTTTTGGCGTTTACGTGGTAATGCTGCTTAGTTGACTCACTCCGAAAACCTAGAGCTTTGCTGAACGGATAAACCGTGCTAAAGAACCTAATTTCGCATTTCAGCTACCATATTTAAGGCGGACGATTTTTCAAATCAGAATGATTGGTCAGAGATAGATTGAAAAACAAACCTTTTTTTCTAGCAGGAATCCATACCTCTACTTGGAATGCTTATCCTGCCGTATCGCGTATGGTAAGATAACTCTGACGGCTTTGGCCCCGCCTACGAGATAAAAAATCCCCTCTGCGCCCGCTCCCCTCTCACGTTGTTGTTTGTTAAGTTAACATAGGGACGTCAAAAAAAAACCGTCAGCCACATCGAGACGAAAATCTGCCGCGATAAGCATTCCAACTAGAGATATGGATTCCTGTTTCTAGCAATGGTCAACGTTAAGTTAGTTAGTTTTAGTCCATAAAATTTACATTCATTCTTACCAACAATCCTCGTTTCGTAGCTGATATAACTTCACTACATTTCGCGTGGCTTCGAAATTATATCTTAATTTTCGGACACGCGCAGAAAGTTTCGAATATATGCCAATAGTTACGAATAATGCCTGTAGATGGAGAAATTTCGTACGTGATCCTCGAATTTAACTAGCCATCTCTAACATGAACTCTACTAACATTTTACACGTTGTTTCGAGAGCGGAGCTGGTGAGTAGAGGTCGGGGATGGTTAACTTTTATTCAATAGATAAAGCTCTCAAAATTATTCGAAAAATGTTTTGATCAAGTAATTTATATTTCTGTATAATCTGATTGATTTTTTGATAAATTTGTAAAATTAATCGGAAAAACGACGTTTTTTTCGATAAAAACCTCAAATTTTACGAATAATACATGTTTTTTAATCATTTTCCGAAATATTAACCGGTAAATTTCTTTGTTTACATTTTTTTCCCGAAAAAAATCAATTTAAACATGGATAATGATTAACCGTCCCCGACCTCTACTGGTGAGTTCGTCGATATCTTCTCTTTTTGGGCGTCTTTTCGGGTCGCGCGTGCGACCGGAAGTCGTCGCCGATTGGCAGCCCTGAATTATAGCTTCTGTCCGAAAAGATTTGGGCGGAAAAGAGAGAGGGGGATGACAGAAGCGCGTGCTGGTTTATCTCCTAAAAGGTTTTTCCTGGCAAAATTAGCCAAAGAGGAAAAGACAGATTTTTTCCCTCCCTCGTCGCTACTGCGCGTAGTATCCTCTTATCCTTCCCACTCCGACTCGCTAGCATTATTCGGGATTATCCGAAATTGGTTCGCGATTACACTATACCTTTACGGATCCTTTGCAGGGAGTATATGGTACCACCCTACACCCGCAATTGGCGCCATTTCCCCAGCGTGAACCTCACGCTTTTTTCGAATTTTAGAAACAGAATATTACTGTTGAGAAAACCAAGATTATATTTATATTTAGAGATAATGTTGAGATAGTTTCCTCTCCCCCGTCGACGCGAGAGGGGGAAAGGATTCAAAGGAACACGTGAGATAAGTCAAACAATATAGTCTTTATACTTATGAACATAAGTGGATAATAAATATAAGTATGACACAGAACGAATTCGGTTAATGATAGTCCGTCGTGGAGTTATTGCGAAATAGGAAGTTTCCGAACAGGAAACTCGTCCCTTCCTACTGTTTCCGTTGTCAAAATAGTTGGTTAGTTTGATGGCGAGAAATACGAGCGTACACGTGTTTAGGTTTGAGATTCGAAAATAACTAATTTCTGAAATGGAGCCAGTGTTTATAATAGTTATTTTTATCTTCCGATTTAATAGTTCATCATTATTTTCCAAAAGTAAGCGTTATTTACACTTTTGAAAGCATTTCAATTTTCAATAGGCCTTGGCGGGTCCATCGAAAAGGCTGCCGGCGGACAGGCGGTGATTTTCCGCGCTTCCTCCAAATACTAGGAGCAATACGCGAAGAGTTGTCAGTCCGTCGGTACGTATTTGTTTACGTTGTCATTGGCGAAACAGACTATCATTAAAAAAATTCATTGGGTGAATAGGAAGTGTTATACTTATGTTTATTATCCAATTATGGTATGAATAAATAAATTCTTGGTAATATTGCTGTTGATAAAAAATCCGAAAAAAAATTAATATTAAACATCCACTCGGATGATTCGGAAAATAACAATATTTAACAGCTAGGCTAATACCCAAGGCACCACAGCAAAACAGCGCTTAATGGAATAGAGGTTTTGGTGAAAACTTAATATAAACCATTGAATTTAAGACGCTTATATGACGCTTATGCTTATAGATTTCTTGGAACAAGTAGTTTTCCATTAGGACCACAAAAAAACCATAATGGATGAGCTATAGACTGAGTCACGTAGAGAATTTCAAAAGACTAGAGTACATTTTCGTCTGAAGAAACCTTTCATTTATTAATAATAAATTCCTCTACGCGCCAAAACGGAAGCATTAGAGACGGGATACTTTCAAAATTAGCGAAATGGAAACCCACTTTCAAGAAATACTAAAAATCAAAGGATTTTCCACCTACATTAACATGGCAGCTTATAAACACACTTCTGGGAAACCTGTAGAACAAAAGAAACGTGAAAAGCAACTTTGCGTTATTTTTTGGTTGGGCAGCGCAATTTGGAGCTCTCCACTTTCGCCCGTGGCGCCCGTCTCTAATTGGGTTTTGCTCTCTTTCCGCTCGCGGTTCCCTTTCTAGATCGGTTGCCTCTTCAAAGGTTCCCCGAGTATCTAGGAACAACGTACCGACGGAGAATTATAAAACAGGAGTCATAGTAGGCAGTCTTTTATTTCTCGAAGCTCTCATAATTCACCATCGATGTCTTATAACTGCCAGGTATTTCTGGCGCTGGAGGAAACTTTTTCCTTCATTAAGCGCTATTTTTACGCTGACTGTGTTTCTAGAATTATTTTTATTCTAGAAACTGTGTTTGTTTCAATATTTAATCCTCTTACAATAATAATTATAAATAATAATAATCAGCTAGGCTAATACACAAGGCACCACCTTAGGCCTAAGTCATCGAGCGACTTTTGAAGCCATTAATTCAGGTGGCCGGGTTACAATGCGTAGGAGGGTGGTGGAAAGCCCTGCATGCCACGAGAATGAGCCAACAGCTCCCTACACTAACTATTACCGTTAACCTCGACAAGTTTTTATGTAACTTGTTTGTTTATTTGCAATTTTCAATCCAATACTTCGCTATCTAACTATTTTTTAGAAACATCTCCCGGGTAATGAAACTTGACATGCCTTCTCAGGGAAAATTAGCTCTGGTAAATGTTTTAAGGGCGTTAAGTAAATAACAAATATTATTAAATATTAAGAAATTTCAACTGTGCCAATTCATACGAGTCAATATTTTTACCCAACTTCGTTTGGACACTATAGATTTGGAATTTTCCCTAATGTCCAAAGATAACTAACACCATATGTAACATAATTAGTCATAAGTATGCCACTAGCTCTATTTCTTCACTAACGGTTTGTTTCACAGATATTGCGTCATCCGTACCCTACGTAAAATTTGACGTCATATTTGATGTAATATTTGACGTCATCGAATCTCAAATGCTGATTATGCCGTTGCTCAATTAGCTCTACTTCTGATAATCCGACGGCCATTATTACAATATACTGTCAAGTGCTGTTAATGCAATTAATGAAGTTTTCGGAGACTCACGTTCTAAAATAAATTTGCATTGTCAAATAAAAGAAGCAGGTTTATTGAAAAAAATAGTTGAAATTCAGGTTGAGCTTTTCTGGGGCATCTACAAGGTTGGAGTCTTTGCAGATTCTTTTGAGCCTAGGCCTAACTCTTCTAGGCTTGGTATGGGTTTTAAAAACGCTGGTGGAATAACCCACTTCGACGACTTGTTCCATTTTCGGAAAGTGATCTCTGAACCGAACCGTGTGGGTCATTTTCTCCAACTTTTTATTTTTCTAAATTACTCATTATTTAACTTCATCCGCACAAGCCGAGTGAGTTTATGAATTTCAATATAGCTACATTGGGCTGACTAAAATTTCGACGCAAAAAATTGCTTATCAATTTAGAGGTTTTACATTGGCTTAAATAAATATGTTAGTAGCCAATAGTGTGACTCCCAAAATTACTAGGATGAATAAAAAGGTTAAAATCTAACGTACAGGTTCGTGGTGAAACCAACCGTCAGTGAAGATTTTTTAATGGAATAAAGGTACAGTGGCATACTTATGAGTAATTATGTTACATATGCTAACACCAATCGAACGATGCCTAAGTTATAAAGTCTCCTTTTCTCGTAATCCCCGCCTACGAACACTTTTTTCTCTTTTCCCTTTTTATGTGTTTACTGTTTCTCGACGTCAGAAAAACCGGCAGTATGTCGCTACCTTAGAGCAAGAGTCAAGCAAGTCTGAAAACCTCTATTTGAGAAAAACCAGTTTTAAGTTCGAAATCTAGCATAATAATAATGAAAATCTAATAATGAAAGTTGATATAAATAGAGTGAAAATATATATTGAAAATTTTGTACCGTGTCACCTTAGTTTAAAAACACTCAAGCATTCTTATTTTGAATTTCTTTCAATAGTCACGTATCTCGACTTACTTGACTTTTGCTCTCAGGTAGCGATGTCCCTAACCACTAATTAAATTCCGTTACTTCGTGTGAAACCATACTCTCCTTATTTCTAATATTTAAATTCATTAGATGAAAATCCACCTTTTGATTAATAAGAGTGACTCGGCACTTTCGTGGATAGATAGAAGAAACTGGTATCGTATCTATCAAGTACCGTTGAGGAGACATAATCAGTTCGTTGGGGACCTATTTGGAAACAGCTGCGTTCAGTTTATTCACCGTCACCCAAACCCCGAACACTAGCCATTCCGGTGTAACTTTAAGGGCCACACCGGGGTTGAAAATATCGCCTGAAAATTGAAAAGCTTCCTCCACTTCTATACATTGTGATAGCAGATCCGACCACTCACATCTTGCCATTTATACAGCCAAAGATCTAGTTAAATTCAAACACCAGTGCTTGGCTACCAAAATGACATTTTATAGGAATAGCTGAATGTTTATTTGGGCTTAATTATTTTTAAATTTAAACAAAAACGTTATTTTAATGCATCGAACCTCGAGGGAAATAGACAAACCGTATTGGATACGCACTGTCATCGTAGATTAATTTAATTACTAGTGTAATATTCATATTTTAATTTTAATTTTGTTCAATTTTAATGAGTATAAAAAATACGCAGTTTAATATTTGAAACTAATAAGCCTTTCAAAACTTTTCTATAAATATTCTTATAGAGCCTTATGTAAGGTCTAGGTTTTTCTATACACTATAGACTTTTCTATAAATATTATATAGAAAATAAAATATTTTTAAATTTAATTTCTATACAAATTTTATAGAATTGTTTCTATGGAATTTCTACAGATTTTCTACATAAATTATATATATTATATATTAACTTTCTATAGAATAAAAGTAACTTAAGAAATTATTAATACATATATTCTTCTATATAAATTATGTAGAAAACACCAATAGTTCTATAGAAGAAACATTTGGTATTATTTTATTAACAGTTATTTTTTCCTATAGAAAGAATCCTGTTATTTTTTAGAAAATCCATATTCCTTCTATAGAAAAAATAATTTTCTATTAAAAATACCAAGATTTTCTGTAGAAAAGCAATATAGTTTCTATAGAAAAGCTATTGATAATCCTAGTTTTATATAAAATCATAATGATAAAATAGATCTTCGAGTGAATAATTAAATTAAATTAATTATTCACTCTAAGATCTATTTGGTCCGAGTTTCGCGTTTTTTGTTTGCTCGAAGACCTATCGGTACGAGCTATTAGCAAGAATGTATTTATTTATACTCAGGGAGAATGAATATGTCGAGACTATCGACGGACACGTTGAGCCCCTAACCCCGTCACGCTAAGGGGGGGGGGAGAAAAAAAGGAGGCGGTCTTATTTTTTGCGTCCTCGCAGCAGCGTTAATCGCGTCGAAAAACATTTTTAAGAACCAATGAGATTGCAGTATTATTTGATTTTATTAAAGCGGAGGAGCATACCGGTGGGCCCAACAGGTGGAATTGGAGAAACGCTAAAAATAATCTCGACATATTCATTCTCCCTGAGTATAAATAAATACATTCTTGCTATTAGTAAGTTTTTAAATTTGTTCAAATTTATTTAGGGTTTAGCTTTATTATCCCTTTTCATTGTGGACTTATCTACTTATTCGCCAATTTTATCATCCTTTACAATAGGTGGTTCCTTTTAACTTTACATTACCTGAATTAAAGGCTTTAAAAGTCGCTCGATGACTTAAGCCTAAGTTGGTGCCTTGGGTATTAGCCTAGCTGATTATTTTTAATATTATTATTATTATTAGAGGCAGTTTGTAAAAGTTTGGGACATAGACTAATGGATTTGTATACCCCCGTACCGGGACAGCAAAACATGCGGATGTGACAGACAGAGAAAGTGGTACCAGTACCCAGCTCAAATACCAAGAGGGTCCCAATCCCTTCGAGTTACGCCAAGAAAACGAGTGGATATAGGTATTGTTGACCTCTCTAAAGAAGAAAAAGGTAGCTGGTATTAGCGTTGGGGGGAGGTTTAAAGGTCATAGATTGGGGGCAGCCAGTATTGATTACGAAATGAATGACCCCTAAAGGCTATAATGGCTGCTTTTTGTGGTCAATATTTGAGTTTTTTGTTCTAACGGAGGGCCCCGGGGTGGGCAGGGCCGTCTCTGTGGACAGTCGAGCCGCTGGATGGTGGCGTGGTTTGTTTGGTTCCTTCCTCTCCTCTTCAATAATAGAAGAAAGGCGGCGCTCTAATGTTTCATTGGGAATATGGCCGATATTATATTTCGCACCAAATTGATTTTGGAACTCGACGGAACCGGTGATTAAGGTTGAGATATGTTCTGGCTTTTCTTCCATTTTCCGCTTCCTAGAAACCTCACTTTCTCCTCTGTGGACCCGAATCCACGAAATTGACTCATCCGTGGACACCGTCGTACGAAGCCGCTCCGTTTTCGTTAGAAGACATTTTTACAAAATAAAACATTTTGGTTTTAATTTAAAAAATAATTCATTTTACTAATTTTTTTAAATAATATTAAGATACATATCGTGTAGAGCTTAAGTGACCCAATTAAATATACCACGAATATATTATTGGAATTAATAAAAATTTATTCGAATAATTAATGAAAAAAATTAAATTGAAGCTAATTGAAAACAATAAAAGATTTTTAATTAAATTTTTTTGAAAATTATTTGTTAGCTGCTACTCACCAAATTTCAATTTGAGAATCTATTTGAGAGAATTAATTAATTCCTAGTCTCGTATTTCGGTCAAAATTGAATCTTTTTCAATGGAACAACCTGGTTTTGTTTTTGTTTTTTTTTCAATGAGGATTTTGGATTTACACTTTTAATCTAGCGGAAAAAATTAATAATAAAAAATGTATATTTTTTATCCGTACCTCGTGAGATTGAAAATAAATTCTGTTCATAATTATGGGACAATAGATTTCATATAAATATAATGCAAAATATGTAAATTTTTTATAATAATTTAAATATTATATTATATTGCAAAATATAGTTAAAAATAGTTTGAATTTGCACAAGCCTTTCTGAAAACTTTACTTTTCGAAACACACGCGTTCGTAGTTGATACGGGTTTCCCAACTTTGCCAAAAATGCCGTAAAGTGTTGCGATGTTATATTTTAGATAGTCGAAGGCTGACTGGTCACAGTTTTTACAGTGACCGCGCTGACGGAAGATTGTTGATTGGTCCTTCTAAACTGTCAGGATCCAATAAGTTTCAAATGGATTGGGGACCAGGATGTTCGAATCACGTGGTTAGAGTGAACGGTGGAGGAAAAACACGCAAATCTGCAGACCGATGAAGAAGTGTCCGACTTAAACAAATTCCTATACGTTTTATGTTGCGTTTCACGGAATCTCGATTTTAGTTCATCTTTATGCGTGACGTAGAGTCCCCAATTATTTATTACAGACATCACCTTTGATAAATTTATTCTTATATACTGATGGTATCTTCCTAGAGCGTAAATTGATGTATGGTCTTCATGAAATATTGTTGTGAGGTTGTAATTGTAACTGTGTTGGTAATTCAAATATGTTGTGCTATAGGGAATCTCGAAATCCTGAGTCCTGATCAAAAAGATAACGATGGGTATTTCTATAAGGATACTGCGCTTTTGTGCCCCCCCGGTGATCAGTTATTGTCTCAACCATTATGGTGACGTATAGTCGTCAATGGTTTGTTACTTTGGACGTACTCAAAGCATAGGCTTCTCTCGTTTGGTCACTTTTCGGTTATAAATTGACAACATCTCCCTAGACGGTAATGTAGGATCTTGATAAAATATTGTCTAGTTGCTGTAATTGTGATTGTTGGTGTCATTAGGGACTATTAATGAATTTTTGTATCAGGGAATTTTGGTATTGATCATTTATCGTGTCGTCGTAGTACAACAATTGGTTGTCGTGAGTTACAGTTCTATAAATTGTTTTCGGTACAAAGTTCCAGAGGAGTACCAATAGGGGGCAGGGGGTATGTTGAACCGGCCGCCACTCTAGAGGTCTTCTGAACCCACAATTATTATATTATTATATTATTATATTATTATATTATTATATTATTATATTATTATATTATTATATTATTATATTATTATATTATTATATTATTATATTATTATATTATTATATTATTATATTATTATATTATTATATTATTATATTATTATATTATTATATTATTATATTATTATATTATTATATTATTATATTAAGTGTTTCATTGCTGATAGTCATAAAAATATTTACACGTTACATCCAGTATATTATTAAAACTTCTATTAGGCATAATATAAAACCCTTAAAAATTTAAATCATCTATCCAGAATTATGTATTATAAAAAATTCTATATCGAGAAAATTGAAACGCTGTATTCTATAATATATTGATCTTACACGCGGTTACTTAGTTATTGTGTTTTGATTACATGAAACTATAGAGGATAACCATACTCAATCATAAGTATGCCACAAAGAAAGATTATTTAATACTCGTCATCAACTTTACTGATGGGAAATTTAAGTTAGTCTAAGGTTTAGCTCGCGTTTCACGATCACGTGATTTCGTTTTCATGGTAACCTTTTCAACAGCACCAGGACTTTAACAATTTTGGCATTTTTGAGTCCGCTTATTGTATGTAAAAAAAATAATAATAATAATCAGCTAGGCTAATACCCAAAGCACCACCTCAGGCCTAAGTCATCAAGCGACTTTTAAAGCCATTAATTCAGGTAACCGGGTTACAATGCGTTGGAGGGTGGTGGCAAGCCCTGTTCCGTGTGAAACAAGGTCTCATTGAAACTTTTTCTATGCCAATGTTATACCGAGGCTTACCACTGCAGTATATATAATTCAAAATTGAAGCGTCATTAAAATATTATTCGATACATATTGGCAAGAACAGAGAATATTTGGGCAGCATCCGGTGCACCCGCTGATTCCCGGAAGAAAAACCACGCCCTTTCACCTTTTTCTCTTAGCCCATTTGCTTTCTCTTCGCGTAGGCGGAAAATATCTATCGGTCACATCAAAAGCGACATAAGACCCAAAAGTGTGTCAATACGGTATTATGTTTAATGAGAGCTTGTCGCGAAGTAAAAAGAGGGAGTGGGAGAGGGGGTTGAAAATACGTCATCAAAATTTGAAATTTCCTCCACTTCAGCGCCGCCAAGTGAGCCGTTTTAGAACGTATGTCTACGGGAGCATAAATCGAAGAGATAAAATCGCGCCAGACTATAGACTAAATATAAAGTTGCTAGTACTATTCCAACTAGTAGGTTATGTAGTCTATTGTGAGACTAGCTCTCAGTAAATATTTTAACGGGCGCAAAGGTAGAGTTGACACACTTTTGGGTCTTATGTCACTTTTGGTCACATGTTCTCAGTTAACACCAAAACAATCCGGTTATTGCGAAACGGGTGAATGTTGTTCGTGTGGCTTCCTTGTTTCTTTATTCCTGCTTGGGTCATTATTATCTGATATAGCGCCACTGCCGCGATACTGTTCTCCCGCGAGAATGCGTCTTTCGGGTTATTTTTTCATCCCGTTTTTTCCCTTTGAAAAAGACAGAAAAAATGAGCAGGGTTTCATTGGGTTCGTAACTGAAGTCTTACGAATGCGTTTACCCTGTATATATATCTATATAATGAAGCTCCGATTCTTTTGAAGAGTTCCTTATACATTTCCAAATTAAGTTATTTTATATTTGCAATTATAGCCCGAGGAGTTTCGTCCGAACCATCCGTAAAAAAATTGAGGCTACTGAACTCAAATTCTCATTTTAATGATCGCGCTTAAAGTACTCGCGGATAGAGTAGCCAAACAAGACAGTCCAGTCATATGACACTTTGAAATTTAAAAAAATCGGATTTCACCATTCTTAACAATAGTTTTTTGGGGCTGATTTAATTCAGAATTTCTCAGGGACTAAAGCTTTTCGTTAGCGGGGTCAAATGATCAAATACCCAAATTCGCGTTTCAGTAGAAGATAACGTAGTTTAATTTAACATTTAGAAAGTTGACCCCGGTCATTTATCAGTGGGTAACTATAGTTCCCAAAGTAAGCCATCAAATCCCCAACTAAATTCTTTACACATTTATACTACACCGATGGATGGACGAGAAAATTTCATAATATCTGGCATAAATTACATAGCACCTAGCGGTTTGGTCTCGTCATACGCTTTAGCTGGCAATGACCCTACAAAACCGCGAGGGATTCTGGGTAACGTTTTGCTTTGCACATTCTCCATCCAATTTTCTACTCCAAGATAAGAAATTTATTTTAAAACGTTTTTTCAAATATTGAAATTTGCGATGGGATATTTCGAAGGGGAAGAGGTAAATTATCGATATTAATCCCTGTACAGTAACTAGTAGAGTTGGTCAATTTTCTTAAATTAATGATTTAATTCGTTGTTTAAAACCCATCAGAATCGAAATGATGTTTTTATTTAAATCGCATTGAAACCCAATTTCAAGCAAATTGGCACTCCCAAATTGATACGAGGAAAATGTAGACGAAATTCGAACCAACCAGCCGTTCGTCCTCACCAAACTATTAGGTATTCATCAAAGTTTCAATTGAAAAGTAAAAACCAGGTGGTGACGCCAACGACTTAATATTCAGTTCTTAAATTAGGCTAGGCTAATACCCGAGGCACCACCTTAGGCCCAAGTCATCAAGCGACTTTTGAAGCCATTAATTCAGGTTACAATGCGTAGGAGGTTGGTGGCGAGCCGCACGCTAACCAGCATCTCCCTACACTAACTATTACCGTTAACCTCAACAAGTATTTTTAACTTGGTGGAAAACCCTTATAACCAGTGGGGATAGAACTTTCAAACTCAACGTGGAAGGAGTATTTCCGAGTATACACCCAGTGCCACAAGTTAGGATCGAACCCGGCCCCTCTAGCTGCCAGGCGAAAGCGCTAACCACTCCGCCACCCCACGTTAACGGCGTTTTTTTCAACCATTCCCAAATATAATACCGTGTAGTTCTGTATTTACTTAATCGTCAGTCATAAAATTACCGAATATCAATACTTCTTCGAATAATACCAAGAACATATTTTATACTTTGGCATGATACCGGCGTAATTCTCTCTTAGTATAAATACATTCTCGATAATGTTAGGAGGCGGTAGTAAAATATGATACGGAAAACGCGTATTTCTGACAATACGGGCATACTAAACAAACAACAATTTCGTAATTTCTCCCGGTGGAGAATCTTTTTATTTCCATAAAACACGCGACCTTTCAAAATGCCCTTTAAAAACAATAAAACGAAATCGGCGCGCCCATTTTCGGCGATCATCCGAACGTTCTGAATACAAACAGTCTCATTACATTCGTCGGACGCCGCGAGCCGCCGAAAGCCAAGATGAAAGCTTTCGTTTTTTTATGGCCAAAGAATTATATCTTTAGTCGGAAGAAGGGAGCTTCGAAATCGATATTTATTGAACGTATCAAGTCATTTGATGTACGACCAATATTAGAAAAAAGAGTCCTAAGAGTTTTCGATAAGCTTTTTTGCGAGTTCCTTTTTCATTCCTCCTAGTTTTATACGCTCAGAATTTATAGTAATGGTTTTGACCGACGTTGTAAGAGACCGTAGATTTCAAATGGTAATGGATTCGAACACGCATCCCGCGTATATTTTAATGGCGAAGCGACGACGCTACCGAGTAGACAAAAACTATACCTCTTCCTTCAAAAGTATACCAAAAATGATACTTTTTTTCTTCCTCCACCATTTCTCTCCAAGAATAATCCGCCGCATTTTTCACCGAGGCTGTATAATTTTAACGTTTTCCGCCCCTCCTTCGATGCGCCCCCCTCGATTTCTCGTTGCCCGGGAGATCTCGTTTTTGCTTTTTTACAACCTCTTCTTTATCTTGTCATTTTATGAAGATGTTGAGAAATGAAGGGACCTAAAGGGTAGTGTTTTGGTGGGACGATATTTTTGTTGCTATTATAGTAGTTGTGGATGGTTTTATGTAAATTCTTTCATTTTTTTTTACTCTTTCCTCCGGTGTGTGTGTTTTTTCGCCTTAATGTTTGTTTAAGGTTGAAAATCACTGCTCTTATTTACGAATATGTATACAATGTTTTGACAGCCCTATGATTTTAACCAATTTATGCGGATATAAAATCGTTACGCTATTTTGTTTCCTTCGTCCCTTTTTATTGAATTTTTTGAATATAATTTCGTGCCTTGGCTACGTGGTGTAAGAATATAGACCAACTTTTCTTACAGGAGACTACCCAAGGTGGTTATCACCGATTTTGTTGAAAGTCGGGGGTTAGGTAGACCTTATGGTAGTATAAAAATTGTCAAAGGGAAAAGTTGCAATGGGCTTTAGTCTTGCCATGGCAACCAAAAATGTTTTTGACCTCTTCATTTAAAAAAGCATGGGATTTTGTCAGTTACCCAAATTTTGTTAAAATTTAACCAAAATTGAGAAATTTTACCCAAAATCCTTGATCAATTTTACACAAAATCCTTGATCAAATTTACACAAAATCCTTGATCAATTTTACAGAAAATTCTTTATCAAATTTACACAAAATAGGTCAAATTTAATTTTTTCAAATTTTTTAAGTAAGTACCCTGTGAAACCGAGAAAATCCCATGCTTTTTTAAATGAAGATTTTTTTGTTCTGAGAGATCAAAAACATTTTCGGTTGCCATGGCAAAACTAAAGCGCATTGCAACTTTTCCCTTTGGCAATTTTCAAACTAACATAAGGTCTCCCTAACCCCCGACTTTCAATAAAATCGGTGATAACCACCTCTGGTAGTCTCCTTGTTAGTATATGCCGTGTGGTTAGAGAAAATAGGCCAATGGTTGGTCAGCGCCTGTAGAAGTGTTCCGAACGCGATACGTCGGTGTCCAGGGAGAAGTTAATTTACGGGGTTTGGCAATACGCTTTGTCCCGTACGCCTTTATAAAATGTTGGAACGGCTCGGAGTGAAAGCGGTACCTTACGCGATTATTCTAGGGTTTCCCGCGAAACGCAATACGGGGAAGATATCCCCCAGGGGGCGTTGGGTTATAGTAATTCGTTACGCGAGGGTCAAGCTTGCCGCGACCGAGAGCCAGAGAGAGAACTTTTGTGTCGTTGGCAATGAAACTTCATCCGCGAAATGAGAAATGGACGAAAGACGCTCCCTCGCATTTTCTATTCGCGCGTTTGGGACGCAAAACGAACTATCTCCGCTTTTGGCAAGGAAGATTCCAGTCTTGACTTCTAACTGATTTCATGAAATTCATTATAATTGAATTTAAATCTTAAATGTTTAAATCCAACGTTTCAATTAAATTAGACGAATGTATATTAAATTTTCGTTAGCTCTCTTAATTCTATATCCGAAAGTCGACATATTTGGGGAATTAATGCCGCAATTTAATGCTAATCTCGGTCTAACTAACAAGGAGACTATTCGAGATGGTTATCACCGATTTTGTTGAAACTCGGAGGTTAGGTAAACCTTATGGTAATATGAAAATTGCCAAAGGGAAAAGTTGCAATAAGCTTTCGTTTTCCCATGGCAACCGAAAATGTTTTTGATCTCTCAAAACAAAAAATCTCCATTTAAAAACATGGGATTTTCTCGGTTACTTAAAAAATTCCAAAATTACCCAAAAAGATGAATTTGACTTATTTTGAGTAAAATTGATGAAGGATTTTGGGTAAAATTTATCAATTTTGGTTAAATTTTAACAAAATTTGGGTAACCGAGAAAATCCCATGATTTTTTAAATGGAGAGATCGAAAAGGTCTTCGTGTTTCACGTTCATTGCTGGAAGGTTATATTTCACGTGTTTGAGCTTAATTGGAAAAGTTTCGTGTTTGAGAAGGAGTAAAAATATTTACTCTGGACGATGTTGCTACCTTCGTTAAATACATCCTAAACTTTGTTCATTAACTTGGTGGATAGATTAAGGGAACACGTTTCTTCTAGGATGAGCTGTAGAGAGCGGTCATTTACCGATCTCAAAAGTTTTATTTATACATGTATACCTTAAAGGCCTAGGTTTTCTTCCGCCTGTGACCCTTTAAATTTACTTACCTTCCAAACAAATACCCTGGTGGTAGGCCAACAGCGGAACACGTTGGCCTACCACCAGGGTATTTGTTTGGAAGGAAAGTAAATTTAAAGGTGGACAGGCGGAAGAAAATTTAACTTCAAAAATTATAATTTAAGATTATTAGGTAAAAAGGAGGCTATAGAAAAGACAAACAAATTTCTTAAAAATTGATAACCATAACTTAAATTGATAAATTACCATGGTGATATTAATTTTAAGGTAAATTGTAATTAATAATTTTTGGTTTTTTAAGAACCAAGTTTTTTCAACTATTTTGGAGTTCTCCGAAATGATGACTAAGATACATCCAGAATTGAAATCAAAATAAAAGCGAAGGGGAAAATGGCGGATACGTCGTTTTGTCGCGGGTCGGTTTCTCATTTTCGGTCATCCTTGGCGGGAGACGCGTTATTCGCGCCCACCAAACCGTTCAAGTTTTAAGAAGAAGAACAAGAGCCGTTGGCGGAAGTAGAAGAGTTTGGCAACATACGCGACTGGCAAAACAAACGGCTAATGCCGTTTTCATCACTCAGCTGGAAATGGAGACTTTCTCAATTTCCAGCTCGAGATCCCGCATTTCTCTTCGCTCAGCGTCTCTTCCCGCGCCGTCTTTTGCATTACAAAGTTGTTCTTCGCCACTCTCCCTTATTACGTTCTCGGCGGACGCGCGATCTCGAAAGAAGAACTTTCGAGCGCTTCTTTCTTTTTATATCTCTTCGTCATCCTTTGAAAAGAAAGTTGCGCGCCCAGAGAGAAGAAGGGAATGTTGCGGTAATTGAGTTTCGCACCTCATTCCGAGACTACTAAAAGGATGTTGGACCTTCCGCGCTACGAACGTAGACCTCTTATAGTAATGCCGCTGGTAATTGGCCTTTAGCTACCCGTTGTTGGGACTCGGCTACTTAATTTTAACGTCCTATTTAGCGGATACTTGTACGCTATAGTACCGCTCAATTGAGCTTCTGCGGCAAAATATATTACTCGCAATTCCTTCAGAGATTAACGGATTTTTTCTTAATGTTGATGAAATGGTTCTCGACAGTAATGAAATGATTCGAGATATTAATTAAATGATTTGTGATATTAATTAAATGATTCGTGATATTAATTAAATGATTCGCTTTATTAATTAAATGATTCGCCTTATTAATTAAATGATTTGCTTTTTTAATTAAATGATTTGCTTTATTAATTAAATGATTCTCGATATTAATGAAGTGATTCCCATATTAATGAAGTGATTCACCATATTAGTTAAATGATTTGCGATATTAATGAAATTATTTGCGATATTAATTAAGTGATTCGTGATATTAATTAAGTGATTCATGATATTAATTAAATGATTCGTGATATTAATGAATTGATTCGTGATATTAACGGGTTAATTCTTAATTCTAATTAAATGATTCGTAATATTAATTAAGTGATTCGTTATATTAATTAAATGGTTCTTAATTTTAATGAATTGATTCGTGATATTAATTAAGTGATTGGTGATATTAATTAAGTGATTCGTGATATTAATTATATGATTCATGATATTAATTAAATGGTTCTTAATTTCAATGAATTGATTCGTGATATTAACGGGTTGATTCTTAATGATAGTTAATTAATTTGTGATATTAACGGATTGATTTTTAATGATAGTGAATTAATTGGTGATATTAACGGTTTTATTGTTAATGTTAATGAATTAATTGGCGATATTAACAGATTGATTTTTAATGTTAATGAATTAATTGGTGGTATTAACGGATTTATTGTTAATGTTAATGAATTAATTGGTGATATTAACGGATTGATTTTTAATGTAATGAAATGTTTCGTGAAATTAATAAAATGATTGGTGAAATTAATGAAAGGTAGTTTATACTTGCTGTATATTTCAACATTAATTTGAATATTTTCTGTAGGAATTGTAGTTAATGGCGTCACACAATTCAAAGTTTAAAATCTTTGGTTTAAATTTTTTTTTTTTATAGAAGCTCTTTTTTTTATTAATCTTATTTGACGTTTGAACCGGAAAATTCAATCCGTATTTTGAAGCGAAGTTTTTTTTTAGTTTTCTATTTCGGCGAGAGGGCGATGGCCCTACCATTTATGAGTTTGGAAGGGAATTTCCATTCTGTTGTTTCCTCTAGCTATTTCGGCTCCTCCAAAATGGCAAACAGTACCATTATTTTGCTTGGAGCCATAGTATGGCGAAATAGCCGCAGTCATTTAAACTAATGTTTGGCATAAAGTGAGAGAACCATTTTAATTCAACGATAATTTAGTATTTGAGGTCAATGTAAATGCGAGCAAAGAGCGGAGAAATGTTCATCTGATATTGTTAAATGGGAACGGTCAAGCTTTAACTAGTTAGATAGCCCAATAGCCCATTAAAAACTAAAATTTATGCCGAAAACCGCATAAAAAATATTAAGTGGTTAATTTTTAATAAAATTAAGAAATTTCGGGAAATTGAAAAGCGCGCGTCCGCCGCGACACCTGGTGAGAAGTCGGTGAGACAGAAAAACAACGTAAAAGCACGCGCTGCTGAAAACGCAAAAAATTTGTTTTGCACGCGCGGCGCGTTCCAGTTATAAGAGACCTAAGCCTAAATTGCGCGATTTTAAAAGTTAGGATAGTTCGCAAATCGCCCATACGGGGTTAGGGGCGCTGGCGGCAGCCCCTAAGATGGCGGCGAAAATTCAAACCCAAACACCTGGCGTTATTTTTCGTTTCAACTTTTTGGGCCAAAAGCTATTTTTTCAAGACAAAAAAGGTACGTGTTAGTATATTGAATGCCTTGTTAATCTTTTGATACGGAAATAAGGCCATATTTGGAAAAGCTTGGCCGTTCCCCTTTAAACAACGCGTATACTTTGTTAATTGATTTATCCGTCGTGATGGTTATATCATTATTGATTTATCGCCTTCACCTTTTACGGTGCAATAATAATCGAGACATCTCTTTGGAAACGGTAAATTTAATTATCTATTAAGGCCGATCTAGTTATATCATTACCGAGCTACATTTCGCCTGAAAAAAATTCTGCTCTTTAAAGGATGACGGCATTTATCAAAGATTCGGTGGTTGCCTTAAATTACAGTCGAGATAATCAAATATCCTAGAAGTTACACGAATCCTATATTAACGGTGGTTTTACGAGGAAGCTTAAGATATAAATATGTTTCTGGAAAATGTTAAACATTTCAATAACCAAATGCCACAATGGACTGAGAATTAACAACCGTAATATGGGCGACCAGGACGTTCGCCTCCTGATACCTCCGAAAGAAACTACGCCCTTTCAAAGGGGTAGTCCTTATCAGCGTTGGCATAGAACCAGCCATACCGGTTATAGCCACCTGGTTAAATCCGGATTTTTGTGGCTTTTTAAAAAAAAATTACAATATGAATATTTTAGTAAATTAATAGTTTTTATTTAGAAATTTAGTTTATTTTTTGTTTCATATTTAGAAACCGGTTTACTTTTACCAGTTTTTCGGTAGGTTTAAAGTTCCCAAGTTCGCTGCCTCGCTTCTGTCATACACAAAAACTAGGGGGAATTTCCCGAGGAAATCAAAAGAATTCAGTTATTTTATATAGTTATTTCGCTTTATTTGTTTAGTTTCTCATTTACGACAATAACTGCAGACAATTTCTACTTACATAAGTAAAAGGTACTGTTTATATTTTAGCCGGTTATAACCGAAAAAAACCGGATTTAGCCAATTAAAACCACTGGTCTGGATTTTTTCAATAAAGGCCGGCTTTTATCCAACCCTGGTCCTTATCCTCTTTCTCGCGGTAAGGGGCGAAGATACTCAGGTACGAACTCAGCGTGATTCCGACAATCAGCAAAGCGAAGGAAACATACTACACTCGTATAGTACGACTACATTTTACCTTGAAAACCTTCCTCGTAAACTTCGCAAGGGCAGGGGCCGTCTTAAAGCATGGGCTAAATGGGCTACAGCCCAGGGCCCCAACCAGTTTTGGGGCCCTGGAAAGGCCAGCCATACAGCCTCTACTCTAGGTAAACGGGTTTAGTTGGTTAAATATTATTTATGTTCATTTAATATTGTGTATCGTTTAGTTACGTCTTAAGTAATTTGACTCATCGCCACATCGCGTATCCTACGGTACCAACAATTTCTAAAACCTAACAGTGATTCACTGTCAGTAAAAATCTAGTAGGCTTATGTTATACTTTGGAAATTTAAAAGTTTTAGTTTGATTATTGTGTGTAATTTAGACAACGGACATACAAAGGCTGACCGTTGGGGATCGCAAAGTTCTTAAGAAATAATTTAGCTCAGGGCCCCAAAAGGTCTTAAGACGGGCCTGCTCAGGTGCTGCCTTGAGTATCAGCTTAGCTGATTATTCTTTCAAAATCTGAATTCATTCTTGCGAGAAAAAAGCGATTTTAATTCAAAATTCCGCGTGATTTTTCGCTTTTAACATTTTCTGTTATTTTGGAATATCACGCTAACATCGATGTTTTGATTTGAACGTCATCCGCAGTTACCCGTGTTTTGATTTGATTTTCTATTCTATTGGCATTTCCTCTTCTTACCTGTGGATAGGGTCGTGTGCAGCAGTGACAGAATGGCCGACAGTTGATAAACTCCAAAGATATGCAATGCCGCCGCTCTTTCTCCCATTTAATCAGAATACGTTCCGGAACTGTAAATATAAACGCAAACAAATGAGTTCCACATTATATACCTACTTGAATACTTCCAGAGAGTTAAACATTGGAAACACATTTAATCAGAAACTTCGTTAAGGTACTGAACAAACTATCGAATGTTTATTATTCAACACGGAACTCTCTTCTATTTATTCAATTTCATTTTTTTTCACTTGAAAATTAGTTTGCCCTTTGAGATCAACTAAACTTTCGAACTATCCTCACGCCTTGTCAACAAGTGATTTCATTTCGGGTAGGGTTCAAACAGTGCACGACCTTTTTGATCTAAAATACACTTACGTGTTGCACCTTCTTCCATTGACGCTTGGAAGAATTAGTGTTATATCGCGGGGTTAAACTCCCAAAACCGCCCTTGTTTGGGCGTACGCGACTTCTTGTTTGTCTTATATCATAATTGTTTTTAACGCTTATCAATCAGATATTAGCATTTCTTAATCAATATTACATTTTTTAAATTCTGTATAAAAACCGTTGTAAATCTCAAAAAGGCGTCAGTTTGATTCCTGTTCGTCTCCTGTAAATATGATTTTAAATTAAAAGTTTGCATATCATGAACCGTCGTTTATTCTGTTGACATCTATCACGAACATATTTTTGGTCCGTCGAGCCGGATACAGTCGCGGTAATTAGTTGAGGTTTCCAATTCCTTGCCGTTACCAGTATCCAGTCTTCGTGGGAAGTAGTGTCACCATTCAGAGTCCGATTCAAGTGCGTAACTTCCATTATCAATCGGTATGGATCATCATACAGCTCGCAGACGATCGATCAAGGGTCAGATTACCAGGTTCGAGGCGGTCATCACGAATCATGCCACCATGCCCATCACACCAGTCGCAGTGGCAACGGACAAAAAGAAAGCCGATGCATTAGCCGCCGATTTGGAAACAGTTCAACAGTACATCAGTACCAACTGCCCAGTAGATGACTTCAATGCGCACGAAGCAGAGTACAATGCTCTCGTCACCCGTATGGAAAACATAGTTATATTCTTCGACACGCTCAATATTCAAGTGCCAACCGTACCAAGTAGTCTACCGACAGCTGATATTAAGCTACCGAAACTAGAGCTTCCAGTCTTCGGAGGAAACTACATAGACTGGTTCCCGTTCCATGACCTCTTTACAGCCACGGTTCATAACAATGGAACTCTATCAAGTGCCCAGAAGTTTCAGTACCTCAAAACATCTCTACGCGGTGAGGCAGCTATGCTTATCCACGCGATCCCAGTCACGGATGGAAACTACGGCGAGGCATGGGATATTCTTCTCAATCGGTTCAACAACACTCGAGAGATCGTTAACGCTCACATCAAACGGCTACTTAATCAAGCTTCTGTCAGAGACGAATCAGCAGCTTCGCTAAGACGCTTGATTGACACGACGGCAGAGTGTATTCGCTCTCTGAAAGTTCTGCAAGAGCCCGTCCAACACTGGAATGCCATACTCATTTATGTAATTGGAGAAAAACTCGATAACGAGTCTAGAAGACAATGGGAGCTATCGCTGACAGGTACTACGAGACCTACGTATGAGGAATTAACCACGTTTCTCGAACAGAGAGCTTGAGCCTTGGCCGCTTCCCAATCCTCATCGAGAGAAACCAGAAGCAAGCAAGCATCAACGCCATTTCCCAGGAAATATCCGGTATCACATCACGGTTCCATACGAGACAACGCATGCTCGATCTGCACTGACTCGCACCCCACATTCAAATGCCCATCCTTGCTGAAGGCTACGCGTGAAGCTCGATGGAATTTAGTCAAATCGCACTCACTTTGCTTCAACTGCCTAAGAAACGACCACGTCAGCCACGACTGCAAATCCGGTTATTGTCGAAAATGCAAGGCGAGGCATAACACTCTTTTGCATCAAGATTCGCAAGAGATGAACTCCACGTCCCGTGAAAACTCGAGAAGCGAAGTCCTTGCACATGTATCCCGCCAGCATATCGAGCCTTCTCAAGTTCTACTGCCGACAGCGATCATTCAGGTCCGGGGTGGTAACGGTTCCATCTGGCCAAGTAGAGCGCTGATCGACTCTGGCTCGCAAGCGAGTTTTATTTCCGAACAGTTCATGCAAAAGTTAAAAGTCAGACGAACTCACCAGACCCTGACGATAGGTGGAATTGGTGCGACCAGTCTCAGCCAATCTAGAGGAGGCGCAACGCTGTCCATCAGTTCCAGTAGCGATCCCACCTTCAAGGCAACAATTGAAGTCCTGATCCTTAAAGACGTCACGGAAAGGCTTCCGAATTTCGCCGTCAATACTCGTAACTGGTCGCGCATCAAGCAACTACAACTTGCAGATCCAACGTTCAACATTCCAGGCTCAGTAGATATACTGCTTGGAGCAAACGTTTTCCTAGACCTCATTCGAGATGGTAAACTAATGGGAAGATCTGGAGTACCTGGAGCGTTCAAGACCGTCTTTGGTTGGGTGGTAGCGGGTACCACCGGAACCCAAGACCGGAACAGTACCACATCGTCAATTAAAGTTCATCATTGCCAGCTGGAAACCCAACTCGCCAGGTTCTGGGAAATCGAAGAACTAGCAGATCAGTCCAATTTCACATCTACCGAGATCCAGTGCGAACAGAAGTTTGAAGACACATTCAGCCGAAACGCTAGTGGACGGTTCGTTGTCAGACTTCCAATCAAGGAGGGTCCCGAGCCGCTCGGTGAATCTAGGAGTATAGCATTACGAAGATTCAAATACGTCGAACGCCGTTTAGAAGCTAATCCGTTGAACTACGAGAAATACCGAAGATTCATGGAAGAATATATCCAGTTGCGTCACATGGAGCTCGTTTCCACTGAAAGCAGACTCGCAGATAACACCTACTATTTACCGCACCATGCAGTCTTCAAGGAATCAAGTTCGACAACAAAACTAAGAGTCGTATTTGACGGGTCCTCTAAAACCTCCAACGGAGTCTCTTTGAACAACATCCTCCTCGTAGGTCCAAAACTACAGTTAGATGTCGTAAACCTACTCATCAGATTTCGAAGCCACGCAGTCGCACTAATGGCCGATATCGAGAAAATGTATCGCCAAATCTTAATTCACAACGAAGACCTCCGCTACCAACGAATACTATGGAGACATCGAAAGGAAGATCCGATCGAAGATTATCAACTACGTACGGTGACATACGGGACAGCGTCAGCACCCTATTTGGCTACTAAGGTCTTACAACAGTTATCTAAAGACGTAGAGTCCAAGTACCCGTTGGCTTCTCAAGTCCTCAAGGACGATTTCTACATGGACGATCTCCTTTCAGGCGCAACCAATACAATCAGCGCCATAAAACTACAACAACAGCTCAGTCAAGCCACGAGCGAAGCAGGACTTCCATTGCGGAAATGGGCGTCAAACGATCCAGGCGTCATGGAAATAATACCTTCGGAGCAGAGGGAAATCTTGGTTCCCTTAAATATCAACAACGCCGAATCAATCCCAACCTTGGGCCTACAATGGACACCGGCAGTAGACGTCCTCTCATTTGTTCTTACATCACCGAATTCCAGAGAAGTCGTTACTAAACGCACCATCCTGTCTGATACCGCCAAGGTTTTCGATCCCTTAGGTCTCTTGTCTCCAATCCTGATGCAAGAGATGTGGCAAATCAAGGTTACCTGGGATGAAGAGTTACCATCGACGATCGTTCACAAATGGCATACCTTCCGAAAAGATCTAACCGGCATTGAAGATATCCGAATCCAGCGCTTCATCAGTCAACCTCAAGCCTCAAACTTGAGCTTACATGGCTTCTGCGATGCGTCGGAAAAGGCGTATGCGGCGGCGGTTTATTTGAAAACTATTGATGAAGCCGGACTAGTCTCGGTTCAATTGATCGTCGCCAAGACCAGAATTGCTCCTCTTCGACAAATTACGTTACCTAGACTAGAACTATGCGCTACAGTCCTTCTCGCACGACTTATCACGCTCGTACAACAGTCTTTACGAAGCACCATATCAGAAGTTCATGGATGGAGCGACAGTCGCATCGTACTGTCCTGGCTGGCCTCATATCCTCAACGATGGAAGACATTCATCGCAAACCGGGTGTCAGAAGTTCAAAACATACGACCCGTTATCCAGTGGCATCACGTTTCGGGTAAACTCAACCCCGCGGATTGTGCCTCACGTGGCATTGACGCCAAGGAACTCCTAACGCACCCTCTATGGTGGCATGGTCCAAACTGGCTACAAACTGAACCAATCAACACCGATGAATCACCCATTAAAGAGTATCCCGAATGCAGAATTGAGGAGCGAATCAAACCAGTCATCGCTGTGCATTCCAAGAGCGATACCAGTCTCTTAGAACGATATTCATCATTAACGAAGCTCCTTCACGTTACCGGGTACATTCAACGTTATCTTCGCAACAGCCGAACCTTGCCGGAATCAAGAGAACTGGGCCCGTTAACGAAGGAAGAGAAAGATCGCGCATTCAATCATTGGATAAAAGTCACTCAATCGGCTCACTTCGGAGCAGAAATCCGACAACTGGAAGATAAAAAACCTCTACCAACAAAAAGCAAAATTCTGGGGCTGACACCATTCTTGGACGCAGCCAGTGTCCTTAGAGTTGGCGGACGAATCCGACATGCGAAAATCTCAATCGATCAAATTCACCCAGTCATCCTGCCTCGAAAAAGTACATTCACTGATCTCATCATCAACAACGAACATGCCAAAACACTACATGGAGGGCCGCAACTAATGATGGCGTCCTTACAATCAAAGTTCTGGATCATAGGGCTTCGTGATGCTGTTCGCTTTCATGTCCGAAGGTGTTTGAGATGTGTCCGACAACAGGCAAAAAACATCACTCAACTTATGGGCAATCTACCAGCTCCTAGAGTCAACCCCGGACGAGCGTTCCTCAAAAGTGGAGTCGACTACGCCGGTCCGTTCAATCTGAAAGTCATGAAGGGACGAGGATGCCGATCATTCAAAGGCTATATCGCCATATTCGCCTGTTTCTCGACCCGTGCACTGCACCTCGAACTGGTCAGCGACATGACTACTGCCGCGTTCTTGGCAGCCTTCAAACGCTTCGTCTCCCGTCGAGGCAAATGCACCGACGTCTATAGCGATTGCGGGATGAACTTCGTTGGAGCCAACAAGGAACTTAAGGAATTCACCCGAAATGTCTCAACTAACACCAAAGACCAGACCATAGCGCAATGGATGAGCGACGAAGGAACCATCTGGCATTTCAACCCCCCGGCAGCTCCGCATTTTGGTGGCCTCTGGGAAGCGGGCGTGAAATCAGTGAAATATCACCTGAAGAGAGTCATCGGGGAGACACGACTGACGTTCGAAGAGATGCAGACACTACTATGTCAAGTAGAAGCATGTCTAAACTCCCGTCCCCTGACTCCAATGACATCAGATCCAGCCGACTTAGCAGTCTTGACACCAGGATATTTTCTGATTGGGGACTCCTTGACGTCCATACCAGAACCCGATTTCACTTCAACCAACATCAACCGTCTCTCCCGATGGCAGCTCGGACAACAGATATTACAACACTTTTGGCGACGTTGGCAAGCCGAGTACCTGTCACGACTCCAACAACGTCCAAAATGGACGAAGAGTACTCGCAATCTAGAAATCGGAGATTTGGTACTACTTAAGGAGGAGTTACCGCCAACCAAATGGAAGATGGCCGGAATCATTAAAATCCATCCAGGGGCCGATCAACTTGTTCGCGTCGTCACGGTCAAGACTACGGACAGGGAATTGCAACGACCAGTCACCAAACTGTGTCAACTTCCGTTGGAGCCTTAACTTTAAAATTCACATTTTAAGGTGGGCGGGATGTTTGGGCGTACGCGACTTCTTGTTTGTCTTATATCATAATTGTTTTTAACGCTTATCAACCAGATATTAGCATTTCTTAATCAATATTACATTTTTTAAATTCTGTATAAAAACCGTTGTAAATCTCAAAAAGGCGTCAGTTTGATTCCTGTTCGTCTCCTGTAAATATGATTTTAAATTAAAAGTTTGCATATCATGAACCGTCGTTTTTTCTGTTGACATCTATCACGAACAGCCCTTAAATATGTCCTTGCTTGTCAAATTAGCATTCAATGTTTATTATTTTACTCTACAAACCACTAAAATCCTGGAAAATTTTATTATGCGAAACTTTATCGACAAATTTCATACGCCTCTGACCAAATCATATTTTCAAAATCAAATACAGATTTAAATTCCGAATATGTGGGCTAAAAATCTTGAAATCCGATTGGAAATAAACTGGCTCGTCTAGCTCTTCCACGCGGCAAATTGGTAAACCCAGCTTCAGGGCCGGATTAAGACTTTATGGGGGCCCTAGGCCCAAGTTAATTTTGGTGCCCCCTTTCAATTTATAATTGAGAAATGGAAGGAAAATTAATTTTGCTGCCAGATTTAGTATGTCGTCAGAGGCTAGACGGCAGTCCGTCAGAGAATGTGTCAATCAAACGTTTTTGGTTCATAGGGGTGGACGCATTTACTAAAATTACTCCGGAAAATATTTTGTGAAAAGCAAATGATTAAAGTTTTGTACTTTTATTTCTTTCGAACCCTCTTGGTGCCCCTTGTAGGCTTGGTGCCCTAGGCCCAGGCCTATTCGCCCTATTGGTTAATCCGGCCCTTCCCAGCTTAAATATCATTTTTACGATAATTTTCGGAAACTCCAACATCACGATGACAAATCTGATTTGGTAATTTCTTATATTTGCGCGTGGTTAAATTTTAGCCACCGGGGGAGAATGAGGTTGCCCAGAGGGCGAATGGAAACCGCTCGGAAAAATTTATAGTAAAAAATATCGGATAAAACCGCCAGATTTGACGGAGCCACGACTGGTTTCGCGCCAAAGGTCAGATATACAAAGACCGATATTTTTTTTCATCGGAAGAAAACCTTTGGCGCTTCTTAGGCGTGCAAAATCGAATGATGGATCTTTGATTAAACTTCAAATATCAGAAAAACGGACCTCGGAGGGTTAAAAAAATTCCAGACGACCCTGGAAATCAATGGAGGTCCTCCTCGCGCCCCCAGGGGTGGAGTTTCGGGGGGGGGCGAACCTATTTTTCATTTCGCGAAAATTGAGTGACAAAAGTGGAACACGTTGAAATAAACGCGGCTTCTAAAGATTGCGCGGCGCCATTGAAGATAGCGTTGACAAAGTTGGAAATTTTCGCCATGTCTGCCGGCGTGTTTGAAAAACGCCAGACACGGGACCTACTTTACAACGTCGCTGTGGGGAATTTTTTTGCTTAAAGAAAATAAAATATCGGAGGAGGGGGGATGCTGGAGGTGAAAAGACTGGACATTCGAGTCAACCGTAGCCTACAGGGTTACCCATCCGTGCCACTTCTATCCCAGTTAACTTCCATTACTGCCAATAGACACTGACTAGACGCGAACCTCCAAGAAAATCCAATAGCCCTTATCTTCTTCGAAAACAAGATGGACGCGAACCGTTACGACCCTTTCCGCTACTTTTGCGGGAATTGAAAAAGAAAATAATCACTATCCAAGCGGACAAAGGTTACTTCCTCATAAATCACTCGAACAATTGCCTCTATAACATTATCGATGACGGACCGTTTGACGTCACTCGAGTAATATCTTTGGTAAAAAGACGTGAAATGACCGACAACGTAGAGCCAAACGCCCAGTTTTTAAGGTCTAACGGAAAACCATAGGGAAAGCAATGAGGTAGAATAAATAGAGATCCAAATCCGCCTTCCAGGACCTACCGTTTGTCGGGACAGCATTTGTTGAGTTGGAGAGTTAGGCCTAGTAAATTAACTTAATCAAATCGTGTTGGCACCATTTATCGTGTTATTGGAAAACTAAACCTTAATATATTTTGCAAAAGTGTCTCCTTATAGAAACAGATGGCGCCAACACGATTGGATAAAGTTGAAATTTAAGCCTAATTCTCCGACTCAAATGAAACGTGTCCCGCGAATCCCAGGTTTGTTTGGATCTCTATTTATTCTACCTCATTGATTGAAACTAACGTGTATCGTACGACTACAAAACACGCTTCTATCACGATTTCAGTAGCTTCTCCGAATTGTAATTCGGGGTGCGGGTGAAAACGTCGAAATTTCATTTCTGAAGTTTGCACTTTTTCTTGCGCGAAATCTCAATCTTCTACTCCTTTTCTATTTTGGAACGTGGCGCGTTGGGAGCGGGGGGGGGGGGGTTATGTCCCCTTCGGAATATAAAGAACCCCCTCCCCCCCCCCCCCGAATATTTTCTTTCTTTATTTCGTACCGTAGGTACTTTTCAATTTCGTTTATTTTTGTTTAAAAGAAAGTTCGGACCAATTTTTCTTGATTCTTTTGTCGAATGAAATATGGCTTGTCCTATGAAACAGCTTTAGACGTTTCGCATTTTGATACTACCGTATGAAATATCGTCTAACAGGTTGATTTCAAAGTTTTAGCGGTAAAAGCATATCGCCCGAAAATACATTTGCCTTCCGAATCCTCCGCTATCTGACAAAAAAATCGAAAACTCCTTTTTCAATTTCCATTTTCGTATCACGAATCTTAAACCCTTCACGTTCTAGCCGGCCAACGTGAATAGACCGGAAATTCCAACAAGTTGTTGAGCCTCGGAAATTTTTCATAAATTAGCTGGTTTTTTTTTACGACATTGGCTTTAAATCGTAACATTTTCATATTCAATTTATCGGTTGCTAAACATTAAATAAAAATTGTTATTACGTTACCTTTTAAGGGGATTATTAAGTGTCAAAACAAGATGTCCCGGACATTAAGTACACACAATCCCCCCCGATGTATTAACTATATTTCAAATATTAAATTTATATTTGAACAAGTTTCAAATCATTTTAAACGTAAGAGGAATTTTATGTAAAACGAATGTTTCGAGTTACCTGGTTTTGGAAATAAGGTAGCGAAACGTGAACACATTAATTTAAATTAATTTTTAGACAAACCGAATTTTTCGAGTTACCTGGTTTTGGAAATAAGGTAGCGAAACGTGAACACTTTAATTTAAATTAATTTTTAGGCAAAATGAATTTTTCGAGTTACCTAGTTTTGGAAATAAGGTAGCGAAACGTAAACACTTTAATTTAAATTAATTTTTAGGCAAAACGAATTTTTCGAGTTACCTGGTTTTGGGAAATAAGGTAGCGAAACGTGAACACTTTAATTTAAATTAATTTTTAGGCAAAATTAATTTTTCGAGTTACCTGGTTTTGGAGCGAAATGTAAACACTTTAATTTAAATTAATTTTAAGACAAATCGAGTTTTTCGAGTAACCTGGTTACGAAATAAGGTAGCGAAACGTGATCACGTTAATTTAAATTAATTATATAGAGCTCGGCGGAACAGATAAATTAATCGACAAAATTTAAATTATTCATAATATTTTCGATTAACTCTTTATTTATTAATATTATTCGCGGTTATAAAACCAATATGCCAAAAATAAGTTTTTATTCGGATAATTTTCGGCTATGGATAAAATCAAATAAAACGGATATTTCTTATCCAAACGACGAGCCTGTATCAATTAATTGGCACGAAATTCAAATATGACAATAGTGCGTACGCGGGTTGTGGGGTCCCGCGAATTGGCCAAAAATCTCACTTAAAATTAAAAATTCTTAATGCAACCGAAATCGTACTTCAGAAATGATCAGTACCAACTAAAAATATAATATTCAAACAATTCACTCTTCATTTTAAAAAGTTCGTACATTTTAAGATGAAAATCGCCAAAAATCACTAAAATGGGCAAATACCCCACTTCCGGGGCCCCAATCCCAAAAATTATGAAAAGCCCGTCGAGGCTATAATAGTGCCTACCGATTGAGATATCAATCGCCTTTGTACCACTACGCGAGCAATCGTGTGTACGGCGGCGGCGGCGGCTACACAGTAGGTGATCGTAATACACGCAAATCCCTAAGGATTGTGTGTAAAAACCTGGAATATACTCGTTAAGGAATTTATACACATTGAGTGGGGTGTCGAAGTGGTTCTCACTTATTAGCAGGGTTGGCAAGTTTTAAACAAAATGTTTAAAACACGTTTAAAACAAATATTTTAAACAAACACCAATTTGTTTTAAACATTTTAAACTATCTGTTTTAAACATTTTAAACTATCTGTTTTAAACATTTTAAACTATCTGTTTTAAACATTTTAAACTATCTGTTTTAAACATTTTAAACTATCTGTTTTAAACATTTTACACTATCTGTTTTAAACATTTTAAACTATCTGTTTTAAACATTTTAAACTATCTGTTTTAAACATTTTAAACTATCTGTTTTAAACATTTTAAACTATCTGTTTTAAACATTTTAAACTATCTGTTTTAAACATTTTAAACTATCTGTTTTAAACATTTTAAACTATCTGTTTTAAACATTTTAAACTATCTGTTTTAAACATTTTAAACTATCTGTTTTAAACATTTTAAACTATCTGTTTTAAACATTTTACACTATCTGTTTTAAACATTTTAAACTATCTGTTTTAAACATTTTAAACTATCTGTTTTAAACATTTTAAACTATCTGTTTTAAACATTTTAAACTATCTGTTTTAAACATTTTAAACTATCTGTTTTAAACATTTTAAACTATCTGTTTTAAACATTTTAAACTATCTGTTTTAAACATTTTAAACTATCTGTTTTAAACATTTTAAACTATCTGTTTTAAACATTTTACACTATCTGTTTTAAACATTTTACACTATCTGTTTTAAACATTTTAAACTATCTGTTTTAAACATTTTAAACTATCTGTTTTAAACATTTTAAACTATCTGTTTTAAACATTTTAAACTATCTGTTTTAAACATTTTAAACTATCTGTTTTAAACATTTTACACTATCTGTTTTAAACATTTTAAACTATCTGTTTTAAACATTTTAAACTATCTGTTTTAAACATTTTAAACTATCTGTTTTAAACATTTTAAACTATCTGTTTTAAACATTTTAAACTATCTGTTTTAAACATTTTAAACTATCTGTTTTAAACATTTTAAACTATCTGTTTTAAACATTTTACACTATCTGTTTTAAACATTTTAAACTATCTGTTTTAAACATTTTAAACTATCTGTTTTAAACATTTTAAACTATCTGTTTTAAACATTTTAAACTATCTGTTTTAAACATTTTAAACTATCTGTTTTAAACATTTTAAACTATCTGTTTTAAACATTTTAAACTATCTGTTTTAAACATTTTAAACTATCTGTTTTAAACATTTTAAACTATCTGTTTTAAACATTTTAAACTATCTGTTTTAAACATTTTACACTATCTGTTTTAAACATTTTAAACTATCTGTTTTAAACATTTTAAACTATCTGTTTTAAACATTTTAAACTATCTGTTTTAAACATTTTAAACTATCTGTTTTAAACATTTTAAACTATCTGTTTTAAACATTTTAAACTATCTGTTTTAAACATTTTAAACTATCTGTTTTAAACATTTTAAACTATCTGTTTTAAACATTTTACACTATCTGTTTTAAACATTTTAAACTATCTGTTTTAAACATTTTAAACTATCTGTTTTAAACATTTTAAACTATCTGTTTTAAACATTTTAAACTATCTGTTTTAAACATTTTAAACTATCTGTTTTAAACATTTTAAACTATCTGTTTTAAACATTTTAAACTATCTGTTTTAAACATTTTAAACTATCTGTTTTAAACATTTTAAACTATCTGTTTTAAACATTTTACACTATCTGTTTTAAACATTTTAAACTATCTGTTTTAAACATTTTAAACTATCTGTTTTAAACATTTTAAACCATCTGTTTTAAACATTTTAAACTATCTGTTTTAAACATTTTAAACTATCTGTTTTAAACATTTTACACTATCTGTTTTAAACATTTTAAACTATCTGTTTTAAACATTTTAAACTATCTGTTTTAAACATTTTAAACTATCTGTTTTAAACATTTTAAACTATCTGTTTTAAACATTTTAAACTATCTGTTTTAAACATTTTAAACTATCTGTTTTAAACATTTTACACTATCTGTTTTAAACATTTTAAACTATCTGTTTTAAACATTTTAAACTATCTGTTTTAAACATTTTAAACTATCTGTTTTAAACATTTTAAACTATCTGTTTTAAACATTTTAAACTATCTGTTTTAAACATTTTAAACTATCTGTTTTAAACATTTTAAACTATCTGTTTTAAACATTTTAAACTATCTGTTTTAAACATTTTAAACTATCTGTTTTAAACATTTTAAACTATCTGTTTTAAACATTTTACACTATCTGTTTTAAACATTTTAAACTATCTGTTTTAAACATTTTAAACTATCTGTTTTAAACATTTTAAACTATCTGTTTTAAACATTTTAAACTATCTGTTTTAAACATTTTAAACTATCTGTTTTAAACATTTTAAACTATCTGTTTTAAACATTTTAAACTATCTGTTTTAAACATTTTAAACTATCTGTTTTAAACATTTTAAACTATCTGTTTTAAACATTTTACACTATCTGTTTTAAACATTTTAAACTATCTGTTTTAAACATTTTAAACTATCTGTTTTAAACATTTTAAACCATCTGTTTTAAACATTTTAAACTATCTGTTTTAAACATTTTAAACTATCTGTTTTAAACATTTTACACTATCTGTTTTAAACATTTTAAACTATCTGTTTTAAACATTTTAAACTATCTGTTTTAAACATTTTAAACTATCTGTTTTAAACATTTTAAACTATCTGTTTTAAACATTTTAAACTATCTGTTTTAAACATTTTAAACTATCTGTTTTAAACATTTTACACTATCTGTTTTAAACATTTTAAACTATCTGTTTTAAACATTTTAAACTATCTGTTTTAAACATTTTAAACTATCTGTTTTAAACATTTTAAACTATCTGTTTTAAACATTTTAAACTATCTGTTTTAAACATTTTAAACTATCTGTTTTAAACATTTTAAACTATCTGTTTTAAACATTTTAAACTATCTGTTTTAAACATTTTAAACTATCTGTTTTAAACATTTTAAACTATCTGTTTTAAACATTTTAAACTATCTGTTTTAAACATTTTAAACTATCTGTTTTAAACATTTTAAACTATCTGTTTTAAACATTTTAAACTATCTGTTTTAAACATTTTAAACTATCTGTTTTAAACATTTTAAACTATCTGTTTTAAACATTTTAAACTATCTGTTTTAAACATTTTAAACTATCTGTTTTAAACATTTTAAACTATCTGTTTTAAACATTTTAAACTATCTGTTTTAAACATTTTAAACTATCTGTTTTAAACATTTTAAACTATCTGTTTTAAACATTTTAAACTATCTGTTTTAAACATTTTAAACTATCTGTTTTAAACATTTTAAACTATCTGTTTTAAACATTTTAAACTATCTGTTTTAAACATTTTAAACTATCTGTTTTAAACATTTCAAACTATCTGTTTTAAACATTTTAAACTATCTGTTTTAAACATTTTAAACTATCTGTTTTAAACATTTTAAACTATCTGTTTTAAACATTTTAAACTATCTGTTTTAAACATTTTAAACTATCTGTTTTAAACATTTTAAACTATCTGTTTTAAACATTTTAAACTATCTGTTTTAAACATTTTAAACTATCTGTTTTAAACATTTTAAACTATCTGTTTTAAACATTTTAAACTATCTGTTTTAAACATTTTAAACTATCTGTTTTAAACATTTTAAACTATCTGTTTTAAACATTTTAAACTATCTGTTTTAAACATTTTAAACTATCTGTTTTAAACATTTTAAACTATCTGTTTTAAACATTTTAAACTATCTGTTTTAAACATGTTTTTTATAAGGTAAATTTGCATTGTTTTTTTTTGTAAGATTTTGGTTATTCAATATGAGGGAAAAGGTAGAAAAAAACCATTCCAAGGCTCTAAGAAAGGTAAATTGTATTGATAACGGGTTTGATTTTAAGATTATCTGAAAAGAGCGACTGAAAGGGCTCGATATGATTTCATAAACTTCCTACCAGTGCAAAAATCCTACGAACGCATTGAATTTTGTCTTTTTGTTTAAATAGAATGTATATAGCTTGCAATATACATCTATTTGGGACACTACCTATGCACGAGATAAAAGTAGGGTTGCTGTTTAGTCGGGTTGTGCCGGGTTTTAAGTAACAAGAAACACGGCCGGTCTGGACAGATCGGGTTAAAACCGACTAGGCGGCACTCCTAGATAAAAATCAAGGGATTTCGGTCCCCTTTCTCGATTTTTTAGAAATTGTATGATGTGATGGAAGTTTTAAGATTATAGAGGTATCTAAGTTCTTATTTTTTATAACATAGTTTATTTGTGATAATTTATGACTGCAGACGTGCACATTTCAATAAACCAAAACTAAAAACAATGTGTGGATAACTAGCTATTTTCCCTTTTCTTAGTACTATGTGACCGAAAATTCCAGGATGATAGCTATATTAAAAACCCTAGACCTAAGGCCGTCAATGGTTGGTCAACAACGATTAGCGAAATTCTTGGCTGGTTTAAATAAGCGTGTTCTCTTTGGTTCTTCTCACTGTGAGTTTATTTATTATACCATAAGTGGCATAATAACCCTTAAGTGTGCCAATAGGAGCCTTTCCCACAGAAAATCTTCAATTAGAGCTTGTTCTAAACAGACCAAAGAAACGTAGGACTGGCGAATTCCGTTCAAGTAGCCTATATGGTATTTTTAATGCTCGCGCCGCAGATGCCGCTTCGCTTCGCAAACGCTTCAATTACGTAAATTTCGTCACTGGAAAAAATGCGATCATTATTTTGTTAAACAAGGTATCAGTGAAAAATGCATCTTATTGACACACTTAGGGTAATTATTCCACTTATGATAATACGTTTAATGATACGTAATATTTCTTTAAATGAGTTTACTCGTGAGTCTGATTCCATTTATAAGTATAATGAATAGTTTAAAACGTGTTTTAAACATAGTTTTTTATTGTTTATTATGTATTTTTTATTGTTTGATTTAAAAACAGTTAAAAACAATGAATCTGTTTAAAACAATAAAAAACATTGCTTTTGTTCTTTTTGAATAAAACAAGGATTTTGCTAACCCTGGCACTTAGCGAGGTGCGATCCCAGCTTGTGGCACTGGGTGAAATCTCGGAAATACTCCTTCCGCGTTGAGTTTGCAAGTCCTCTCCCCACTGGTTTAAGGGTTTTTCCCCCGAGATCTTCGGTTTCCCCTTCCCAGAAAAACTTGAAGAGGTTAATGGTAATAGTTAGTGTAGGGAGCTGTTGGCATGAAGGGTTTATCACCATCCTCGGCCACCTGTTTAAAGGCATTAAAAGTCGCTCGATGACTTGGGCCTAAGGTGGTGTTGATTAATTTATTTTTGGATTTATGGCTTAAGAAAGTTGGAAAATCTCAATTACAAAATGATAAATTAAAATAAGCTTTTAAATTTTACGCAAAACTTTACTTAAATAGAAAATGAAAGATGTTTAAAATAAAAAAATTAACAGTTTTAATGGATATTAGTGTTTTACCAGAGATATATTTCTATACGTCTAGCGGCTTGTTTTAATTAACAGATCAGCATAAACTGGCAAAAACGAAGAATTAAATTGAATTCCACCAAATTAAATCCAAAGACAGGTAAGAAAACAGTCGAGCATGGCCTTTTAGTTGTCTAGCGAGCGTCACTCCATTCTCCTCCGCGTAAAGCGCGAATGGAAGTTTGCGGTGGCACTTGAAACAAAGAAGGTCGAGTGGGAACGCGGAGCCGGAGGATCAAACAGGGCGTAAAAGCGCTCATAAAATATTCCTTCGTACCTTTTCCCAATTGGTCGCGCTTCCTTTTTGATACCAAATACGTCGGTTTGTGAAACTCGGCCGGGGATCGCGTTTCTGCTTTGATCTTCGAATCCTCCCCGGTTTTAAGAGCAGGCCGATTGAACTCTAAATATAGTCGGATGCGTTTCGAGTCCGGGAAACCGTTGCGGGGGGAGGTAAATGAAATAGGAAAGTAGTTTCAGTTACGACGATGTTTACCCAAGTTCCGAGCGTAAGAATCGCCGGCGGAGGCGAGTTTTTCCCTTGTCAGGGCACCCACTTTCTTCCATTTCCGAATTTTATGGACTCCAATCGCGAAATTCTTTTCGAATTTCCCCTCTTATATATATATATTTTTTTTTTTTAAAAAGGGAGTCTTTTATTGCCCAATTTGAGAATAGAAAATGAGTGCTCTCCGGATCTGCGCGGAAGGGTTTATTAGCTTTTTCTTGCTTTTTCGTTTTTTAGGCGCGAGATTTACCGCTACATCCGCCACGCTCAGGAATGGCTCGAATTAGTGTTTTATCAGGTGTAACGGAGGTGATGCGGATCTTACGCTATTTGTTACGTTGGTCTACTTTCTTAACACTGACAAGGGTAAAAATATATTTGAAGTTGGCCGTAGCTTTGACAAAATATTAAACAAAATGGCGCCGCTCATTTACAAATCAAATCATTTTTATTCGACGGGAGTAGTGGCGTACTCCTGTAATCCCAAGCGTCTGGGAGGCAGAGTTTGTGGATGGCCGTGTGAGGACGACCACCAATCCCCCAACGGGTGTCCCCACCCCTGTCCCCATTTATCCCCCCGTTGGCGTGGCCGTTACACATATCTCACCCTGTTTAATCAGTTATTGTGTGCTGGTGTCTAAGGCCTTGGGTCGACACCGATGTGTAGATGTTAAAAAAAATCATTTTTATTCGTTGTTTTAAAGCTATATGGTATACATTATTGGTTGTTGGGCTAAGTCAACAGAGTGACTTGTAAATGAAATGCAACTGCTTTATTTTTTCGGCGTTATATTTATCTCCACTTTTATGTAAATGGGAAAGGTTTTTCTTCAAAAACAAAAATTAATACTAATTTTGTTATTTATTTTTAGATAATTTATCTAAAAAAGTGAAATTTGTGGTTAACCGATCAAGCACATCCGTCGTTGTGTGCGGTAAATTCATTCCAAATTTAAAAGAAATTTGGAATATGCATTTTAAAATACAAATTGCTAGTACAGACAGTATAATATTCCTTCTCGACGTTACAGGTTTTGCTGTACCTCTCTATTATACATGAGAGAGATATACTCGTAAAAAAAGCCATCCCATTCCTAGAAACGAGTATAAATATTTTATACTTTTTCGTTGAGTAATATCTCGTATTAGAATAATAAAATAAATTTCAATAATAAAGTCTTTGATATTGCTCTGGCTAATAATATGGAAATAAGCTGGCCAAATCGAAAAAATAAAATAGTCATTGATCTTTTTTACTTGGAAAATATTTATAATAAATAAATAAATAAATAAAATAATAATAATAATGCTATTGCAAAAGTCTAAATGCTTAAATCGTGATATATATTTTATAGTTGAAAATATTTGAGATACCTTAAATTCGAAAGACGCAAATCTGCGAAAAATCGGTGTTTACTTGATGTTTGCTTGGTGAGCTTGTCGTCATAGTGATGTAGGAAGTTACTGAACGGTGTTATTTCTAGTGAGCGCTGTTTTTAAAGATGGCGGCAATAAATGTTACGGGGCCCAAAAATCAGAAGAAGTGAAAAATATTATTTTCCATAATTAATGAGTTGGTAAATGACGAAATTGTTGACGACAATATTCTTCATTGTTGCAACGATCAGTCATTTATTAAAAAACCGAAAACGGTCATTGCAGTATCTTAGGCATTCCCATTAAATGATACGCCTTTGACCAAACCAGTAGAATTGTTGATTAAAACTACAGCTATATAATTTTAACTCCTCCGCCAGCTAAAGTGCAAACACCGACGCGTTTGACGTCAAGACATCAAAAAATCATCACAGAGATGGTTAAATCGGAAACGCGAAAAATCGTACAGTAACTAAATATTGGCATCGATTACTCATCGATGTTTTGATGAGCGTTATTAATATTATAATAATAATAATTAATAATAATAATAATAAGATAATAAAAAGCTAGGTTAATACCCAAGGCACCACCTTAGGCCTAAGTCATCATGCGACTTTTAAAGCCATTAATTCATGTGGCCGGGTTACGATGCGTAGGAAGGTGGTGGCAAGCCCTTCATGGCACGCGAGCCAACAGCTCCCTACACTTACTATTATCGTTTAGCCTCGACAAGTTTTTATGGAAGGGGAAACCGAAGAACTCGGGGGAAAACCCGTTAAGCCAGTGGGGAGAGAACTTGCAAACTCAACGCGGAAGGAGTTGTTCCGAGTTTTCACCCAGTGCCACAAGCTGGGATCGAACCCGGCTCCTCTTGCTGCGAGGCAAAAGTGATAATTATATTTTATATATATATTAATTATTTCTTTATTCTGGAATGATGAAACCGAAGTATTCGAAGAAAAACCTGTTTAACAGAATAGTAGAGAACTGTCCAAATCTACGCACTATGACTCGTAGTAGCCACTTAAATACAGCACTATTCCAGACAAGCAAATTCATCGTGTGAATAAAGTCACGCGTATTTTCGAATTAAAAAACTCCAGAAATGGGCAATGTTTCTGATTTCGTCTTCCTTTCATATTTCCGCCTTTTTTGATATTAATAATTGGGTGCACTCCCTTTTTCGGTTCTCGGCAAATTAAATTTCAGGCAAATATTCGGAAATTTTTTTCCGGAACATATTCATATTCTACATTTAATGGCGAAATTATACGGGCTGAAGAAATTCGTCCTCCGAAAAAAATATTTTTCACAATCTTTGCTCGTACCGAATCCTACATCCACCTCCGTATTTAAACCAAAACTGCATTAAGGAGTGTACTTGGTCTGATATGATTATATTCGGCGCACGGTATTCTTAAGACTCGTGGAATATTTTTTAATTTTTACTTAATGCGTAAATTATAAGTGGCGCCCAAGGAAGGTGTTGAGCAAACGGCAAATGAGGAAAGGATAAAAGCTTGTTTTATGGCGAACGTTTATCTTGGACAAATAAAGTTCCGCTTAACCAGGATCGTAACCACAAAAAATCCATTCTTCAAATTGCCTGGCCCGCCAGCACTCCTACCGAGAGAATCTTGAAACGTTTCCACTCACATAGAAAGCACGTAATACAAAGTTAGACAACGAACTAAAGATATTAGGCCTAACTTTGTTTGCTTATTTTATCGCGCACGTGATTAATATTTGGGGGGAAAGCTTTCCAATATCGGACACCGTGGCGCTGCTAGCGGCGCTCCTATAAAGAAAACAAGCGCGGTATCTAAATTCGCGTTCAGCATTTTATTTGTCCAAGATCTAATTCGTAGAGTCATAGCAAATGAAAACGAAATTGTAGGTTCTCGATAAAAGTGGTCAAATTATATCGATTAAATTGCAAGTTCTGTTAGTAGAATAAGCAATGAAACGCAATGTTATGGACAATCCCTGAAGTTCGTAAAAAGGCTTAGATATTCCTTGGAAGAAATGCAATCTCTATCAGACTTTTAAATCTGATCTCTTTCTACCCGCTTATTTTTTAAGGTAAATAACTTTCAAATTTAATTTATCTTCGAACGTTTAAAACTTTTGAGATTGGGAGGAAGGGTTTCTTATTTTTATTGTTTTTCTTTCTCCGTTCTTCCTTCGTCTAATCAGTTGGATTTACTTCGAAACATCTTGTAGTTTACCTATTGAATACGCGCGCTATCTTTAAAAGGGGATTTGGGACTTTGAAACAAATATTGGGCAACGATATTTATTTAATTTGAAATGCGAAGATGTTAACTTAAATTATCTCGAGGAAATTGCGTTTTCCTTTTTTATATTTTTTTTGGGCTAGTTTTCTGAAATTTGTACGGGTTTTCAATGGAAACCTTAAACGTTCGCTCTTTCAATGTAATTGAAATTGTAATGTATCTCTTCCAATTTTTTTCAAGTATTCGTTTAAATTGAGTGGATTTTTCTCAAATATTTCTCGCGAATAGGAAATGACCGGTTGCGTCTATTCAGTTTCACTCGATCTTATATAATGATATTACAAGTGGTAATACATTTTCCACTTCCATAAATAATCAAAAAGAGGTTTAGGCCTAAATCCGTTCTTGAAAATTCGTTTTCAATGTAGTAATTTAAAGCCACTGTCGGCTCTAGCATTGCCACCTGTATTATGATAAGGCAATTGTTATTAGAGATGGCAATTAATAAAGCCGATTCTTCGAGAAAACGACTCTACTGGAGAGTGTGGGGCCATCTATGGCACAGGAAGCTAAAACTCAAAATAGCGAAACGATAACAATAAGCATTGTTAAGTATTATAATTAGCAAACTTATACCTAAATTATATATCCCATATAAAATATATTGTTAAAAATTACTTTAATTTAATTTATTGAAAAATTTACAAAAGAACCAATCAACGTGAGGGGTACATTTATGTCCCGCCTTTTGGGTCAAAATGTAGCTTAAGCATCTTGTTTTTATGTCGACGCTAGTGTCATCTGTTGAAAAACGAGCTAGTACACGTCGAGCCGACAGCTTTAAAGGCAAATAATAAATTTGAGAAACTGTAGTTCATAAGGCAGTGTAGCCTAACTGTGGATTTTTTACGATAACGGAAAATGAACCGTTATAAGGTAATAAAATAACTACTAAGAATACATAATTGGATTAAACATAAACTAAATTTGGAATTTTAATGGTAGATATCAATACGTAAGATTTCTGAATCTTTCGCGTCAAATCGGTAGAAATTTCAGATAACCCTATCTGTCGAAACAACGTACATAATGAAATAGTGTTTTAAGTCGGAAAATTTTCCGTATTTTTCCGAGAATAATAAAAAAAGTTTTCATTCCATGATTAGTCTAATATATTGTTTGCAAATTTATATAAAGCGGAATTTTCACCTCATTTTTTCGAATCTAAAAGTAAAACTAAACCTCTAGACTAGTTTAAACTGATTAACAATGTAACACTATTAATGTTATGTAGTATGTTTACTGTTATTTGACATTTTATATCGATAAAAAGTTAAAAACATTAAAGGGGAATGGTCAAGCTTTAACCAGTTAGATAGCCCTATAGCCCATTAAAAACTAAAATTTAAGGCGAAAACCGCATCAAAAAATATTGAGTGGTTAATTTTTAATAAAATAAAGAAATTTCGGGAAATCGAAAGGCGCGCGTCCGCCGCGACACCTGGTGAGAAGTCGGTGAGACAGAACTATAACGTAAAAGCGCGCGCTGCTGAAGACGCCAAAAATTTCTTTTGCACGCGCGGTGCGTTCCAGTTATAAAAGTCTTAAGCCTAAATTGCGCGATTTTAAAAGTTAGGATAGTTCGCAAATCGCTCATATGGGGTTAGGGGCGCTGGCGGCAGCCCCTAAGATGGCGGCGAAAATTCAAACCCAAACACCTGGCGTCATTTTTCGTTTCAACTTTGAGGGCCAAAAGCTATTTTTTCAAGACAAAAAAAGGTACGTGTTAGTATATTGAACGTCTTGTTAATCTTTTAATACGGAAATAAGGCCATATTTGGAAAAGCTTGGCCGTTCCCCTTTAAAAACCCTTAAAAAGTAAATTATGTTTTAATATTTTATTTTTCCGATTTTCTGGAAATTGGTTCGCATTTTCTTTTTACGGAAAATTACCAACTCTAGAATGAAGTGTTATAAAATCATTAATTTGATCAAATAAATTTACAGCGGTTCAGTGTCGAAAATGGCAAACATGTTGAAGTGAATCTCTTCAAAATGTAGCGGCACACCGAGGGGTAAGACAGTCTCAGATAATCTGTACACCGAGTTCGTGCATTTAGCACTGTTAAAGGTACATATTTTCAAGAGTTCGCGAGTTCCATTTAGCACTGTCAAAGGTACGACAGTGTACACCGAGTTCGCAGAGTGTCGTATTTCCGCCTCCAATTAAAAGGTGGCCGACGTGACAAAAGAGACTTTGGTCAAACGACTTTGAAACGAAACTCGAGTAAGAAGTACAAGAGTGTCGTATGAGGATCGGTCCAAAAATAGTCAACTCCCGATGGGAAAGCAGAGTGTGTGATAGAGTTAATGCTTGTCCCTCTTAATGAGACTAGAATAGCTTCCCGAAAGAGAGGCGGGCCGAGAAAGGCGAAGAAAGCGGATAAGATTCTCAGGCGGGTTGCAATTACCTAACGAGCCAGCAGCCTCGGATCCGGCGCTACCAAATGATCTTGGACGGACTCAAAGAAGGAGACTTTCCTTTCACTAAAGAAAATCTCGCCTAATCTCGTTGTTCGCGAGATTTCTCCCCTTAATAGCCAATGACTGGCGCAATCAAACGGAGGCCGCGACAATGGACAAGTTTTGCGTCTCTCTCTATAGGACCCTCTCTATGAAAGTCCACTTTCTAATTAACACCGTGTTGGATATACGGCTCTCCTTCACTGGCCGACGTCGGCGCCGAGAGCAACGCGAATAGATAAAAATAAACGACTTTCTTTAGCGTATGTTTCATATACTTAGATTTAATTGAATGATTACTTCGGATAATTATAGTCAGGTTTTCTCTTCATTTACAATCGTAAAGGGACTCTTCACGATGGTCTGTCCGCTCGAGTTTAGGTTATTCACGGCGGCTGCATTTCAATCAACAATCTCTCGTTGCAGTTTAGTTTCCCCTTCCATAAAAACTTGTTGACGTTAACGGTAATAGTTAGTGTATGGAGCTGTTGGCTCGCGTGGCATGAAGGGCTTGCCACCACCCTCCTACGCGTTGTAACCCGGCCACTGAATTAATGGATTTAAAAGTCGCGTGACTTAGGCCTAAGGTGGTGCCAAGGGTATGCCAAGTTCATAATTGTTATTATTACGTTTATGAACAAATATACGAATGAGTTGCCTTATGTGTGAGCTGTCCAACGCAAATTATTGCGAAATTCTTCGCAAATATCGCGTGGCGGACCGTCATTCGGAAAGACATACCAAAGTTTAAATTTTAGCCATAAATTATTAACTTTAGAAGATTTACGGTAATAATAAATTTATTGATTTTCTTAACGAACTTTGTATGGCAGGGGTGCCAAATAACAATATCGAACTTCAAAATATTTATCTCTAAAATATACAAAAAATATGATACTAATAATTTCAATAATCAGGGCGATTTCAACCTTCAAAATTGTAAATGTAGGTATCCCTGTTGCATGGTTTGCGAAAAATATTAGTTATTATTTTTCTAATAAACTGCCAAACTTAACTTGATAATGTTCGTGAAATCAGAGCAGAAATTAAATTGACGAAGCTCCACTTCTTCGATTTCCAGTTAATAAATTAATTAATTAATTAAAATGTGGGGCAGCTAAACATTTGATCAGTGACTTTTAAAGTTTACCCGCCAACCAACGGGACCAAACCGAAACAAGTGTCGCTAATTTTGTCGATAGGTCAAGTGTAATAGGGGCTCCAATTTTTATATTTGGTGCTCCATATGATTTTATTTCCTAAATATGATGATTCAATTTATCCCTCCCTGTAAATAATTTCTATAGAATTTTAAGGAATTTAAAAGTTACGAAGGTTTTCACTTATTTTCAATGCTTTTGGATCCCCAAGGTTGAATTTCGGGAGCCCAATTTAAAATTTCAAAAGCGTCAAAAGTTCAATACTCCGATCTCGATGAACTCTCGCGATTATAAGACGTTAAGAAGTTTAATTGAGACCATCAGTTAGTGAAGAAAACTTCAGTGGTCCATCATTTGCAAATTTTGAGTCTCAAAAGTTATTTCAGAAATCAGAAACAGATTAGAATATTTCACAGCACGATTTTGTGTTGATTTCTCGTTTTTCTTAGGCTCATTTCGAGATTTTAGAACTTTTCGCGCATATTTTTAGTATTTTCAAGTTGATTTTGATATTTTTAAAATTATTTTATCTCTAGAGTGTATGGGAATTTTACGAATGTCGAACCCCTTTAGAAAACTTAACTTTCATAAATCTCAAGTTGGACCCCATAAATCTTAATTTTTAACGTTTCTTCGTGTTTTGGCGGACATTCTGAACAATGATTAAAGTCGATCTTATAAGCAGTTAACGGTTTGAAACGAGTTTCGAGATTACAAAGCGTTCGGAAACACTTACCCAAGTTAAAAGAAAATTATCCTTCGCGAATTTTCGGATGTTGAGCATGGTGCTCGCGGAGACAGAGTGACCTGAGAATCTGCCGCTGGCATCAGCCTCAGTCGGGACCAGAGAGACGGAGGACCGCGCGCGCTTGTTCTCGCGAATTCTACTTCGCGAATGCTGGCGCTGATCTCGACGGCTCCAACCAGAAACTCTGGTCGATTTCCCGACTCTCCCCCTTAATCGCGGCTCTCCGGTCTTACTACCCCTCGCTGGTTGGGGGAGGGCAGCTAGGGGGAACAAAGAGAGAGAACTGGGATAGCCAGGTTCGCCACTCTCGGACACTGAACAACGCCTTCTGTTTACAGTCGTTTAAAAAAAGTAAAGCGGAAGATCGCCAAAGAAAATTCCGCAATTTTTCATTGTTTGTTTTTTGAAAAAAAAGTCGGTATGGTGGGGGTTTCGCTTCCGTAGTAAAATCGAGTAGAAAAGAAAATGTTTCTCCACTCTCCGTCTCTTTTTGGTACAGCCGGCGCTTTTAGGTCCACTTTTATTTCGCCTCAAGAATGGTATTTGTGCTCCGTTTCTCTTGTTTTATGATTGTTCCGAGTGCTTTAGCCTGTTCTGCCGGGCTTCTTTTAAAATGTTTGTTTTGAAGACTTTCTATTGGTTTATAGGGTGAAGGGGATTCTGGATATCTTTCCCCAGTTTGATGCTTTTCCCCCCACACTTTGTTAAAAACGTTTTCGCTGGGCTTTTAGACGCTCGCTTTTTTAGTGTAGACTCTATACGCGTCCTTTTCAATTTAGTTTGAAGCCATAAGTAACGTATATAAACTTAAGTACGGCACTGAACGATTTCGTTTAATGATAATCGGATCGGAAGAGGGGACTCGGCACGTGATACTCTTATAGTTGGTAACATTACGTTCGTGTGATGCCCATAAATGCACGGTTAGGTCAAAGACGGCGGAATTAGGGGTATATTGTACCCTCCTTAAAGTTGCGTAAATCACATATCGGTCTTTTTTTTTGTAAATACATTCCAATTATAGAAACATTTTGCTAAAGTAGGAAACACGAAAACCAAGAGAAAAATAAATGTTTGAATAAAACAATTATATCTATTTTAGGGTACATGAGGTCATGTGTATCAGATTTGTAGCCCGATGTACCGCAAACAGTGTGCACACCACCGGAGGTCCTCATTATAAGCCCTACGCCAGCGTCCACAGCCCGGACAGGTGACAGAACAGCCAAGGCAGCGAGAGAACTCTACCGCTGACGGTCGCACCTTCGACGCGAGCCGCTCAACCTAGCTGAAGGTGCAACAATGGGACAGTGTGTCAGAGTTTATAGCCCGGTGTACCTAGTAACAGAGACCATACCAACGGAGGCCTATCATCATAGTGCCCTACGCTAGCATCCACCTAGCCCGGACAGGTGACAAATCCAGCATGGGTAGTAGTACCCTACTACTGATGGTCGCACCTTTGACGCAAGATACTCAACCCGGCAAAAGGTGCAGCAATGGGTGGACCAATCCCCACTTCACACACAGCAGTGGGATTAAGAGTGGATGCTATAGCAACTCCAGCCGACACCCTACCTACGTAGGTAAAGAGTCAAACCCTTTGGAGAGAGCTCTTAAAGGGGAACGACGAGCACACAGCAGTCCAAGTAACCCGGCACAGCTGGCACCGGAGATCCCAGTGGGGCTCCAAAAGGCCGGGAAACAGGACCACCGTGCCCTCATACGGAGGCCCGCCACCTCACAGCAGGCTACCCAATCCACCGAGGCGGCCAGTTTGCACGGACCCTCTCCGTTAGCCTGAGCCGAAGCTCAGTATCCAACCCAAACCTGACCGAAGTCGGAGGTTGAGATAGGACCATTTGATCAGAGCTAACATCTAACAGTGCACCACCGACCTTATGGGTTACAAGAGCCGGACCCCGACTCCCCGGTAAAGCCACCAGTTATTGCACACTCTAAACCATTTAGGGTCGCAACAATGGGACAACCACGAAAAAATATATTAGGACATACTTATCCTTCTTATGTTACTTATGGTTTAAGCAGGGCCACGCAAATTACGTCAGCTTGGGCCCTTCTAACTGGAAATTTCAATTGCTGGAGAAGGGCCAGGCGATGGGTCCCTATCAAATAGGAGTCCAATTTCGCCGGGCCCTGGGAATTTGACCCCCATTGCTCCCCCCTCTGCACGGAACCAAAATCACTCGTCGATCTTAAGACAAATTGTCATCTCTTGCGGAATATGAAAACTTTTATCACTAATTTATTAATCGAAACTTAATAAATACACGCCACATAATTAAATTTATCATTATCAGTTTGTAAAAAAACTTCTATTCGGTTCAAGGGTTTTACCTCTCCGAGTGAACTGTTAGGTCTAGTTTTATTAATTTATTAAAAACCACCTCCTTATGCACATTTATTAAAATAACCGGCTTTGGTTGTACATATTTATCGTATTCTTACGAGGAATTGCACTATTTTAGTTTTCCTACTTGTTTTATTTCAAAACATTCTATGAAAAATTACATTAAATGTGTATTTAAATTGGAATAAGGAAAAAGAACGATTTGTTTGATAAATATTTCACGACAACATTATAAAAATAAGTTAAGTTAGAAGAAACCACCTATGGACTGTGAGAAGGATGATAAAATACGCGAAAAAGTAGATAAGTCCATAATTAAAAGGGATAATATAGCTAAATCCTAAACATATTTGAAGAAATTTAAAAACTTACTAATAACTCGTACCGATAGGTCTTCGAGCAACGCGAAATTCGGATCAAATAGATCTTCGAGTAATGAACTAAATTAAAAATAAATAAAATAAAAAAAAGATCTATTTGATCCGAGTTTCGCGTTGCTCGAAGACCTATCGGTACGAGTTATTAGTAAGTTTTTAAATTTCTTCAAATTTGTTTAGGATTTTAATTATGGACTTATCTACTTTTTCGCGTATTTTATCATTATAAAAATAAAACCATTTATAATATCGAAAAATTATAAAGTATAAGTAAAAAAATTCAAGAAATAACATTTAAGAGTAAGTTCGTGTATAGTAAAAAATTCGAGAAATAACATTTAAGATTAAGTTCGTGTATAGTAAAAAATTCGAGAAACACCATTTAAGATTAAGTTCGTGTATAGTAAAAAATTCGAGAAACACCATTTAAGATTAAGTTCGTGTATAGTAAAAAATTCGAGAAACACCATTTAAGATTAAGTTCGTGTATAGTAAAAAATTCGAGAAACACCATTTAAGATTAAGTTCGTGTATAGTAAAAAATTCGAGAAATAACATTTAAGATTAAGTTCGTGTATAGTAAAAAATTCGAGAAACACCATTTAAGATTAAGTTCGTGTATAGTAAAAAATTCGAGAAATAACATTTAAGATTAAGTTCGTGTATAGTAAAAAATTCGAAAAATAACATTTAGGATTAAGTTCGTGTATAGTAAAAAATTCGAAAAATAACATTTAAGAGTAAGTTTGTGTATAGTTAAAAATTCGAGAAATAACATTTAAGATTAAGTTCGTGTATAGTAAAAAATTCGAAAAATAACATTTAAGATTAAGTTCGTGTATAGTAAAAAATTCGAAAAATAACATTTAAGATTAAGTTCGTGTATAGTAAAAAATTCGAGAAATAACATTTAAGATTAAGTTCGTGTATAGTAAAAAATTCGAAAAATAACATTTAAGATTAAGTTCGTGTATAGTAAAAAATTCGAAAAATAACATTTAAGAGTAAGTTCGTGTATAGTTAAAAATTCGAGAAATAACATTTAAGATTAAGTTCGTGTATAGTAAAAAATTCGAGAAACACCATTTAAGATTAAGTTCGTGTATAGTAAAAAATTCGAGAAACACCATTTAAGATTAAGTTCGTGTATAGTAAAAAATTCGAGAAACACCATTTAAGATTAAGTTCGTGTATAGTAAAAAATTCGAGAAATAACATTTAAGATTAAGTTCGTGTATAGTAAAAAATTCGAGAAACACCATTTAAGATTAAGTTCGTGTATAGTAAAAAATTCGAGAAATAACATTTAAGATTAAGTTCGTGTATAGTAAAAAATTCGAAAAATAACATTTAGGATTAAGTTCGTGTATAGTAAAAAATTCGAGAAATAACATTTAAGATTAAGTTCGTGTATAGTAAAAAATTCGAAAAATAACATTTAAGATTAAGTTCGTGTATAGTAAAAAATTCGAAAAATAACATTTAAGATTAAGTTCGTGTATAGTAAAAAATTCGAGAAATAACATTTAAGATTAAGTTCGTGTATAGTAAAAAATTCGAGAAATAACATTTAAGATTAAGTTCGTGTATAGTAAAAAATTCGAAAAATAACATTTAAGATTAAGTTCGTGTATAGTAAAAAATTCGAAAAATAACATTTAAGAGTAAGTTCGTGTATAGTTAAAAATTCGAGAAATAACATTTAAGATTAAGTTCGTGTATAGTAAAAAATTTGGAGAAAACACCCCAAATGGTGTTGAGTAATTCAGGGGGGTAGGAACCGAGGAATGCAGGGGAGGAAATATATTACTGGGAGTGGAATTTCGTGTACTTGCTTCTTCCACGTTTTGATCGAATAGAATTTTAAAATTAACGATTTAAAGTATTAAAGGCTTAATGAAGCGAGAGTTAAAGGCTAACCTCATAACGAGAAGATTTTATATTATCGGTAATTTGATGATCTGCGATACTTTAGATTTGAATAATTAAATCCAGCGGCGTAGCAACCAGGGGGACAAGGGGACAATGTCCCCTCCTAAATTTTCTACTAGGGGATAGCACCTGTGTTTGCCCCCCCCCCCCTCTGAAATATTGTGAATTTGTTTTTACAAACATAATGAAAAAGATAATTTGTCGTTCAAAACTTTTAACAATAAAGTAAGAGCGAATCAAATTCAACTTTCGATTTTTGGTCAAACTGAAGTAAAATTACCCAATATTTGTCCACTTTTACAATATCATATATTGTGCGCTTCACTCGCTCGGCATGTGAGCTTCAAAGTGTGGCCTACTAGCAGTGGCGGCCTAAGGGGGGCGGGGGGGGGGCGGTCCGCCCCGGGTACCAGGGCAGAAGCTCGAGGGCGGGTGCAAATCAGAACGATTGAACTTGAAGAAGACGGACCCGTGAAAACTTTCTGCACGGTCCTGGAGGGTGTCACAAAACACTGCCGCCGCCCCGGGGACCCAGCCTTGTTAAGCCGCCACTGCCACCTAGCCCCTGGAAGTAGGCTGCAACAAGCGCAAAACCAAGCAGCAGGAACTTTAAATACTGTTTAAGTTTACTTTTTTACGCGGGCCACCTCGGTATCTTCCCATTGCGCCGAATCCCATTCGACCGAATTCCCATTAGACCGAATTCCGCCAATGTTTTTGATGAAATTAGCCCAAAGGCGGTTTTGTATTTTTCTAATCGACCGACGCAATATTCACAATTGAGCGACCGCAAAAAAAATAGTTTTTCTTTCTACTCCTTTTAATTTTTTATCGACGCGTTTTAATATATTTTTAAGTCTGTTAGGTTAGGTTAGGTGTGGTTAGGTAACACTGCATGCTGTTCTGACAGATGCTGAAACGGATAAAACCGAATCCTAAACCCGGAGAAGTGCGGGTTTTTCGGTCGAATGGGACAGTCCCATTAGACCTGACCTATAAAATTTCGCCAGAATATTCCAGAATTTACGAAAGTTTATTCCGCCCGCTTACAAGACAATAAGAAAACTTTAATACATAATAATTTTAGCTTTTATGACCTACGAATCCTAATTTTGGAGATTCTCATTCCAAAATTTCAGAAGGTACCCGGACCTTTTATTATTAGTTCTCACGTTGATTTACACTTTTACCTCGATTATTTCTTTGAAAGTAATATACGAAGAAGTAAAACACTTTATTGTTACAAAATCGAGTAAAAGTCTTTCGGCGCCGCGTCCACGCGTTCGGGCTCTGTTATTTCGTTCTCACCAAATGCCTCCATTCGACGAAACCGCGTAAAGTTTATTTACGGTTTTTCCTCCGCTTTCACGAACGTGGCTTAATCTCATTATAAGATTAAGAGAGAGAGCGCTTTTTTATAGTCAATTAACTGACAGTTGGCCCCCCTGTTTTCTCTATCATTTTGGCAACCCTAATTTTTTTCGTCGGGTGACAGAAGATATTTACAACCTTCATTTCGAGCACGACAAAAGCCTATTGCTGAAATAAAAACGCGGGTTGGTTTCCGGCTCGTTTTTATTATTTTTAGATAGGCCCTAGTCTATAAAGAAATAAAAAAGTTTGGTGCTAAAAAAATCAACCGTCTTCTCGATACGGACAAGTTGGTCGCGGTCGAAATTCACGTTTCAATTATTTTTACGTTGAGCTTCGGACCAATTATCTCCGACGGGACTAGGAACGCGGTACTAAATATATTCGCCACCTTCCAACAGTGGATAAATTACGGTGGCGACATCATATGCCCGTTAACGTCAACATTTAAGGTGCCCTTAAAATATAATTATTAATTATTAATCAAAAGTATCTATCATGTCAAATTTCAAAAATAATAGATATACTTTTTAAATATAATTTAGATAATGTTTAATTTAAAATAAATTAATTTTTACGCTTTTCATTACTAAATATTAAAATTACATTATATATAAAATAAACAAGTTGGCAAGCCAAAATATACCTCTCCTCGGAAGCGTACAATGTATCCGTGGTTCTGTGGTAGAATGCTCACCTGACTTGCAAGAGGGCACGGGTTCGAATCCCACCCGGTACTAACGCAAATTGAAAAATATTTATACTACACCCAATGACAACAAAAAAACGGGACCTTTTGGAAAAACCTTTTCCCTAATTCTAAGAAACTGCGTACGCAGCGATTACCCTTTGCCCCGAAAATGCGAACGCGTTCGCAGGCCTGACAGACAGACCCACAGACAGACACGGTGGTTGTATAACCCCTCATAGGGTACAAAGTCCCCTCGGAGAGGTAAAAACCACAACATAATACCAATGAAATTTATATTAATGTTATAAAATATTACGTTTTTATAAAAAATAATATATTTAAAATAATTTATTAGTAATGTTTCGTATTCCTTTCAAGAGATGGCGCTATAGACCTAAAACTAAGATGGAGCTTGAAATGAGACCGGCCTTCGGTACTACAGCGTCGTTCGATGACTTGGGCTTAAGGTGGTGCCTTGGATATTAGCCTAGCTGATTATTATTATTATAATTATTATTACTATTATTATTAACACCGGAGCTATAAGCTAGTTCTTGATGCAATATCTAATATTTAAACTCAATATTCATTTATAAAAGCCTTAATAAAACGTCAAATATTTGCTAATTTAAATAAATACTAATAAACGAAGCATTTTGCAAAGCTTATAGAAACTGGCACCGGATGTCGCGTTACTCGACTTTTATAAGGAGAATTTCGCTATACGTGGAGTCGTGGACCAAGAATCTAAGGGGACTCATTGTTCCTTATATTTTGAAACGGTAGGCGTGGCCTAAATCGGAAGACTAACTGAGGTACATCAGCCGCTTTAAAGCGCCCCAAGAATTCTGTTCAACTCTCACTACGAGACGCTTAGTCGGTGCTTATGTGATAACAAGTGTGATAATATTAGGTTAGACTTAGTTCATTAATTTTTTAAAGTTTTGAAATGAAAGGGATTCCATGGAATTTAATTAAAAAACCTCAGCCATACGCGGCTTACTAGTTATTTTTACTTAACACAATGGTTACCATATCTTAAATTTTAAAGAAACAATTTCCAAATTAAAAGTTCTAAAACTTTCTAGGCCTCATCATTTAACCGACAACAAAATTGAACGTGAACGCTGCAGCTTCTCTACGAAACTACGTCGGAAATCGACTTCAGAGACGACAAGGTTGGCCACTTTGAACTAAAATTACCCTTGATTTTCCTATTCCCAGTATTCAAGCGTGCTTTTTAAAGCCTGAACAGTGAGTCTCCTTAGATTCTTAGGCTCTTAGCCCATGCTCTATATCAACCAACAATAACCAACTAGGCTAATAACCAAGGCAACACCTTAGGCCTAAGTCATCGAGCGACTTTTAAAGCCATATCAGGTGGTCGGGTTACAATGCGTAGGAGGGTGGTGGCAAGCCCTTCATGCCACGCGAACCTGTTTTTATAGAATGGGAAACCAAAGAGCTCGAGGGAAAGCCCCTTAAACCAGTGGAGAGAGAACTTGCAAACTCAACGCAGAAGGAGCGGTTTAAAATTTTCACCCAGTGCCACAAGTTGGGATCGAACCCGGCTTGTTGCGAGGTGAAAGTGCTAACCACTCCGCCACCCTGCTATAGCCATAAGTCTAAAATATTGTAACATAAGTTTGTCACTTTGGGGAATATTTTACTGAGAGCTAGTAACGAAGTGACGTCATCACCAGATGAAAATCTCCCCCTATCGAGGCGCTGTCAAAGGCTACGTATGACGCTTTAGCAAGCGGACGAGAAACTGCGACGAAGCCCGTAAGAAGTGTTGCCAATGTTCGAAAGTTGTAATTCCCATTGCTGGATAGTAAATTTCCCACAAATTCCACACCCCTATTTAGCCCCGGCCCCCAACGAAAACTCAACGGAAAACATGCCATAATTTTCAAAAAAATTTAAAAATTTACTATTTAAATTATATTTTATTGAAATTACAATGTTTAAATATTTTGATTGTAGTCCTAGGAGGCTACTCCTTTATATTATTTATAAAAAACAAGATTCACGAAAATACATTGCTCTAGATAATTTTGAGATTTCTATTGATAGTCAAATTAAAAAAGCATAGGATAAATACCCGAAGACATGAAAATTCAAACAAAATCAACGTTTTGGATAAAATATTACCTTTGTCCCACAGAGCCAAAATGGACCCCAAAATTTCCCTCAATATGGAAAATTTCAGACAATCTGGCAACACTGCCCGTAATGCAGTTTGTCTTGTGAATAGCTCTCAGTAAATCTTTTGCATGTGAAGAATAGGAAGTGTCACACTTAGAAAGAATGTTATACACTTATGCTACAACATTAGGAGTCTCGTGGGATATAAGTGGTCTGCCTAATTCTACGACGACGAACACGCCAATCGCGATATCGTAATTTACCCCAACGCCCAAAAACGAAAGTCTGTAAAAGCGTAATTTTGTTTTCGCGTACGCGCGTGCGCGTCGTTTTTGATCCCCCTGGTGGCGGTTTCGGGCGGCATTAATTCGGACGTCGGAGCGTCGGCGAACGGGAACGTGGCGCGAGGGGCCCGGCTCCATCTGGTGGCGGGGCGCCGAGAACGTGATTTTTGCCAGTTACAATTCACTTTGCCAAATTGCCTCGTAATGGGTTGATGGTCGGCGTACACCTATCGGAATGGGATTTACGGTTGGGCATGCCGTCATGTTCCACTCTAGTGCCAGACCGAACTTATAGTACCCCTCCCCCCGCGGACTCTCAATCCCCCCGGGCTAAAGCCTGAGATTTATTTCTGCATATTGCTTTTCCTACCCGCAACAAGCAATTGCTTTCAGATTCAATCTCGACTGTTGGTGGTTTCAACTTGACCATATTTATCGTAATATTCAAAAAGTTTCTCCTGGTAAAAACAAGAAGAATATCAACATTTGCGATCATGAAGGTAGATAACGCACGAAATCGAGGGGTCGGACATTTACTAATAATGTGTACGGGATTTTGAAATTCGGGATTTCAAGATTTCTTTTTGGATTTCGGATTTTTTAATTTTTGTCCCGGATTTTGGGATTTCTCGCTGGATTTCAAGATTTCTTTCTGGATTTCGGATTTCAAGATTTCACGTCCTGCTTCCGGATTTTGCAATTTCTCGATTATTCGTCGGACTTCGGGATTTCTTGCTGGATTTCAAGATTTCCCGTAGGTTTTCGGGAATTTTTGCCGGAATTCGAGATTTCACGTCGAATTTCACGATTTCTAGCTCGATTTCAAAATTTCTTGTTGAATTTCAGATTTTTTAATTGTCCCGGATTTCTAGATTTCACGATTTTGCAATTTCTCGATTATTCGTCAGATTTCGGGATGTCTTGTCGGATTTCGAGATTTCTTGTCGAATTTCGAGGTTCTTCCAAAACCTACGGTTTTGGAAGAAATCCAGGATGGATTTCGGATTTCTTGGAAAGTGAACGGGATTTCTTTGAATGACCGACCCCTCTCCCGAAATATGACCAAATGCAGATTTTGAGAAAAAGGGCTAGGTATAATTTCTAATTTCGCGGCTCAATTATATTAATTTGAATTTCCACGAATTAGCATCTCGATTGAATTAATGAAATTTAGGTACGTATGGAACATAAATTTTTAAATATATCTTTCTGGTTGAATATTTTCGAAATACTGCCGACACTTTTTCCGTAAAATACGACATCCACGCACTCAACAATGAGTGTTTCCAACTTCGTCAAAGGCCATTCCAGAGTCCTTTGCAAATGGCCCTCACCTACATTCTAAAGAAGTTTTCAATAGAGAGAGAAATCAAAAAAAATCAAATCACAGACGGCATATTGCGCTCTCCTAAAAGTTCTTCTTTCCAAACAGAGCTCTATTGTTATTCTTAGCCGGGAAGTTTTCTCCCATCGAAGACCACCCGGCCCCGACCGCGCCATTCGCAACTCGAGTTGACCGACCAAAAAAAAGAAATCTATATATTTTTGCATCTCCGTTATTTGTTGGCCCTCTTTTTCCGGTTTACGTTTGAAAGATTCCCGCTGCGGGCCCTACAGCGGGCCCAACAGCCTTTTGGCATTCGCGGCGTTATATCTCTCGCCTCCATCTGCAAATCATAGATCAGATCCTGTTCCGTCGCCGACGTCGCTCTGGGATTTGCGTCTCCGAGAACATTAGTATTGTGAAAAGCGTTTCGTGGTTTTTTCCCCCCACGCGTTTCTTTCCACGAGCCGCTAAAATGAATGGCTAATACATCGCAGCCGTTCGCTTTTACCAAAAGAGGCCCTTCCTCATAGATATACGCGGCTCAAATGTAAATTACAGCTGTTTCAGATTGGCCTACTGATGAAATTTCTTACGCGTCGCCTTTCTACGACTCTTAGGATTTCCAGGATATTTCGACGTAACCTTGGTTCCCATTTCTCCCTGTTAAAGAATATTTGTATCTGATTATTTAAACCCTTGTTTTATACATATACCACGTGATAGATGAGTCAGCCAATCATATTCGAGAAACTATAGTGAAAATTGAAAGTTGCTGTGGTCCAGTAGAAATTATAACGTCCACTTCAGAATGCGATCCTGGCATTTCCCAGTTAGCTGCAATACACGTAAAAGCATTTAAGCCGCGTTAAATATTTTACTCCAACTTTTTTGACAGTTTTCGAGTTGAGTTCGTAAACCACGCGGTGTTTTCGTTGACACACTCCAAAGAAAAGGTCGCTAGGTTTTGCTCATTAGCTGACGAAGAAAATTACTCGTAATTATTTAAAAAAAAACCTATCTATAAAGAAAATATGTCAAATTACATTAATACAGATATTTAATATTAATATTATGAATCTGTTCCATTGCGCCGAATCCCATTCGACCGAAAAAGCCGCACTTTGGCGGATTTAGGATTCGGTCTAATGGGATTGTCCCATTCGAACGAAAAACCCGCACTTCTCCGGGTTTAGGATTCGGTTTTACATGTATCCGTTTCAGCATCTGTCAGAACAGCATGCAGTGTTAGCTAACCTAACCTAACCTAACAGACTTAAAAATATATTAAAACGCTTCGATAAAAAATCAAAAGGAGTAGAAAGAAAATTTTTTTTTTGTGGTCGCTCAATTGTGAATATTGCGTCGGTCGATTAGAAAAATACAAAACCCGCCTTTGGGCTAATTTCATCAAAAACATTGGCGGAATTCGGTTTAATGGGAATTCGGTCGAATGGAATTCGGCGCAATGGGAAGATACCAATATGATCACTTAGTTTTGTATAATAAAAAATAGGTGTACGGAAATTATTAGATTTAAATATTTGGTCACGAAAAGATATAGTTAACATGATATATGATTTACAATGCAGTATAAGTCTCCCTATTCTGATAATGTTACGCGCTCGAACGGTCAAACCATGGTATAAGGCTTTTTGGAAGAAATTCTTCATTTAGCGAGTTTCTAAAACTATTACAGATATAAAATTATTTATTTATTATTACATTAATTATAACATTTAATATTGTTACTAAAAGTAGATTTTTAGCACATACATTCGCGTCCAAATTGAATCCGCATCGAGACTGCTTAGATGAATAATTATGTCGTAACTTTATGATATATTCGAGGGGCAGGTCACTTCCTTGATTAACGACGCACCCCTCAAAATAAAAAATACGATTTAATCGTGATTATTTTGATTAAATTCCATTTAATCACGATTAAATTGATTAAATCACGTTTAATCATGATTAGAATGTTTAAATCTGATTTAATCATGATTAAATGATTAAATCTGATTAAAATGATTAATTCTGTTTAAAATGATTAAATGCTGATTAAAAAATTATATCGTGATTAGTATGATTAAATCAAACTTTAGATTTGATTTTAATGATCAACTCTCCATTCGACCGATTATATTGATTAAATCGTGAATAAAATAATTAAATCTAATTAAAATGTTTAAATCTAATTAAAATGATTAAATCTAATTAAAATGATTAAATCTAATTAAAATGATTAAATCTGATTAAAATGTTTAAATCTAATTAAAATGATTAAATCTAATTAAAATGATTAAATCTAATTAAAATGATTAAATCTAATTAAAATGATTAAATCTAATTAAAATGATTAAATCTAATTAAAATTATTAAATCTAATTAAAATTATTAAATCTAATTAAAATTATTAAATCTAATTAAAAAGATTAGATCATGATTAGAATGATTAGATCATGATTAGAAATATTAGATCATGATGAGAATGATTAGATCATGATTAGAATGATTAAATCCTGATTAAAAAGATTAGATCATGATTCGAATGATTAAATCTCGTTTAAATCGTGATTAGATTTTTTAATCTTAATTACCCTGATTTAATCACGATTACCCTGATTTAATCACGATTACCCTGATTTAATCACGATTACCCTGATTTAATCACGATTACCCTGATTTAATCATTTTACTATGACCTACTCCTCAGATATAACCATAGTGCTCAAAGAAAATACGTTCGCTCAATATTATCTGATCAGATGAAATCTCTCAAGATATTGAATATATTAACTAAATATAAAAATCCGTTAATCAAACGTCTATTTATTAGAGATAGTAAAACAATATTATGTTGACCTATTACAAAATATTATAAATATTTAAAGAAAAGTTTTTTATATTTTTGTCTAAGCCACTTTTAAAATGAATTACCTCACGTAAAGTAAAAGTAAAACTCTGATCTGATATCTTTGATTAAAAACATTGCTAATTCGATTACAAAACGGATTAATTTTAATTTTCATATTTTTATTCGGAGTACTGTGAACTAGTCGAAATAGCGGACACTTAGATTTAAACAATTTTCAACCCCCCAACTAGAGATCGGCGTTTGAATAAGAAATTATCCAATTATTTATTTTTATTCATAACCGCAAATTATCCAAAAATATACGAAAAAACTGATTATTTTTACATGTTAAATCGTTGTTTATTCGTATAAAATGTTCATAAAAACAGTGAACCCAACTTTTTATGGTTAATCGAAATTTTGCCGGTTAATTTATTCATTCCGCCGACCTCTACCACCAACCGATCATCGGTTAATTCGCTGATTTTTAGTAATAGTTTCTATAACAATTTCGTGGAAATTCAAGCTAACTAAATAATAAGTAGAAATATAAATTAAGAATAAATTAAAATTTTAGTTCCTTTCAGGTAAACACAGCCAAGTATCAATTATGAGAGAAAAGAGGCATAAATCATTAAAAATTTAAAACTAAGAAAAACCTAAAAATCAGATTTAATTTAAGAATTAATTTTCTAAGATTTGTTACGCGAAAAATAATATGAATTTTCTCTTGACAGTGTCCTATATAAAATAAATATATCGTATGACATTTTAAGGCTGAGCTATATATATATATAATAAAAACTGATATTAATAACTGAATATACGTGTATTATAAATCAAATGAAATACAAATTTTGTCAGTAAATATTATCCTTCATGGCGCATTCGAGTATACGTCAATTTCTTTGGAAGCCCTGGGGGTCCTAAAAAAACATTTTTTCGTGCATTGTGGGTACACGATGTTGAGGTTTATTTTGGATGTTTGAAGGCGCGGTGGGAGCTTCATTTGCAATTTTGTTTTCGGCCGTTTCGGGGGGCCTTCAATTGTTGCTCGAGACCTCGCCGGAAACCTAATGGGGCTTGTTTTATTTTCGGATTGGTTGAATTTGATTTTTTTCCCTTCCATTCTTTCGTTCTCGAATAAAAAAACCTTTAATATTTCGCGGCCCTCTTTCGCGAAGTGCCCTCTCTGGCGGGATATTAAAAAGCGCCCTCTCTGCCAAAAGTTTGGAATAAATTACAACGTGACGTCATTTAATAACGCCAAAAGACGAGGTATACAGGGCGTTTCAAAAGGTTATTCAACAATTTTAAGGGGTTGTAGGGGGTGAGTTGTGAAGTATGACTGTTTTTATCCCATTTTCCTACGATGAGTTAAAAGGGCGCCAGAGAGCTTCAAAGTGTGGCCTACTAGCCCCTGGAAGTAGGCTGCAACAAGCGCAAAACCAAGCAGCAGGGACTTTAAATACTGTTTAAGTTTGCTTTTTTGCGCTAGTTACCTCGATTTGTTTCAAAGTCCTTTTTTACTTATCCCACGAACCCAAACCTTTATGTTCGCGTTTCCCTGCTGCTTGGTTTTGCGCTTGTTGCAGCCTACTTCCAGGGGCTAGTAGGCCACACTTTGAAGCTCTCTGGCTCTCTTTTAACTCATCGTAGGAAAATGGGGAAAAAACAGGCATACTTCTCAACTCACCCCCTACAAATCCTTCAAATTTTTGCACAACCATTTGAAACACCCTGTATACGACATTTCTTATCAGCCAAAATAGCCCTGAAAAAATATGGAATTTGTACGTTCTGATTCAATAATTCTTCTTTATCAATATAAAGGTTATTTCTTCTGTTGAAAGCGTTTCAATTTTCAATCAGTCTTGGCTGATCCTTCAAATAAGAGCGCAACATATATGGAGACTCAGAAACATTTGGGTGTATCGTTCAGCAACTTCAAATTAAAATATTGATTCTAGTCTCTATCCGAGTTAAGAAAGTATTTTATTTCTTAAGCAAAAAACGAAACTCCTTTGATTAACTTATGCAAAGTGTTTTTTATTTCTGTACAATCTTCTTCGGAGCCACCGAAGATTTTGTATAATTTTAATTCCTTTCCGTTCAACGTCTATCAAATTTAAAAGAATCTATGGTCCCAAGATATAAATAATTTATTTCAATCCGGGAATCCTCATCGCGTTTTCTTCTGAATATTCAGCGTATTTGAATGAATTGAAAAAAATATATTTAAAAAAATCATTTAGTATCGTTCCTAAAGCGTAAAAAAATGCAATATCTCGACGTTGTTTTCCCTAATGGTTCGCTATCTTTTCAAGAAGTTTCGAGTCATGCGAAATTCATGAGAATTTCCTGTTTATTCGTAGAACGAGTGAAATTGAGTTTCCACTGGCTAATATTGTTTTAATACTTAAACACCGGTCGACATAGTTTAAACCGGCTGCTTTGACATTGATAAAGGAATGTCAATATTTAAAGTATATTAAAGATACATGTTTTTTTAGGTGCAACAACTTGATAACAACATGGACGCTGAGGCACGTACCGTCGCTATGGCAACTCGATTCTGGTTGATGCGGATTTTGGAGGAGGTATATTTTCAAAATGAATGACGTGGTTTAGCCTTAGGTACATACGTATCGCTGCCAATAACACACTCTATTCGTAACCGCAAAATTTAATGACTTTTAATATTAATTCGCTGCCATCAAGCTTATTTGACTTTCGTAATTTAGAGCGATGTCTGCTGAGTTTGATCCGTCTTCTCCTTGAAAGTAACCCCGAAACAACGAGAGGTTGGAGTCTAGAAAATAGTAATCAAAGCTCCTTTTATTCCGTGTTATTAGACTGGAAATGAGGTTTCGGCCTTGAAATAGACGCATTCACATATTGGCTACAGGGAAATATGCAAAAAGGGGCGAAATCCACCCGAGGTACCTTCCTATTTAATAATGTTTGAGGTAGATGGCGACACTATAAAGTTTATTAAAAATACACTTTTTTTTAAAGTTATTTATTAATTACTAAATTATAATACTTTAAATTCTTATTAAAAATATATAATTTTTGTAATTTAAATTAACAACTAATTTTAACAGTAGTTAACACTCTCCGCCATAGATGGCACTATAATACAATTTTAAACTATTCAATCAGGGAAGATAATTTTGTATTTTAAATCTCGACAAAACCGTTCTCCACTAAAAACTGAAAACTTTCAACCAATCGTTGAAAATCAAAATTATGACGTCATGTTGCTATCAGAGCGCCATCTACTAACAAATAACGCCATCACCACGTTACCTTGGATGAATTTTACCCCTTTAAAGTTGTATCTGCCCCTTAAAAATTGTAAATCGATCTATAGGCTCTCGCGCCATTCGCCGAGTTTCGTCTGTGGGGAATTTCAACAGGATCACCGAAAGTCCGAAACACAACAGGAAGGTCTAATTTGTTGTTAATTTTTTTTCGGGCTGATTTTACAAACGCCAAATATTAAAGTTTTGGATATTTGAGGTTTGGTTTTTATTCATTAGTTTATTTCTTGAAATAATTTGTCGTATTTTCAAACCATTATCTGATAAACGGAAAAAAATCACACTGATAAAAATTTTATATGTTAATTAAGTAATTAAAGCTCTTCAGGATGTGGGAAATACAAATTAAATCATATATTTTTCTGGTAAAACTTATTCCTTGGGAATTATAGTGTTTTGCCAAAACGAAACATTCAATAGTGCAGTAGCTAAACCAAAAAATTCAATGTTCCCATATATAGTGTAACCAGTTGTGCTATAATTATGTTCGTAATACCCAAGGCACCACCTTAGGCACAAGACAACTAGCACCTTTTAACGTTTTTAATTCAGGTGGGCGGGTTAAATTTCGTAAAGAGGGTGGTGGCCAGCCTTTTACGCCACGCGAGCCAACACTTAAGCCCCGTTCACACTATACAATTAATTGGGCCACTTAATTGAAACCAACTAATTGTAAGCAAGAAAATTGAATAGTGTGAACAGAAAAATTGTAACCATTGTTCCAACTTTTTCTGTTCACACTGTACAATTTTCTTGCTTACAATTAGTTGGTTTCAATTAAGTGGCCCAATTAATTGTATAGTGTGAACTGGGCTTTACTCTTACAAATACCGCAAGGTTCGTAAAAAATGCTATTACAGGTAGGTTCAACTCACGGTTTATGAAAATTCAGGCCAGTATATGGGGGGGGGGGCGCAAGGGGATGCTCAGCGCCCCCAAATGAATACTTGAGCATGCCAAAAAAATTAAATTGCTCAACTACCAACTAATATCATTTCACATCGGTTAGCTGTATTTTTAATAAAATATTATGTTTTCAACGAAATCATAGTTCATAACTTTAAAAATAACAAAATAAAGCCAATTTCGGTATATTTACTAATTTCACGAGTGGGAGTTAAAAATTAAGATTTTTAGTATCAAGGCATTGGCGCCACCCATAAAAATTTGAGCACCCCCGAGTTTTGGCGGCTGGTTACGGGCCTGTGAAAAGGCGAAACAGAAGAACTTGGGGAAAATCCCCTTTAAAGGCCAACTACGTGAATTTTAGGTTAACTCTGTCTTTGACAGGAAGTAGGCTGACTGCAAGACACATGTGCTATGCAGTCAGCCTACTCCCAGTTAAAGTTTGAGTAATCCGAAAATTCATGTAGTCGGCCCTTAACCGGTAATAAGATACTAACTCAAATTTATTCAAAAAATGGAGTTTACCATGAAAATCTTAATTAAAGTTCCTCTCGTTAGATTATTACGAGTATTTCCAAGCTGCGGGGTTGCGAGAGCCTCAAACAACACGAAATAAGGTGAACCCGAGCCCGCAGTTAAATAATCCGCTTTCTAATCTAAAGCAAAGAGGACGAAAGGTTCGCGTTACACCGATTATCAAAATCAAAGGATTGATTCGCGGCCAATGCTTCTATAGAAAAAAACAAACGTTCCCAACTCATCTCCGCGACGACCAAAAAACTTAAAAAAAAAACCTAAATTCGAAATTTTAATAAGAGTCCTCTTACTGCAGAGTTCCAATTTCAACACCTTTTTCTTCGCGAACTTATTTGCTATTCGGAAATAATATTATATTTTACAGATATTCCCCTCTTTCATATATATATACAGGATGTTTCAAAAGGTTATGCAAAAATTTGAATTAGTTGTAGGGGGTGAGTTGAGAAGTATGCCTGTTTTTACCCATTTTCCTACGATGAGTTAAAAGAGCGCCAGAGAGCTTCTAAGTGTGGCCTACTAGCCCCTGGAAGTAGGCTGCAACGAGCGCAAAACCAAGCAGCAGGGAAATGCAAACATTAAGGTTTGGGTTAGTGTGATAGGTGAAAAGAACTTTGTAAACAAACCGAGGTAACCATGGCGTAAAAAAGTAAACTTAAACAGTATTGAAAGTCGTGAGGGACCGCGATTTCTCATCACTTTCAAACTGCAAAAATGGAGTTAACTTCGGAAGAACTGCCGGATATTCATTTCGTGTATGGACTAGCGGATAGCAATGCATTGGGGGCTGTTCACAAATTACGTAACGCAGAAAAACCACTTTTTGGACTACCCCCCTCCCCCTCGTAACAAAGAGTAACAAATGGAAAGACCCCTCTTCTCAAATTACGTAACAAATATCGACCCCCCCCCCTTAAATTATTATAGTACGTAACAACTAATATGCTGGTAATAAAGTACAATAAGAGCAGGTACTAAATTTTATTGTTTGTACTTTACATTTGAAATTACAACTGTATTTTTATGCAACACCAGTGGCGTAGCGTGTATTTCTTCCGCCCGGGGCAGACCCTAAATTTGCCGCCCCCTATTTTCGCAACTAAGCATAAAATCAGTGAAAATTCTGTGGTACTCTGTTGCTCTGTTGATTCAAGTCGTTTAAAAATTTAAATTTTACTCTGCGTGTTTTTTGCAACGCGAACTCTTTAATGTAATGGTGAATATTAAATTTCGATTGCCAAGATACCCAGATTTGTTAATCTCGACGTGCACATTGTAGACCTTAAATAATTTCTTATCACTTTTTCGGTCCACGATCTCAGCCAGCCGCATTCGTTTCAATTTCCCAGGCCACTGGCCGCCCCCTACATTTAAGCCGCCCGGGGCCATGGCCCCCTTTGCCCCTCCCACGCTACGCCACTGTGCAACACTTCATACCCATGGATATGAAATCCTTTTAATCGTGAGTAAACCAATGAAGATGCTTATGTTTTTAATAATTGCGACTGTTTCTGAAAGTGATGAAAATTTTATTCTACGATATTAAAAATAAGATGTGTTACGTAACATTTTAGTGAACCCTTCCTCCCCCCACGTAACAATTCCGTAACGCTTACGAAAACTCCCCCTCCCCCCCTACCACGTTACGTAATTTGTGAACAGCCCCTTGGCTGCTCAACGTCTCTACCAGGAAAGGTACCGAACTGCCGCATTCCCGTCTCACGGACTTTTACCAATGCCTAATTGCAGGGGCTAGTATAGGCCACACTTTGAAGCTATCTGGCGCTCTTTTAATTCAACTCACCCCCTACAACTCCTTAAAATTTTGCATAACCTTTTGAAACACCCTGTATACACTTTATATTTGTTAGTACGTTATGCAGCTCGAAGAAACATAATTGAAAATTTGTCGGTCTCCTAAAAAAAGTCGTATTAGAAAGTGGAACTTAAAAAAAGAATGTGGATAAAAATGTGGAAGTTCTAAACAGCGAATTGAAAGAAAAAAAACTGAGAAATCCGAGTAAAGTCGTAGAACCACTGAAAAGGGGGAATTAAATTTAATTCCGTATCTGGAAAATTCGTACGGTACTTTGCGAATTTTTTTTTTCATTTATTTCGTAGTCAGTCGGACGCAATTTGTGAAGCTAAGCAGTATTGGTGCGTGGAAAGAACGGTAGGCGTCGCTGGCGGCACTCTTTACCCGGCGCCTCAATTAGGAGACACGCTGCGATCTGTCAGAGCCACCTGATGCCTCGATTCGCCTCCAGGGGGGGCCACCGCGCTTTTCGTCGAAAGGACTCACCAGCGTTACCTAGAAAGTTGACCCCCGCCAGGACAACTTTACTTTGCACTAACATTTGTAACCGCGGTTGTCGAAACTTTCTCATCTTAAATGATCTTAGTTCCGTTGGCGACCAAAAACAAAATTGCGGAAATTTTAATTTTGATTTAACCGTGATGATGAAAGTTTTGGGAGAATCGCGTTCACTGTCTGGTTAGCTTGTCTTTTGTAAATTCCGATTTACTGGACCGGTAATAGCGTAACGTCAGACTAAGTTCGGAGCGGTGGTTTACGCGTAGAATCGGTACCGGTTGTTTTTGAGCCGACTTTTTCGACTCCGCCTCGCGGCAATTAAGAGCGTTTGGAAATATACTAATTAGACAAATTATCGGAGGGTAAAATATATCCTAATTAGTTAAGGTTCCGAAACAGAGCAGTAAGTTTTCCATGCTAATGAGTTGGGCTAAAATTGTTGGTTTGAATTAAACTTTATAGTTTGTTTCACAGGAACACCAAGGTTAAAAGGTCATTGAATTATCTTGGAGAAAATCGAGTCGTTCCTACCCTTTCGTAACAGGTGATAGATGAGTCGAGAAACTAGTGAAAATAGAAAGTTGCTGTAGTCCAGTAGAAATTAAAACGTCCACTTCAGAATGCGATCCTGGCATTTCCCAGTTAGCTGCAATACACGTAAAAGCATTTAAGGGGGAAGAATACAGTAAAAGTCTCTTTTTCGTTCAAGCTGAACGTTTCTGTTTTAAAAATTACATAATTGAATTATATTTTCCTTATTAGGCTGAACCTTCCTCTAGTGCTTAAAATAATTTTGATAATTCTAATATTAATAGTTAACGATATATAAGGTTCTAACTGAAGGGTAGTTTGGGCACTTGCCCAACTTGTTTAGCTCCGGGGGTCCGAATTAAAACGTAATAACTTAATTACTTTTAAATTTAAAATTGTCAAAATTATTTTAGGCACTAAACAAGAGGCTGTTATACACTTAAATAATCATTTTATAAGTTAAAATACAAAATTAAAAGAGTTCAGTTTGAAATAGCGCAAAAGTAGACAATGTCCACAGTAGTCTTCCCCCTTAAGCCGCGTTAAAAATTTTCCTACAACCTTTTTGACAGTTTTCGAGTTGAGTTCGTAAACCACGCGGTGTTTTCGTTGACACACTCCAAAGAAAAGGTCGCTAAGTTTTTCTCATTAGCTGACAAAGAAAATATTAATAAAGATATTTCATATTAATATTATATCTTACAAGGAGACTACCCGAGGTGGTTATCACCGATTTTGTTGAAACTCCGGGATTATGTAGACCTTATGGTAGTATGAAAATTGCCTAAGGGAAAAGTTGTAGTTTTCCCACGGTTTATATATTTACATATAAACCGTGGTTTTCCCATGGCAACCGAAAATGTTTTGACCTCTCCATTTAAAAAAGCATGGGATTTTCTCGGTTACCCAAATTTTGCTAATATTTAATCGAAATTGATAAATTTTACCCAAAATCCTTGATCAATTTTACCCAAAATAGGTCAAATTTATCTTTTTGGGTAAGTTTTGAAAATTTAATTTTTAAAATTTTTTCAAGTTTTCCCTGTGAAACCGAGAAAATCCCATGCTTTTTTAAATTAGAATTTTTTGTTTTGAGAGATCAAAAACATTTTCGGTTGCCATGGCAAAACTAAAGCCCATTGCAACTTTTCCCTTTGGCAATTTTCATACTACCATAAGGTCTACCTAACCCCGAGTTTCAACAAAATCGGTGATAACCACCTCGGGTAGTCTCCTTGTTAGTTTTGTATAATAACAAAGATGTGTACGGAAATTATTAGATTTAAATATTTGGAACTAAGCCTTGGTCACAAAAACCCTTGGTTCTTGAAAAGATATAGCTAACATCAGGAGTCATGTCTCCTGCTAACATGGCTCGTCGCGTTTTACATTCGGTAACAAGCCACTACGTGCTGTATTAAAGCTTTGAACCGTAGTCGCGTAAGAAAAAATGCCTCCAGTCTCTGGAAAATACGGCGATTTGGTAACTACGAATTTATCATTTGGCATTTATTAGATCTGAGCGATTGCAACGAGCTCTTTTGAAATGTTGACGAACGCGGGAGTGATCCTAGATTCGCTTCCATCACCATGGCGACCAGTCATTTGAACCGATAACCGAGTTGACATTTAGAGAAAAAGAAACCCAGGGATTCGTATATAGCCCTAGCGGCAGTCTCGAACCCAATTTCGACTTTTTTTTTTCTTAACATCTTTCTCGGGACATTATTCGGAAATAAACAACCCCGGATGCCAGCGCAAATTTTATTCAAAATGGCCAAGAGGGCGTTATTGGCTTTATACATTTTTAAAACCTTAGCGGCGTAGGGACGCGTTGTAAAAATGTTGTTGGCAAAGCTTTGAAATAAGCGATAATGGAAAACTATTCCGGGAAGTGTTCAATGAATACGTAATCGCGGGGAAAAGGTCTGATCGCTTACAGGGTAGCGAAACACGTGGCTTGGTGCCGTTATTTCCCCGACTACCATCGAGTAGGGAGAAATTCAACTTTCCATTTTTGGAGGGCTTCTACAGCCGGCTTTGTGATTGGAATATTTCAAACGGGAAATATAGCCCATATTGTTGTTTTCCATTCCAGGGTTGCCCTACACGAGTCTCGCCTACACAAATTTACAATTTATTCTGGGTTTTTTTTTGCGTCTTTCGATATCGTCTTTTGCTCGGAAATTTCGTGGGGAAATATCCCCTATATCATTCCTACGACAAAACAATGGTTTGGAAAGAAGGGATTTAGGTAATTTAATTTCTAACTGGCTGTCCTGTTTTGTATCCGACTTGAAAAAGACATTTGGGCAATTTTATTGGTAACTGGCAGTCCTGTTTTGTACCCGACTTGAAAAAGACATTTGGGCAATTTTATTGGTAACTGGCAGTCCTGTTTTGTATCCGACTTGAAAGAAATTTGGGCAGTTTTATGGGTAACTGGCAGTCCTGTTTTGTATCTGACTTGAGACATTTGGGCAATTTTATTGGTAACTGGCAGTCCTGTTTTGTATCTGACTTGAAAAGTACATTTTGGCCAGTTTTATTGGTATCTGGCAGTCCTGTTTGTAGCGCGGTATCACAGAAATCTTATAACATAGAATGATTCCGTATAAATACAAAATGGGCAATTACATTTTCGGAGGTTTCGTCATTATCAGCCAATCACGATTCAAAGAGTGACTACGGCAACGACTCATTGCCATCTAGTTTAAGTTACTGAAAATAATAATTCGATTTTAGATTACGTCACCTTAAGAACCAGCATTTGATTGGCCCACGTCAATCGAGTTTAATGTAGTTTTTAAACATGGTAGACTGTTTCTTTACTCGTAAAGATTTTTCTCTTATATGCAAACGTTTTGGATAACTATTGCGTTGTTTGTTGTTATGGCTCCTCGATGTTTAATTTTCACATGTAGAAAACGATTTGCGGTGGACGGTAATGTGTCGTTGTACAGGTAAAAGTTTGGGTTTCCTTAAGCCTCGGGGTAATTTGAAATGTTAACAAACGGCGGGCTTTCAAATTGGTGATTTGGTAAAAGTTACTTCAGGAAGTTCAGTGAGCCTAGTGGAACAACAACTCCGGACTATAATTACTGCAATATCCGTTTTTTTAAAAACCCTTTATTTAACATTGTAAATATCGGTCTTCGTTGAGAACTATCTCTTGTTTAACAGTGGAATGTTGAATTTAAGCAGAGTGCGAGACATTTATCTTGGCTAAGCTTCTAAGAGAAAAAGCAACTATTAAATGGAAGGTAAAGTTTTGAAAAATAAGACAAGCTAATTATCAGTATGATTGTTGCTGTTTAATTCAATGACTGTCGTCAATTCGGTATAAGTGTAATTCTTTAGTGTAATGTATTTTTTCTGGGATATAATTACTCTTTCATAAGGTTTTTGTTTATCTACGTTTCTACAAACATAATAATAAATATAATATTACTTACTTTAAATGTGAAATAATCTTTAATAATGCTAAGGACCTTCATTCACTGCTTTTCCTAAAATAGCCATTGACATTGCCTGCTATTTTAAAAGTTGGGCCTATGTTAGGCCTAGGCTTAAATATTTTCAAAGCGAACCTAAACGAAATCTTATTTATCTTCCTCACAATGGCATTTAAATATTCTTTATAATAAGTAAATATGAAAACAAAACTAAAAGTTCAAAAAATCTTACCACTATTATTAAATAAAAATCCAAAAACGTTGAAGTGGTTGTGGTTCATGTGAAAAAATTCCAGCAAAAACCTATGGGAATTCTGCGAGCTTCGATCGGATTTATCCTGTAAGAATCGTCTGAGCTTCTTTTTTTTAACGCGATGTTAAGGCGCTAGCGGCTTGCCGTAGTCAACGATTGGCTGAAGCTTAAGCAAAGACTATATAATCACTAGTCGTTGCTACAAAATGTCTTGGCGTCAGGTTCTCCCGTAGACTGGAGCATTCTAGGTAGGAGTATAAGATTTCTATGCGCGGTATAGAGTATTGTATACGCGCGTAACTTCATTATTATTATGGAAATTCTACGGGTATTTTTATTATTTCTACACTCTGTATGTCTAACCAAAATATAAATCTACATTCTACCACATTAAATATCTGTTTGGGGAGGAAATATTCAACGGATATTAAATTTTTGGTTCGGTGCGCAGAGAATATATTTGGTGTTTGTTCGCTTGGAATCTTATCAGATATTTTCAAGGTATAAGGAGCACCCACGGAATGGGAACTCGTATGTTTGCTAATAAGTATAAAGTCCATTTCAACGCGACAGGGAATGTTTTGCAATTAATCTCACGGTTTTTACAATTTTACAACGCTCACTCATATTCTAATAGCGAATTGAAAACCTAAAAGCAGAGGGTTGGTAATATTTGAGTACGCTTCTTACTCTTCGCGTAATATTTGAGTATGCTTCTTACTCTTCGCGTAATATTTGAGTATGCTTCTTACTCTTCGCGTAATATTTGAGTATGCTTCTTACTCTTCGCGTAATATTTGAGTACGCTTCTTACTCTTCGCGTAATATTTGAGTATGCTTCTTACTCTTCGCGTAATATTTGAGTATGCTTCTTACTCTTCGCGTAATATTTGAGTACGCTTCTTACTCTTCGCGTAATATTTGAGTACGCTTCTTACTCTTCGCGTAATATTTGAGCACGCTTCTTACTCTTCGCGTAATATTTGAGTACGCTTCTTACTCTTCGCGTAATATTTGAGTACGCTACTTACTCTTCGCGTAATATTTGAGTACGCTACTTACTCTTCGCGTAATATTTGAGTACGCTTCTTACTCTTCGCGTAATATTTGAGTACGCTACTTACTCTTCGCGTAATATTTGAGTACGCTTCTTACTCTTCGCGTAATATTTGAGTACGCTTCTTACTCTTCGCGTAATATTTGAGTACGCTTCTTACTCTTCGCGTAATATTTGAGTATGCTTCTTACTCTTCGCGTAATATTTGAGTATGCTTCTTACTCTTCGCGTAATATTTGAGTACGCTTCTTACTCTTCGCGTAATATTTGAGTACGCTTCTTACTCTTCGCGTAATATTTGAGTATGCTTCTTACTCTTCGCGTAATATTTGAGTACGCTTCTTACTCTTCGCGTAATATTTGAGTATGCTTCTTACTCTTCGCGTAATATTTGAGTATGCTTCTTACTCTTCGCGTAATATTTGAGTATGCTTCTTACTCTTCGCGTAATATTTGAGTATGCTTCTTACTCTTCGCGTAATATTTGAGTACGCTTCTTACTCTTCGCGTAATATTTGAGTACGCTTCTTACTCTTCGCGTAATATTTGAGTATGCTTCTTACTCTTCGCGTAATATTTGAGTACGCTTCATACTCTTCGCGTAATATTTGAGTATGCTTCTTACTCTTCGCGTAATATTTGAGTATGCTTCTTACTCTTCGCGTAATATTTGAGTACGCTTCTTACTCTTCGCGTAATATTTGAGTACGCTTCTTACTCTTCGCGTAATATTTGAGTACGCTTCTTACTCTTCGCGTAATATTTGAGTACGCTTCTTACTCTTCGCGTAATATTTGAGTACGCTTCTTACTCTTCGCGTAATATTTGAGTATGCTTCTTACTCTTCGCGTAATATTTGAGTACGCTTCTTACTCTTCGCGTAATATTTGAGTACGCTTCTTACTCTTCGCGTAATATTTGAGTACGCTTCTTACTCTTCGCGTAATATTTGAGTACGCTTGTTACTCTTCGCGTAATATTTGAGTATGCTTCTTACTCTTCGCGTAATATTTGAGTACGCTTGTTACTCTTCGCGTAATATTTGAGTATGCTTCTTACTCTTCGCGTAATATTTGAGTACGCTTCTTACTCTTCGCGTAATATTTGAGTACGCTTCTTACTCTTCGCGTAATATTTGAGTATGCTTCTTACTCTTCGCGTAATATTTGAGTATGCTTCTTACTCTTCGCGTAATATTTAAGTACGCTTCTTACTCTTCGCGTAATATTTGAGTATGCTTCTTACTTTTCGCGTAATATTTGAGTACGCTTCTTACTCTTCGCGTAATATTTGAGTACGCTTCTTACTCTTCGCGTAATATTTGAGTACGCTTCTTACTCTTCGCGTAATATTTGAGTACGCTTGTTACTCTTCGCGTAATATTTGAGTATGCTTGTTACTCTTCGCGTAATATTTGAGTACGCTTCTTACTCTTCGCGTAATATTTGAGAACGCTTCTTACTCTTCGCGTAATATTTGAGTACGCTTCTTACTCTTCGCGTAATATTTGAGTACGCTTCTTACTCTTCGCGTAATATTTGAGTACGCTTCTTACTCTTCGCGTAATATTTGAGTACGCTTCTTACTCTTCGCGTAATATTTGAGTACGCTTGTTACTCTTCGCGTAATATTTGAGTATGCTTCTTACTCTTCGCGTAATATTTGAGTACGCTTGTTACTCTTCGCGTAATATTTGAGTATGCTTCTTACTCTTCGCGTAATATTTGAGTATGCTTCTTACTCTTCGCGTAATATTTGAGTATGCTTCTTACTCTTCGCGTAATATTTAAGTATGCTTCTTACTCTTCGCGTAATATTTGAGTACGCTTCTTACTCTTCGCGTAATATTTGAGTACGCTTCTTACTCTTCGCGTAATATTTGAGTACGCTTCTTACTCTTCGCGTAATATTTGAGTACGCTTCTTACTCTTCGCGTAATATTTGAGTACGCTTGTTACTCTTCGCGTAATATTTGAGTATGCTTGTTACTCTTCGCGTAATATTTGAGTACGCTTCTTACTCTTCGCGTAATATTTGAGTACGCTTCTTACTCTTCGCGTAATATTTGAGTACGCTTCTTACTCTTCGCGTAATATTTGAGTACGCTTCTTACTCTTCGCGTAATATTTGAGTACGCTTCTTACTCTTCGCGTAATATTTGAGTACGCTTCTTACTCTTCGCGTAATATTTGAGTACGCTTCTTACTCTTCGCGTAATATTTGAGTACGCTTCTTACTCTTCGCGTAATATTTGAGTACGCTTCTTACTCTTCGCGTAATATTTGAGTACGCTTCTTACTCTTCGCGTAATATTTGAGTACGCTTCTTACTCTTCGCGTAATATTTGAGTACGCTTCTTACTCTTCGCGTAATATTTGAGTACGCTTCTTACTCTTCGCGTAATATTTGAGTACGCTTCTTACTCTTCGCGTAATATTTGAGTACGCTTCTTACTCTTCGCGTAATATTTGAGTATGCTTCTTACTCTTCGCGTAATATTTGAGTATGCTTCTTACTCTTCGCGTAAAATTTGAGTATGCTTCTTACTCTTCGCGTAATATTTGAGTATGCTTGTTACTCTTCGCGTAATATTTGAGTACGCTTCTTACTCTTCGCGTAATATTTGAGAACGCTTCTTACTCTTCGCGTAATATTTGAGTACGCTTCTTACTCTTCGCGTAATATTTGAGTACGCTTGTTACTCTTCGCGTAATATTTGAGTATGCTTGTTACTCTTCGCGTAATATTTGAGTACGCTTCTTACTCTTCGCGTAATATTTGAGTACGCTTCTTACTCTTCGCGTAATATTTGAGTACGCTTCTTACTCTTCGCGTAATATTTGAGTACGCTTCTTACTCTTCGCGTAATATTTGAGTACGCTTGTTACTCTTCGCGTAATATTTGAGTATGCTTCTTACTCTTCGCGTAATATTTGAGTACGCTTCTTACTCTTCGCGTAATATTTGAGTACGCTTCTTACTCTTCGCGTAATATTTGAGTATGCTTCTTACTCTTCGCGTAATATTTGAGTACGCTTCTTACTCTTCGCGTAATATTTGAGTACGCTTCTTACTCTTCGCGTAATATTTGAGTACGCTTCTTACTCTTCGCGTAATATTTGAGTACGCTTGTTACTCTTCGCGTAATATTTGAGTATGCTTCTTACTCTTCGCGTAATATTTGAGTACGCTTGTTACTCTTCGCGTAATATTTGAGTATGCTTCTTACTCTTCGCGTAATATTTGAGTACGCTTCTTACTCTTCGCGTAATATTTGAGTACGCTTCTTACTCTTCGCGTAATATTTGAGTATGCTTCTTACTCTTCGCGTAATATTTGAGTATGCTTCTTACTCTTCGCGTAATATTTAAGTACGCTTCTTACTCTTCGCGTAATATTTGAGTATGCTTCTTACTTTTCGCGTAATATTTGAGTACGCTTCTTACTCTTCGCGTAATATTTGAGTACGCTTCTTACTCTTCGCGTAATATTTGAGTACGCTTCTTACTCTTCGCGTAATATTTGAGTACGCTTGTTACTCTTCGCGTAATATTTGAGTACGCTTCTTACTCTTCGCGTAATATTTGAGTACGCTTCTTACTCTTCGCGTAATATTTGAGTACGCTTGTTACTCTTCGCGTAATATTTGAGTATGCTTGTTACTCTTCGCGTAATATTTGAGTACGCTTCTTACTCTTCGCGTAATATTTGAGAACGCTTCTTACTCTTCGCGTAATATTTGAGTACGCTTCTTACTCTTCGCGTAATATTTGAGTACGCTTCTTACTCTTCGCGTAATATTTGAGTACGCTTCTTACTCTTCGCGTAATATTTGAGTACGCTTCTTACTCTTCGCGTAATATTTGAGTACGCTTGTTACTCTTCGCGTAATATTTGAGTACGCTTCTTACTCTTCGCGTAATATTTGAGTACGCTTCTTACTCTTCGCGTAATATTTGAGTACGCTTCTTACTCTTCGCGTAATATTTGAGTACGCTTCTTACTCTTCGCGTAATATTTGAGTACGCTTGTTACTCTTCGCGTAATATTTGAGTATGCTTCTTACTCTTCGCGTAATATTTGAGTACGCTTCTTACTCTTCGCGTAATATTTGAGTACGCTTCTTACTCTTCGCGTAATATTTGAGTATGCTTCTTACTCTTCGCGTAATATTTGAGTACGCTTCTTACTCTTCGCGTAATATTTGAGTACGCTTCTTACTCTTCGCGTAATATTTGAGTACGCTTCTTACTCTTCGCGTAATATTTGAGTACGCTTGTTACTCTTCGCGTAATATTTGAGTATGCTTCTTACTCTTCGCGTAATATTTGAGTACGCTTGTTACTCTTCGCGTAATATTTGAGTATGCTTCTTACTCTTCGCGTAATATTTGAGTACGCTTCTTACTCTTCGCGTAATATTTGAGTACGCTTCTTACTCTTCGCGTAATATTTGAGTATGCTTCTTACTCTTCGCGTAATATTTGAGTATGCTTCTTACTCTTCGCGTAATATTTAAGTACGCTTCTTACTCTTCGCGTAATATTTGAGTATGCTTCTTACTTTTCGCGTAATATTTGAGTACGCTTCTTACTCTTCGCGTAATATTTGAGTACGCTTCTTACTCTTCGCGTAATATTTGAGTACGCTTCTTACTCTTCGCGTAATATTTGAGTACGCTTGTTACTCTTCGCGTAATATTTGAGTACGCTTCTTACTCTTCGCGTAATATTTGAGTACGCTTCTTACTCTTCGCGTAATATTTGAGTACGCTTGTTACTCTTCGCGTAATATTTGAGTATGCTTGTTACTCTTCGCGTAATATTTGAGTACGCTTCTTACTCTTCGCGTAATATTTGAGAACGCTTCTTACTCTTCGCGTAATATTTGAGTACGCTTCTTACTCTTCGCGTAATATTTGAGTACGCTTCTTACTCTTCGCGTAATATTTGAGTACGCTTCTTACTCTTCGCGTAATATTTGAGTACGCTTCTTACTCTTCGCGTAATATTTGAGTACGCTTGTTACTCTTCGCGTAATATTTGAGTATGCTTCTTACTCTTCGCGTAATATTTGAGTACGCTTGTTACTCTTCGCGTAATATTTGAGTATGCTTCTTACTCTTCGCGTAATATTTGAGTATGCTTCTTACTCTTCGCGTAATATTTGAGTATGCTTCTTACTCTTCGCGTAATATTTGAGTATGCTTCTTACTCTTCGCGTAATATTTAAGTATGCTTCTTACTCTTCGCGTAATATTTGAGTACGCTTCTTACTCTTCGCGTAATATTTGAGTACGCTTCTTACTCTTCGCGTAATATTTGAGTACGCTTCTTACTCTTCGCGTAATATTTGAGTACGCTTCTTACTCTTCGCGTAATATTTGAGTACGCTTGTTACTCTTCGCGTAATATTTGAGTATGCTTGTTACTCTTCGCGTAATATTTGAGTACGCTTCTTACTCTTCGCGTAATATTTGAGTACGCTTCTTACTCTTCGCGTAATATTTGAGTACGCTTCTTACTCTTCGCGTAATATTTGAGTACGCTTCTTACTCTTCGCGTAATATTTGAGTACGCTTCTTACTCTTCGCGTAATATTTGAGTACGCTTCTTACTCTTCGCGTAATATTTGAGTACGCTTCTTACTCTTCGCGTAATATTTGAGTACGCTTCTTACTCTTCGCGTAATATTTGAGTACGCTTCTTACTCTTCGCGTAATATTTGAGTACGCTTCTTACTCTTCGCGTAATATTTGAGTACGCTTCTTACTCTTCGCGTAATATTTGAGTACGCTTCTTACTCTTCGCGTAATATTTGAGTACGCTTCTTACTCTTCGCGTAATATTTGAGTACGCTTCTTACTCTTCGCGTAATATTTGAGTATGCTTCTTACTCTTCGCGTAATATTTGAGTATGCTTCTTACTCTTCGCGTAAAATTTGAGTATGCTTCTTACTCTTCGCGTAATATTTGAGTATGCTTGTTACTCTTCGCGTAATATTTGAGTACGCTTCTTACTCTTCGCGTAATATTTGAGAACGCTTCTTACTCTTCGCGTAATATTTGAGTACGCTTCTTACTCTTCGCGTAATATTTGAGTACGCTTGTTACTCTTCGCGTAATATTTGAGTATGCTTGTTACTCTTCGCGTAATATTTGAGTACGCTTCTTACTCTTCGCGTAATATTTGAGTACGCTTCTTACTCTTCGCGTAATATTTGAGTACGCTTCTTACTCTTCGCGTAATATTTGAGTACGCTTCTTACTCTTCGCGTAATATTTGAGTACGCTTCTTACTCTTCGCGTAATATTTGAGTATGCTTCTTACTCTTCGCGTAATATTTGAGTACGCTTCTTACTCTTCGCGTAATATTTGAGTACGCTTCTTACTCTTCGCGTAATATTTGAGTACGCTTCTTACTCTTCGCGTAATATTTGAGTACGCTTCTTACTCTTCGCGTAATATTTGAGTACGCTTGTTACTCTTCGCGTAATATTTGAGTATGCTTGTTACTCTTCGCGTAATATTTGAGTACGCTTCTTACTCTTCGCGTAATATTTGAGTACGCTTCTTACTCTTCGCGTAATATTTGAGTACGCTTCTTACTCTTCGCGTAATATTTGAGTACGCTTCTTACTCTTCGCGTAATATTTGAGTACGCTTCTTACTCTTCGCGTAATATTTGAGTACGCTTCTTACTCTTCGCGTAATATTTGAGTACGCTTCTTACTCTTCGCGTAATATTTGAGTACGCTTCTTACTCTTCGCGTAATATTTGAGTACGCTTCTTACTCTTCGCGTAATATTTGAGTACGCTTCTTACTCTTCGCGTAATATTTGAGTACGCTTCTTACTCTTCGCGTAATATTTGAGTACGCTTCTTACTCTTCGCGTAATATTTGAGTACGCTTCTTACTCTTCGCGTAATATTTGAGTACGCTTCTTACTCTTCGCGTAATATTTGAGTACGCTTCTTACTCTTCGCGTAATATTTGAGTATGCTTCTTACTCTTCGCGTAATATTTGAGTATGCTTCTTACTCTTCGCGTAAAATTTGAGTATGCTTCTTACTCTTCGCGTAATATTTGAGTATGCTTGTTACTCTTCGCGTAATATTTGAGTACGCTTCTTACTCTTCGCGTAATATTTGAGAACGCTTCTTACTCTTCGCGTAATATTTGAGTACGCTTCTTACTCTTCGCGTAATATTTGAGTACGCTTCTTACTCTTCGCGTAATATTTGAGTACGCTTCTTACTCTTCGCGTAATATTTGAGTACGCTTCTTACTCTTCGCGTAATATTTGAGTACGCTTCTTACTCTTCGCGTAATATTTGAGTACGCTTCTTACTCTTCGCGTAATATTTGAGTATGCTTCTTACTCTTCGCGTAATATTTGAGTACGCTTCTTACTCTTCGCGTAATATTTGAGTACGCTTCTTACTCTTCGCGTAATATTTGAGTACGCTTCTTACTCTTCGCGTAATATTTGAGTACGCTTCTTACTCTTCGCGTAATATTTGAGTACGCTTCTTACTCTTCGCGTAATATTTGAGTACGCTTCTTACTCTTCGCGTAATATTTGAGTACGCTTCTTACTCTTCGCGTAATATTTGAGTACGCTTCTTACTCTTCGCGTAATATTTGAGTACGCTTCTTACTCTTCGCGTAATATTTGAGTATGCTTCTTACTCTTCGCGTAATATTTGAGTATGCTTCTTACTCTTCGCGTAAAATTTGAGTATGCTTCTTACTCTTCGCGTAATATTTGAGTATGCTTCTTACTCTTCGCGTAATATTTGAGTATGCTTCTTACTCTTCGCGTAATATTTGAGTATGCTTCTTACTCTTCGCGTAATATTTGAGTATGCTTCTTACTCTTCGCGTAATATTTGAGTACGCTTCATACTCTTCGCGTAATATTTGAGTACGCTTCTTACTCTTCGCGTAATATTTGAGTACGCTTCTTACTCTTCGCGTAATATTTGAGTACGCTTCTTACTCTTCGCGTAATATTTGAGTACGCTTCTTACTCTTCGCGTAATATTTGAGTACGCTTCTTACTCTTCGCGTAATATTTGAGTACGCTTCTTACTCTTCGCGTAATATTTGAGTACGCTTCTTACTCTTCGCGTAATATTTGAGTACGCTTCTTACTCTTCGCGTAATATTTGAGTACGCTTCTTACTCTTCGCGTAATATTTGAGTACGCTTCTTACTCTTCGCGTAATATTTGAGTACGCTTCTTACTCTTCGCGTAATATTTGAGTATGCTTCTTACTCTTCGCGTAATATTTGAGTATGCTTCTTACTCTTCGCGTAATATTTGAGTATGCTTCTTACTCTTCGCGTAATATTTGAGTATGCTACTTACTCTTCGCGTAATATTTGAGTACGCTTCTTACTCTTCGCGTAATATTTGAGTACGCTTCTTACTCTTCGCGTAATATTTGAGTATACTTCTTACTCTTCGCGTAATATTTGAGTACGCTTCTTACTCTTCGCGTAATATTTGAGTATACTTCTTACTCTTCGCGTAATATTTGAGTACGCTTTTTACTCTTCGCGTAATATTTGAGTACGCTTCTTACTCTTCGCGTAATATTTGAGTACGCTTCTTACTCTTCGCGTAATATTTGAGTATGCTTCTTACTCTTCGCGTAATATTTGAGTATGCTTCTTACTCTTCGCGTAATATTTGAGTACGCTTCTTACTCTTCGCGTAATATTTGAGTACGCTTCTTACTCTTCGCGTAATATTTGAGTACGCTGCGTACTCTTCGCATAATATTTGAGTACGCTGCGTACTCGTCACGTAATCTCGGCATGTCTTTGCATAATCTATGAGTACTCCCTGCAGGTCCGGACTGGTTCCTTTGGGGGCCCTCGGCTAGAGACTGAAGACGGCCCCCTTACCGGGCGGTGTGGGGGTATGGAATAAAAATCTAAATGCTTATTTATAGGACAACAAATAAAGTTTAAAATGTACTAGACTCTACGTACACATTCATTTGAAACGTCAAACGCGTCTAAGGGACCTTTAGTAAAAGTGTATTATGAGCAATTTGGGGCTCCCTTGAGCCGGGGGCCCTCGGCAATCACCGACCGAGCCAGTCCGGGCCTGACTCCTTGGTACTCAGTATATGGGCAAACTCTTAAGTGACCAGCCCCTCGCTAAAAGCCTACAAGTGTTTATCGTCCAACATTTGTGGATTTAGTAGCTCCAGTAGACCTAGATGTACAATCAATTAAAAGTTAATAAACATACCAAATGCTTTTACCGCATCAAAATTCCCTTTTTCCTCGGCATTCTTAGCGGGGACGGTACAATGGCCCGTTATAAAACTGGGAAATCTGATATCGTGATTTTTTTTAAAGGTTTAGCGTCCGAGATCAACGAAGGGCGTAAGTCGGTATCTTCGACGAAAGATGTGACTGGTTATCTACAAGCGTCACAAGCCCACGTTCGAGCGAGACCTTATAGAACCTTCGCCATTCGAAAAACGCTAACCGCGACAAAATCGAAGACAATCTAACCACGCAGCGCCCACGGAAGGCCGCCAGGGCGAACCGGTCCCGATTCGTCGCGTATCGTAAAAAATATATCTTGGCTTTCCAGCCGATAACACGTAAAGCTGTCTCGGTTTCGGCCGGCCCGTATTTTGACAAGTATCTCTGGGGGAACTTTGTGTCCCGTCAACCAAAGGGCGGGCGTGCAGAAAGGTAGACTTGATATTTCGCTGATCTAAGCCGCGGCGCCGCGCTATCGCTTCGAAACGATTTTTGAAAGTATTTTTTTTCTCTTTTTACATTGGCGTGGCTGGGTGTCCCCTCTGACTAAAAACTGCGTAAAATAACGCCTATCTGGAGCGTGTGTGGGCCCCATTGAATCACTAGACTGCGGAGTATAAATAAATTTTCCATGTTTGTCTCACTTACAGCGGGATACTCCACCGAGTTGATGTCGCCAGCGCGTCAACTTCACTTTCAGTTGATTGATGCCAATGGACGTTTACCCAAGCGTCTTTAGCTTTTCCTTGACTTATATTCTGTACAGACAGAGCGTATCAGCTAAATATGTACGCCGAAACTGGAGGCTTAACGTATTCCTCGTGTTGTTCGTCCATCTAGGAGAAATACTAGGAGAAATATAACCATTTTGAAGATTACTAAACTTTGAAGATTACTAAACTCATACATATTATCCGTCTTCATATTATCCGTCTACATATTATCCGTCTACTTATATTCCGTCTACATATTATCCGTCTACTTATATTCCGTCTACATATTATCCGTCTACATATTATCCGTCTACTTATATTCCGTCTACATATTATCCGTCTACATATTATCCGTCTACATATTATCCGTCTACATATTATCCGTCTACATATTATCTGTCTACATATTATCCGTCTACATATTATCCGTCTATATAAATACTTGTATATTATCCGTCTATATAAATACTTGTATATTATCCGTCTATATAAATACTTGTATATTATCCGTCTATATAAATACTTGTATATTATCCGTCTATATAAATACTTGTATATTATCCGTCTATATAAATACTTGTATATTATCCGTCTATATAAATACTTGTATATTATCCGTCTATATAAATTCTTGTATATTATCCATCTACATATTATCCGTCTACATATTATCTTGTATATTATCCGTCTATATAAATACTTGTATATTATCCGTCTATATATTATCTTGTCTATTTTATTCGTCTACTTATTATCAATATTATTCGTAACCTAAAAGATAAAAATATCTGGGAAAATAGCGAGCTCGACTTCGGCCGTATTAATTAATTTTACGTCGCCGAGTGTTTGAAGTCCCTCGTAATAAATATCAACGTCATCTATCGGTGAAATTAGCTTACAGTCAAAATGAAGTGAAAATGGAAAGAACGCCTGTATCGGTTTCTGGACGAGTCTATTCCGTCGTCAAACAACCGCTTCTTCGGCCGATCGGGACTTATTTGCTCTCTGGCGAATTAATTGCGGACTCAAGCTCGATTTTAATAATTGTTTGACGCTTTAAAGCGTGTGACACCGCTATTCGAAGCAATCGCCCAATATTTGAAAACTTTCTATTTTTGGAAAGAGATACGTCTCGCTCGATTTCCCCCTGGTGTCCTGGCGATGCAACTAGCGGAATATGAATTTTCCAGAGAAACGTGTCATACGTCAGATGGAGCGTCTTTTGGGGTGGAAAGATGCTTGTGTCGTATTCCCTTCGGGGTTCAACGCGCCGTTCCCCCGACGCCATGTCGCGTCGACTTCTCTTTTGCAAATCAGGACAGGCGTACGCGTGGTATAAAAATGAATGACTTTTATCCACGGGACAGGTAATTTGTTCCCAGTCTACTCCATTAGACTCCTCCTACAAATGACACCTTCCCGCGCAAAGAACCGCATTGGATGGAAATGTTTCATTATTTTTATACTAAACCGTGTATCGTTCCAAACTAACACCCAAAAGCAACCAAATTACTAATAATGGTAAGCTCCAGTATAAATTGTTTCCGAAAGTCAGTGGGTGACGATTACATGTCCCTAGTCTTGTGAAGACTAACTTTCCCTACGTCATTATGTCGTCTGCTCGATGGTCTTCCCTTAAATGTGGGAGAGTATGTGAGTAGATGACGGAGCAGAAGACGTGATGACGTAGGCAGGTCCTCATTAGGCTAGGCGCCCACTGGCTCTCCGTTTCGTATCCGTCCTGCCTTCCACAAGGCATTGTCTCGGTTACGAAGCAAAGCCTTATAAGAATGTTACAACTTTCTCCTAATGTTACCGAAATGTTTCATAGAAAAAGCTTCCTAAAAAATTAAATTGATTATAAGAATGTTACAACTTTCTCCTAATGTTACCGAAATGTTTCTTAGAAAAAGCTTACTAAAAAATTAAATTGATTATAAGAATGTTACAACTTTATCCTAATGTTACCCCTTACGAAAATGGAGGATCATAATTTGATCCAAATTTGATTTAATTTATTGGATCCAAATGTGATTAAAAATTGGACAGATCAAACGGGGATCCAATTACAGTTGGATCCAATTTTGTTTTTACTTTAAGACCTCTCGATAAAATTTAGGATACAATTTATATCAAATTGGGATCCAAATTGGATCAAGTAAGGATGGATATTATGAAATTTGAATGCCAATTGGATCCAATTTCGTAAATTGGGATCCAATATATATCACAATTTTATACATATTGGAATCTAATGAGATTGGATCAAAGTGGGATCCCATGAAATTGGATCAAATCGGGATCCAATGAGATTTCGAACCCGACTGGATCTAATCATAATTGGATCCGGTCGATATCCAATGAATTTTGGATTCCGACTGGGACCAGCATTAAAAGTACGGACTCTGGGCGGTAAGCCATACTTTGAAAAGAAAGGTACTTTTGGTGGCATGAATTATAATTAAATAACCTTATCAGCAGATACTACACTTTTTACTTAGCCGTGAGAGTCACTCACAGTATAGCACATGTGACAATTAACCATAACCAAACGGAAGAGAACTGTCTAACTTTGTGGAATTTTTTTTTACATACATAACAAATCATGCCAAGAAACGATAAGAAACTATAAAGAAAAGCTAATCTTTAGGCCAAAAAGCTAGGAAACCTACAAAACCTGCCAAAAGACGTGTACTTTGGCCGAAAATGAAGAAACTGACCAAAAATTGGCACGTGCATCACGTGCTCTAAGTGCTCAAAACGCGGTAAACGAAAATAATTGAGGTAAATATAACAAAAATTAACAAAATCAATGAATTATATCCCCACCCAAATCCCTTGTTTTTACCCCTGGTTCCGCTTAGATGGTAGATTAAATAAAACAAACAAATGTAATTGGCCAGAACCTAGTGACGTCACTGTAACTTTGGGAAGGCTAACTATTAGAGAACCGACAAGAGTGTAGAAGGCAGGGAACAGACTTAGAATAAGACGACGCGAAACCAAAACCACCCAAACGAGGCTACCTTTTATAGCATTTCTTACTAACCTTGGGCGTTACTGACTAATCCGCCAGTTTCAAATCGGCGCGGGGTCCATTGCAAAAATGGTTCTTGTTGCATTCTGATTTCTATGCCATAGAGTTTTATCCAAATGTTGCCAGTTGTTCGATAAATTTAACTATTGAAAAAATATTTACTGAGATCTATATTGTTCTGGCGGTCTCGCCAAACATAAAAAGTAGTCATCTAATCTCCTATCGCCTTCTATAATTATGTTTATACCATTGAGTTAGGAATATTTACTCTAGATTCTTGACTGTCCCTATCTTTCCCACTGTCCCTATCTAGTGGTGTGATGGGGTCACTGGAGCCTGTGGGGGGCTCCATACCCGGCTCTCAAGGTCATGTGATCGGGGCGCTGGGTCACTGGAACCTCATGGGTGTTCCACACTCGTCATTCTGTGACCTACTAAGGAGGGTAGTTTGCAGTGGAAGAGGAAGCCACTCTAGTCCTCAGCTGTGCGAGGGTGGGTCTCGGGCAGCCCATGGTGTCGCCTTTTGTTGGGCCGTGATGAGGGCGTTTGTTTGCTATATGTGAGGCGGTCAAAATGGCTGTCTCACTGGCCGAACGTTGTTTCGCAAAGCGCACTTTTGTCCGGGGCTGGTTGTTTTGGTGGCCGCTGTAGTGCTTAAGGCGGAGCAGCGGGGTACAAATACATATACTTATGTCTAGATTCTTGAACACTCAATTGATATCCGCTATGGTGTCTCGGTTGGGACCAATTTCTAGAAACACTTACGGCGGCTGTCATTTATCATTATACGGTGCCGTCATCTATTTTAGAAATAATATATTTAAGCCACCGGCTTAAGTTATTCTCAGTGTTTCTAACCGCTGCGGGTACATGACGACACCGTACAAGATTCCATACACGATTCGAAGAAAGTGTCCCGGCGAAATATCAATTGGATCCAAATTTGATACAATTTTATTTGATCAAATTAATTCGGATCCTACTTGGATCCAATTCTTAGTTAAGATTTTTTGGATCTAAAATTGATACAATTTTATTTGAACAAATTAATTTAATCAAATTAATTTGGATCCAAATTTTATCCAATGCTATTTGATCAAAACAATATAGATCAAACTTGGATCCAATTCTTAGTTAAAAGATTTTTTTGATCCAAATTTGATATAGTTTTATTTGATCAAATATATTCGGATCCTACTTGGATCCAATTCTTAGTTAAGATTTTTTGGATCTAAAATTGATACAATTTTATTTGAATAAATTAATTTAATCAAATTAATTTGGATCCAAATTTTATCCAATGCTATTTGATCAAAACAATATAGATCAAACTTGGATCCAATTCTTAGTTAAAAGATTTTTTTGATCCAAATTTGATATAGTTTTATTTGATCAAATATATTCGGATCCTACTTGGATCCAATTCTTAGTTAAGATTTTTTGGATCTAAAATTGATACAATTTTATTTGAATAAATTAATTTAATCAAATTAATTTGGATCCAAATTTTATCCAATGCTATTTGATCAAAACAATATAGATCAAACTTGGATCCAATTCTTAGTTAAAAGATTTTTTTTATCCAAATTTGATATAGTTTTATTTGATCAAATATATTCGGATCCTACTTGGATCCAATTCTTAGTTAAGATTTTTTGGATCTAAAATTGATACAATTTTATTTGAATAAATTAATTTAATCAAATTAATTTGGATCCAAATTTTATCCAATGCTATTTGATCAAAACAATATAGATCAAACTTGGATCCAATTCTTAGTTAAAAGATTTTTTGATCCAAATTTGATATAGTTTTATTTGATCAAATATATTTGGATGAAACTTGGATCCAATTCTTACTTAAAAATTTTTTATCCAAATTTTATACAATTTTATTTGATCACATTAATTTGGATCCAATGCTATTGGATCAAACCAATTTTGATTAAATTTGGATCCAGTTCTTAGTTAAAAGATTTTTTTGGATCCAAATTTGATAAAGATTATTTGATCAAGAAATAGTTGATCCTTATTTGATCCCTTCAGGATATAGCTTGATACAAATTGGATCCAATTTCCAAAATTGGATCAAGTCATTTTCGTAAGGGACCGAAATGTTTCTTAGAAAAAGCTTCCTAAAAAATTAAATTGATTATAAGAATGTAAAAAAAACTTATTTATCTCGTATTAACCATATTTTTTATCTGTAATAACAAAAAATTATTTATTTATAGTTAAGGATAATTACAATGTTGAGATGATTTTGAGCGTTGCTCCTAATCCCTCTCACGCTCGAAGAGTAAGCTCTGCCCACCTAAAAAATTAAATCAGCCAGGTTCCCTAAAAATGACGTCTTCTGTGCAGATCGATATGAGATATTCATTCTACCTAAGTAGAAATAAATTAATATTTGATATTAGATAATATTTGAATAGTCGAGTTACTTTAATCATTGTAACCGAAATTAAAATTCAAAATGTATCCGTGAATAATTTTATTTAAACTTTTTCCTTAGAGATAAAATTAATTGAATATTAATCCAGATAAAGGGAAAAGTTTCAACCTTTCTACAGCATATCCCCTATCGGCTATTTTATTTATCGAAACAGAAGTAGACATTAAATATTCAAACCAATTTTATATTTTCTATTTCATTCAGTCTGATCAAAATGTACTCGAGTAAACCGATAATATAGGGGCAGCACCCGGTTCGTCCTCGTTATTTCACGAAGAAAAGCCATGACCCTTCGCCTTTCCTCGCGTAACCTTTCCCACTTTCTCAAGGTAAGGGTATAAGATAATGGTGTTTTTACCGGCTCTCTCTCTCTCTCTCCGTGTAGGACGAGAATATCTTTGGGAAATCATGAAAACGGAGGTTAAGGCTACTTCCCCTTATTCTCAACGAAGACGAATCAAGAATTACGGCTTGCCTAATGGCATGCTCGACCCAAAATTAAATCTTTACAAGACATATAGTCATCGTACGTATAGTTTCAAAACTTTAAATTTTCATCACATGTATCTAGCGACCTAGTTTGAAACTCAGCTCGTTGAAAATTATCTTTGTAAAACATCTGAAAGTTTCCGCTTAGAAACATTTAATTCGTCGTTAAGACAGGTGACTATATTTTCCTATAGTACTGGCGATCCCCCACTAACAAGGAGGGTACCCGAGGTGTTTATTGCCGATTTTGTTCAAAGTCGGGCGTTATGTAGACCTATATGATATATAAAATGTCCCGAAAGGAGACGTTGCACTACCCATTCAATTTGCCATGGCAACCGAAAATATTTTTGACCACTTAAAACCAAAAAAATCTCCATTTAAAAAAGCATGGGATTTTCTCTGTTTAAAAAATTTCAAATTGTAATTTTTTTTAAATCACGAAATGGGTAATTTGGACCACATTTAGGTAAATTTTATTAAGTTTGGAACATTTTTGGGGTAAAATTGTAACAATTTTTGCAGCAAAGTTTATCTTTTTTTGAGCACTATATCGTTTGAAAGAAGTGGCCGGAAGATGTACGAGCTGTAGCGAGACACGTCAGTTTCACTCCTGCAGGTATACGCATCACGGCGAATAGTAAATGGAGGGAAAAGGAGAGAAAACGAGTGTAAAAAAGGCAACTTTCAAACAGGGGCTTTGCGGGCGAGCAGTGATGGAAAGCTTTCGGGGAAAAGGGAGATTAAAGGGGATTCTTCTCGGCTCCATTTCAGGGCCACTTCAACAAGTATTTTTTCTTGCTCAGCGCGTTTCTTTCACTCGGAGCAGTTGGCACATTGAAAGCGTGAGGCTGCCTAAATTGAGACATACTGTTTACTCGGCGCTATAACATTGGGGTGTATACAACCTCGTGCCGTTTGTACGTATTTTAGGGAAACGCCATTAGCTTCGCCGATGTAGATGACTGACTAAACGCGCTATTTTGGGAATAATGTCGGATCGTGTTGTTGGAGGGCTGCGATATGTAACGGAGCCATAGGGGGGTTTGCGTTGTTGACGCAAAAATCTTTTACTTTCCGTAAACGCTCTTAGGGTCCGTTTATGAAGTTTCAATCAATGATGTTACCATAGATCAACCGATTTTTACACACCAGTCTGTATCTACAACAGGTGATTTATATTTATTGTAGTATAGACGGTAAAAAACAAGTAACATTAAAAAGCCATTTGAAAAAATTAAACAGACATTTACGAGTGCCCAAAGACTACCTTTCAAAATGTAAAATAAAGTTAATTTAAGCCTTTTCATATTAGCATCACCTGGAGGTAGAGATTATTGTTGGCAATTATTGTATTTCGTATCCCAAATTACTTTAGGAACTCGAATTTAATTACCTTGTATTCGTAAGGCAAATAATTATCGAATTTTAAGGAATGGAATAACTTGATAAATAATTTTTTCTTTTAAAGCGAGATATAACTCGTTGTAGATACAGAATGGTGTGTGCCAAACTATGGTAACAACATTAGTCGAAACTTCATGGATTAGTGTGGAAAGATTTCGTATTTCTCTCAGTAGGAGCGGGCGATGCAATTTGGGTTTTGCCTTAGGATTCTGCTCCAAAGTCAAATAGGGAGCTAACAGTTCTAAGTCTCACGACGTCACCCACGCTTTTTCCTATTGAAAAAAAATTCTAACCAACATGGCGGCCACAGTCAAAGCTACGGAGTGTTAGTTCCCTATTGGAAAGTATGATTTTAAATACAAAGCCTTGATTTTTTAAACAACTTCATGCGATAATAGGAGGGCGAAATTTACTGATCAAATCCACCCTAATGTAATGTAATTCGTCTTCCTAAAAACGTACCCTAGAACGAATAATTTCTTAAATGCTGTAAATTTAGCTATTCGGAAACACATATGAACTTTATATTGGTTATGTAACATAATGACTCATAAGTATGCCTCTGTATAAAAATTACATAGAAATTGCCATAAGGCCTTGCTTCACGCTAAACTTAAAATGAAAAATTATTCTATTGCTTGTGCTATTAAAAGGTTGATGTCATTTATCCCGTGAACAAGAAATTTGTATACTTATGAGTGATAGTGTCACATATGATTCCGTGTTAAATATATTAAATTATATTTTATTTTCATACGCGTTGTTAGGCTTGATTCGCTTTTTCGGTTAGCAGAAAGCCACTTAATAACCAGCGTCTGAAGTTAGTTGATTTTAATCTGCTAAGTGTAATAAAAACTTAATCAATATTTAAAAAAAAATCATAATTTTTTTTACTTCTTTCTAGTGTTGTAAGTCGGAAAATTTCCCGCTCGGAAAATTTTCCGGCAAATAACCGAGGCCTTTTTTCCGGAAAGTTTTCCGTATTTTTCCGAAAAAAATATAAAAAAGTTTTCATTCAATGATTAGTCTAATATTTTGTTTGCAAATTTAAATAAAGCGACATTTTCGACTAATTTTTTCGAATCTGAAAGTAAAACTAAACCTCTAGACTAGTTTAAACTGATTAACAATGTAACACTATTAATGTTTTGTAGAATGTTTACTGATATTAGACATTTTTTAATCGATAAAAAGTTAAAAAGTAATTTATGTTTCAATTTTTTATTTTTCCGATTTCCGGAAAATTTTCTGGAAATTTTTCCGCATTTTATTTTTCCGGAAAATCAACAACATTACTTCTTTCATACGCTATGCTCACGCCAAAGAGTATAAAAACTACGTAACCTAGAGATATAATGACGGTCGAAAGCAGTAAAGGAAGTTGTAGCAACCGGGGGGGAAGGCACTCAGTGAATTTGCACTTCAAATTTCGGTACCGCAGCGCCACTACGGCAGTATTTAGTACAATAAATAATAAAACCGGAGAAAAATGGCAGTTACGGTGTTGCGGAGGTGCTAAATTTGGCATTTTGGATATTTAATTGTCTAATATATGTCAATTCAAAAAAGTGACAGTAATTGGTTACTGTTTCTTTATTTTTTTAGTTAGAATTTGTGGATTCGTTGTTTCGGTGTTTATTTTCAAAAAGTGAAGAATAAGGCGTTTGTTCTCTAACGTTGCCAAGTCCTAAAGGTAACCAATTCCTTAAGGAAATTTCAAGAATGATGAACTAAATCAAAATGATTGCCACTTAAAACTGCCGTAGTGGCGCTGCGGTACCGAAATTTGAAGTGCAAATTCACTGAGTGACTTCCCCCCCGGTTGCTACAACTTCCTTTACTGCTTTCGACCGTCATTATATCTCTAGGTTACGTAGTTTTTATACTCTTTGCTCACGCGAACAGAATTTTTTTAGTTTTCTGACAGCACCGCAAAAGAAAAGAGCCTAAAATGAGAAAAGCTAAAAAATCAAAACTACTACTACTACACTGTTTATAAACTAACTTAATTCCTCAACGACCATGGACTCTTTCCAAAACATCCAAGAGACCACGTCGTACAAATCTGTTCTGGGGGAAGTCATTGATTAAACAAATTTAAGTTTTTAAAGTCGTAACCCGCGCCGTGCTGAAGGTGTATTGATTTTGGGAAATAAATGTTTGTTCAATGGTCGACGAAGCGTATGTTCGAATTTCTCGCGACTAGAGCGAAGTCCAGGCCTATTTATAGAGCGAACGAAAGTGGCGCTTCCCCGCGTCGGATCCTTCGGGCCCCATTAGGGGCCGCGATCGCCAGTACGCCGTATCCTACAAATGACTACAAATAGACCGCCCAGACTATAATTACAAATTACGCGTCCATCACGGTCTCCGCCAAATTGCCCGTAAAATTAGACCGCCCCGGGGGCTCCCCAACAGCGACAGGGCTAAGAAAGAATAGCTATCGACATCTTTTATTTCGGGGAACATATGGCCCCGGTGGCCAACACTTACCCCCAATCACCCTGTACTTGGAATTCCTTCGGAGAAATATTCCACGAATTTCAATTACCCTCTTGCTTTCTTAACTCGTGGCAATTCAGGTTCGAAATTTTAAACGGAAAAATGTGTCCTTGATTTTTAAACTTGGCCCTAGATTTCTGGATTTTTCGGGGGACTTCTTAATGTTTTTCGTTGATATTAAATTTTACCATGGATTTATATATTTTTATGAACTTCAAAATATTTTTCCTTGATATTAAATTTGGCCATTCATTCATATTTTTTTTATGAACTTCAAAATATTTTTCTTGATATTAAATTTGGACATTCATTTATATTTTTTTTTTATGAACTTCAAAATATTTTTCCTTGATATTAAATTTTGCCCTGGATTTATATATTTTTTTGATGAACTGGATGTTGAATTTGGCCCCGGGTTTATAATTTTTTTGTTATGATTTTTTTTGGTATTTGGGAATGCTTTAAAAAAGGACTTTGCAGCTAAATATATATTTTTTCTTACGTATGTAGGTGGGGTGGCGTAGTGGTTAGCACTTTCGCCTGGCCGGGAGTAGTGGCTCACTCCTGTAATCCCAGGCGTCCGGGAGGCAGAGTTTGTGGATGGCCGTGTGAGGACGACCACCAATCCCCTAACGGGTGGTCGGAATACTTCCGCCAAGGGTGTCCCCACCCCTGTCCCCACGTATCCCCCCGTTGGCGTGGCCGTTACACATATCTCGCCCTGATTAATCAGTTATTGTGTGTGTGTGCTGGTGTCTAAGGCCTCGGGTCGCCACCGATGTGTGTGTATCTCAAAAAAAAAAAAAAGCACTTTCGCCTGGCAACAAGAGGAGCCGTGTTCGATCCCACGTTGTGACACTGGGTAAAAACTCGGAACAACTCCTTCCGCGTTGATTTTGCAAGTTCTCCCCCCACTGGTTTAAAGGGTTTTTGCCCGAGCTCTTCGGTTTCCCCTTCCATTAAACTTGTTGAGGTTAATGATAATAGTAAGTGTAGGGAGCTGTTGGCTCGCGTGGCTTGCATTGTAACCCGGTCACCTGAATTAATGGCTTTAAAAGTCGCTTGATGACTTAGGCCTAAGGTGGTGCCTTGGGTATTAGCCTAGCTGATTATTATTATTAACAAAACAAAACTATTACCTAACAGCTTGGTTTGGTTTTTAATTGATTACACTCAGTTGCAACCTTAGAAAGAGAAATCGCTCCTAAATAAAGAAACTTGAACCATTCCAATTTGAAATTCCATTAATAAGAATTGATTTTTTTGCCCAAATTGTATTAGAATATTTCTCTTTCTATGATTAAAACTGGATATAGTTAATGATATACTGTATATTGTCATGACTCATGGATAGTTTTGCGCGTATCCGAAGGGGGCTGCCGGGGCTTGAACTCATTAACTAATTAGATTTATAATTGTCAAAACTATTTTAAGCATTACATTACTAAGTTGTTAATTAAACCAAACTTTAATGTGTACAAAAAATCCACAATTCTTTAATTAAACCAAGGAAAATATTATAACACATTTAAACGTCCAATCCTACAATGCATTCAAATATTATTTCAAAAGCTGTAGTCTAGTCCGCGTGAAGTTCATATGAATTTTAATCTAGTTAAAACATTTATATTTACCTCGATATTAATAGAAGTTTAATTTGATGAAAGACATTGCCTGGTATACAATTCTCCAAGCCGCCTCGGAGGATTGATAAAGGTGAATAAATTAATCTATTTATAATATGGCATCTTTCGCCCTTCCATCTGAAAAAGTGAGTGAAAGCCAAGTAGCTTAAGGCGTGAAAAAAGTTCTCAACGCGAGCGCCTTCTATGAACTAGCTACTGTAGCTTAAAAAAAATAACGGTTTTGATGAATTGGAGTTTTCTTTTAGCGAGCGCGGAGATTTGCCACACTTTTTTTCCACTTTGATGGCCAAAAGACTTCGCGTTCAAGTTTCGCTTCCTACCACTCCCCAAAGTATCTCATTTTTGAAAGAGGAAAAAGATAAAAATTCCGTTAAACTTTCTTGAAAAATTGGATTTTTAATGCTGATCTCCACTTAAGGAATATTTAATCATACTCGTGTTTATAATGCAGATAGAACACATTAACTCCACTTTCTGATCACATTAAATCTGATCTGCATTACTTAACTGATCTGCTTTTGAAATTAAAATCAATAAATTAGGTTTTAAAAATAATTAAAAAAGTAATTTTTATTTTAAAATAAAGCGACCTTTACCTCAAGTAAAGTAATTGTAACGTTTACTTTCTGATTTCATATAATAACAGATTATAGATTCGGTTAAATAAAAATGATTCATTTTTATTTTTATCTGTTTATTCAGATCATTGTGAACAAGCTAGCTATTATCTGCAGATGATTAGGAAAAGGGTTCATCTAATTCGGATACAGAAAAAAAAACGAAAAAACCTATCGGTGTTAAAAGCACTACTACCTACAGACCAAGCAGAAATTAATGTAGTCAAACAAATAAATAACCAACGACATTTATCTCCAGTAAAATCTAAAAATGTGTTAACGATGTAATTTCACAGCGTCATCTAACGAAAGGAATATCTGCAAAAGTTGACATAATATCTGAATAGCGTTTATATATTAAACATTACACCACTATATATACTGAAAAGGCGGGACTTAAAACTAAAACTAAATAGTAATATATTAATAGCAAGACATTAAAAGAAAATACATTCTCGTATTTGATTAATTTTACAAAGTTTGTCGAGTTAAATAAATAATTAATATTTCCAAGTTTCAGCGAGCTTAGGCTATATGTTCTTAAACAAATGGGGACTGTTGTGTTAGTGACGTAAGGTCTAAATTGACCTTATCGCGTATTATGATAAAAAAGCTATTTACGACCGTATAAATAACCCCGGTCATTCTGACTGGGTGTGCATTTGTAAATTATGTGACGAAGTTTAGAATAAGACAATAAATCTTTTAACGAGATAAATCATAGTTCTTTATTGCATCTAATACAACAGGGACAAGTAAAAATTTAAAACATAACTACAAAAAACTATAAAAAAATAGCCTGATGCATATATGATTCATTTTCAAGTTATGCAAACTCAACCTTTTCCACTCGGCTGGCACTCACTAGCTCATTTTAAAGGCGAAATCGGCGCTAATCCTTTCGCGTTCATTTGGGAGAAGAAATCAGCGATACACTCTTTTCGCGATCATTTGCGATTTAAGTATTAATCGCTCCTCTCGTTTCTCGCTCATTTAAAAGTTTCGCGCTTACTTGTGATTAGTACCCACGGCTCTTTTTGCTTTCATTTGCTGTTAGTAATCAACGCTCCTATCTTTTCTCAATCACTGGAAAGCAAAATCGGCCATACTCTCTTTTCGCGTTCATTTGTGGTTAGTATTCACTCCTCCTCTCTTTTCTCGCTCACTTGAAATGCAAATTCGGCGGTACTCTCTTTTCGCGTTCATTTGCTGTTAGTATTCACCACTCCTCTCTTTTCTCGTTTACTTGAAAGGCAAAATTGGCGGTACTCTCTTGTCTCCTTCATTTGAGAGACGGAATCGGCACTTCTCACTTTTTGCGTTCATTTGGGAGACGAAATCGGCGCTTCTCACTTTTCGCCTTCATTTGGGAGATGAAATAGGCGCTTCTCAATTTTGGTCGTCATTTGGGAGACGAAATAGGCGCTTCTCACTTTTCGTCTTCATTTGGGAGACGAAATCAGCGGTTCTCACTTTACGTCTTCATTTGGGATATGAAATCAGCGCTTCTCACTTTTCGTCGTCATTTGGGATATGAAATCGGCGGTTCTCACTTTTCATCTTCATTTGGGAGACGAAATCGGTGCTTCTCACTTTTCGCCTTCATTTGGGAGACGAAATCGGCGCTTCTCACTTTTCGCCTTCATTTGGGAGATGAAATAGGCGCTTCTCAATTTTGGTCGTCATTTGGGAGACGAAATAGGCGCTTCTCACTTTTCGTCTTCATTTGGGAGACGAAATCAGCGGTTCTCACTTTACGTCTTCATTTGGGATATGAAATCAGCGCTTCTCACTTTTCGTCGTCATTTGGGAGACGAAATCAGCGCTTCTCACTTTTCGCCTTCATTTGGGAGATGAAATCAGCGGTTCTCACTTTACGTCTTCATTTAGGATATGAAATCAGCGCTTCTCACTTTTCGTCGTCATTTGGGAGACGAAATCAGCGCTTCTCACTTTTCGCCTTCATTTGGGAGATGAAATCAGCGCTTCTCACCTCTCGCTTTCATTTGGGAGACGAAATTCGCGCTACTCACTTTTCGTCTTCATTTGGGAGACGAAATCGGCGCTTCTCACTTTTCGCCTTCATTTGGGAGACGAAATCGGTGCTTCTCACTTTTCGCCTTCATTTGGGAGACGAAATCGGCGCTTCTCTCTTCTCGCTTTCATTTGGGAGACGAAATTGGCGCTACTCACTTTTCGCCTTCATTTGGGAGACGAAATGGGTGCTTCTCACTTTTCACCTTCATTTGGGAGACGAAATCGGCGCTTCTCTCTTCTCGCTTTCATTTGGGAGACGAAATCGGTGCTTCTCACTTTTCGCCTTCATTTGGGAGACGAAATCGGCGCTTCTCTCTTCTCGCTTTCATTTGGGAGACGAAATCGGTGCTTCTCACTTTTCGCTTTCATTTGGGAGACGAAATCGGTGCTTCTCACTTTTCGCCTTCATTTGGGAGATGAAATAGGCGCTTCTCAATTTTGGTCGTCATTTGGGAGACGAAATAGGCGCTTCTCACTTTTCGTCTTCATTTGGGAGACGAAATCAGCGGTTCTCACTTTACGTCTTCATTTGGGATATGAAATCAGCGCTTCTCACTTTTCGTCGTCATTTGGGAGACGAAATCAGCGCTTCTCACTTTTCGCCTTCATTTGGGAGATGAAATCAGCGGTTCTCACTTTACGTCTTCATTTAGGATATGAAATCAGCGCTTCTCACTTTTCGTCGTCATTTGGGAGACGAAATCAGCGCTTCTCACTTTTCGCATTCATTTGGGAGATGAAATCAGCGCTTCTCACCTCTCGCTTTCATTTGGGAGACGAAATTCGCGCTACTCACTTTTCGTCTTCATTTGGGAGACGAAATCGGCGCTTCTCACTTTTCGCCTTCATTTGGGAGACGAAATCGGTGCTTCTCACTTTTCGCCTTCATTTGGGAGACGAAATCGGCGCTTCTCTCTTCTCGCTTTCATTTGGGAGACGAAATTGGCGCTACTCACTTTTCGCCTTCATTTGGGAGACGAAATGGGTGCTTCTCACTTTTCACCTTCATTTGGGAGACGAAATCGGCGCTTCTCTCTTCTCGCTTTCATTTGGGAGACGAAATCGGTGCTTCTCACTTTTCGCCTTCATTTGGGAGACGAAATGGGTGCTTCTCACTTTTCACCTTCATTTGGGAGACGAAATCGGCGCTTCTCTCTTCTCGCTTTCATTTGGGAGACGAAATCGGTGCTTCTCACTTTTCGCCTTCATTTGGGAGACGAAATCGGCGCTTCTCTCTTCTCGCTTTCATTTGGGAGACGAAATCGGTGCTTCTCACTTTTCGCCTTCATTTGGGAGACGAAATGGGTGCTTCTCACTTTTCACCTTCATTTGGGAGACGAAATCGGCGCTTCTCTCTTTTCGTCTTCATTTGGGAGACGAAATCGGCGCTTCTCTCTTTTCGTCTTCATTTGGGGGACGAAATCGGCGCTACTCTCTTTTAGTCTTCATTTGGGAGACGAAATCGGCGCTTCTCTTTTTTCGTTTTCATTTGGGGGACGAAATCGGCGCTACTCTCTTTTCAAGCTAATTTTTAAAAATATATTTTATCCCCTTAATCCCACTCAAAATGACAGAAAGTGCTGAGCCGAGCCCACCCCTGTTCCACAGCAGTTTTATTGACGGACAGCAATAGCGATCGAGTGAGTCCTTCCGTTTGGGTTTCAGCTGGGTTTAAATCTGGGATGACAGAAGAGAAAGAAGGGCTCTTTTGGTCCGGCCACTAAAATAATCCCTGGACAGAGTTATCATTGGTTTCTAAAAGCTCTCTTTTCGGCCGGCGCTCCCTTTACAGAGAGCCATCGGGGCTTCTTTAATCGAGATCTCTGGCGGGCCTCGGGCCACGGTGGGCCCTTTTGCCGCTGGCTCTCCTAGAAAGCAATTTTAACCCATAAAAATAAAGCGCTAAAATAAAGGGTTTCTCCCTTCTTCTCCCAAAATATATTTCGTAAAAGAAAGGATTTCCAGATCCCGGAATTACACACCACTAGCGTCCCAAATTGCAAGCTGACCTTTTATGGGCGGGTGGTTGGGGGGAAGGCCGTGAGTGTTCTGGAGCGATACGACTTCAATCTTAGTTTATAGTGCCACTAAATGGTTTCCAAGTGGAGAAAAAGGAAATCTTTTGTAACGTTTTTTAGTTTAAATTTGTTTTAAAAGTGAAACGTAGAATTTTAAATGACAAAGATTTCAAAGGCATACACAGGCGTTTCAAATGACGCGATAGACAAATTCACAAATTGCTTACGTGGAAAACAAGGTGTCACGGACATTTAAATACAAACAATTCCCCGATGTATTAACTTAATTTTTAATTTTTAATTTATATTTGAAAAAAATTTCATTCATCTTGAACATTAACTTAATAAACCCAAAAGGAATTTTATCGAAAATGAATATTTTGAGTTGCGCGAACACTTAAATTTAATTTAACTTTTAGACAAACCAAATTTTTAGAGTTACCTGGTTTTGGAAATAAGGTAGCGAAACGCGAATACGTTAATTTAAATTAAGCTTTAGACAAACCAAATTTTTAGAGTTACCTGGTTTTGGAACGTCAACAAATATCAATTGGTACGAAATTCAAATATCACAATAGCGCGTACGCGAATTGGCCAGAAATCTCACTTAAATTTAAAATTTCCTCATTTAACCGAAAACGTAGTTCAGAAATGATCAGTACTAACTCAAAATGTAATTTTCAACCAAGTCGGTCTTAATTTAAAAAAATATGTAGATTTAAAGTTGAATATCGCTAAATATAGCATAAAATGATCTAATGACCAACTTGTGGCCATCGTGCTCCAAAATTCATAGCGAGCTATCGAAGGCATGGTATTTCCTAAGCCTAATTCTTGGAGAGTTATTTTGAATACGACAGCATCGGCTACACTGTACGTGGGCCCAGTACACACAAATCCCTTTGGAATTGTGTTCTATTTTGTGATAAGTGTTTTACATAAAAACGAAAAACCAAAATTTAATTACTATTAAATCCTCTTTAAAAAAAAGGAAAACTAAATAAGATTTCGGCTTTTAGATAATTTAATATTTCTACGGTTCAGACTGCAGGCGCCATCTGGTAATTTACTTCGATTATTTAAAAATCGACTTTAATGACGTTACCCCTGTTAAAGGATTTTTTCCGTTGTTCTATGGATGTATATTATTTTACAAAGGTTCCTTAAACTGCTGTTGTAATTTTCGTTCGTATCCGCGAAACTAGACACTGGTTTCTTCCTTGATGTGAAAGGGATATGTATTTCAAATGGTCAATACATTTTCATTCATTTCGTTATAGAAAGCATTCTCGGTCGTTGGGGAAGTATACAGTGTCCATGACTTTATTGCGCGTAGGGAAGGCAGATCCGTACCTAGCCCAAATGGCGCCCTGGGCAAAAAATCAAAATGGCGCACCCAGAACCTTAGGTGGAAATTTTTAATTTTTCAATATCTAATTTAAATGAAAATCTTCGATTTTGCACCCCTAAAGTTTTGGCGCCCTGCACCACTGCCCCGCTCGCCCTACCCAAGGGACGGCTCTGAGGGAAGGTAAGAAAAAGAGAGCGGCATTTATTGAAGCGCCTATTACGGTACCTCTTACGTAGTTTTTCCCTTTGTCTTTAAATCTTCAAATTATTAATTTTTAGAAACTTTTGGAAATATTTAAAATAATGTAAATATTTAAAATAATGTAAATATTTAAAATAATGTAAATATTTAAAATAATGTAAATATTTGAAATAATGTAAATATTTAAAATAATGTAAATATTTAAAATAATGTAAATATTTGAAATAACGTAAATATTTAAAATAACGTAAATATTTAAAATAATGTATTTATTTAAAATAATGTAAATATTTAAAATAATGTAAATATTTAAAATAATGTAAATATTTGAAATAACGTAAATATTTAAAATAATGTAAATATTTAAAATAATGTAAATATTTGAAATAATGTAAATATTTAAAATAATGTAAATATTTAAAATAACGTAAATATTTAAAATAATGTATTTATTTAAAATAATGTAAATATTTAAAATAATGTAAATATTTAAAATAATGTAAATATTTGAAATAACGTAAATATTTAAAATAATGTAAATATTTAAAATAACGTAAATATTTAAAATAATGTAAATATTTAAAATAATGTAAATAATGTAAATATTGTAAATATGTTAATATTGTAAATATTTATGTTAGGAATACGTGACTGTTGCCTATATCCCTAGAGTTGTTTGTGATTAGATTTATCAGAAGTTAAATAAATAAAATTTTTAAATCGCGGATGTGGACCGTTAAACTGGCGATTTAAGTCGTGAAAACGAAAAATATCGTTGAGAAAACGCCGACGAGAAATCGCTCTAATAACGACTTGCACGCCTTCGATTCTTAGATCGATTGCGAAACCGATCTTGTATCTAAATTCAATTTTAATTAATAAATATTATTTATTTTTAGAATTATGCCTTCCGTATTTTCGAAATTTTTAGATAAAAGCCACGAAACGTATCTCGAATATAAGTTCGTGTCTCATTTGAAAAGCGGAATGATAGCGGCGAAACGCGAACGAAATGTTATTCAGGCCTATTATCTTTGACGTTAAAATTTTAATTCGTCCAACAGCGAAATATCGCTCCGAGGTGTTCCATTCCGAATTATAAATGCAAAAGTATGAAACGCGTAACACGTTCGTATCTGATGGCGGCGTATTTCCCATTTTATCTCTTAACAAACGGGAGAACGAATTCCATCCCAAAAATGCCTTCCGAGACAATGCAACTTGGCAGAGAGTAGAGTGGACCACTCCGTAAGCCCATCCCCGGACCACCCTTCTCCTCTCTATCTATTATAAATTCTTGTCTCGGTTATTAAAGAGACGAGAATTCTTCCCGTTTTAATCCTTTGCCTAGTATATAGTTAGCAATTTAAATTTCCTCGCATTCATCTTGGGGCGCTGTAATCTTGGCCGTGCCTGATGCGCTCCTCTCAATTGAAAGGTCTACAATGAGGCTTATCCAATCTGTCTGGGTTCCGCGTGTCCTATACGCTTACCGATATAGGACGTGTGCTAAGGCTGAACGCGTGACACGTGCCAGAGGAAATCTCGAAGCCGGAATCCGGTGATGCGGCCTTCGGATTAATCCTTTCGCAAATTCAAAGCCCACGCGTTTAGTTATTAGATTTTTTACAATTCTTTATTTTCTCAATGACGCGTTTTAAAAATGCGGAAGGTGAAAAAGCGTGAACCCGAAAGGAAAGGTCAGAGCCCTGAGACAATATCCTCGTCTACTTGTCGATGTCAGAAATGACCGTTATTTATGGGACTTTAAGTAAGTCGGGAAAAGGCTCCAAGTGGCGCGTAAAATAAGGGGGATATCTATCTACATTTTGAAATTGCAATTTCATTTCTTATCGAAAATGCAACCTACTTTAAAACTAATCGGTTGGTATACTCGTTCGTTGTAACTCGCGCCTGAAGAACCAATAGGTGGTTATAGCGGAAACTTGAGTCATCGCGTAAATCGCATTTTCGTTCCCGTCTGCTGCAGTGTAAACTAATTTCCTAAACCTTCCGGGCGAGAACTAGTGACGTCATTTCTTTTTTTCCGAATTTACGCTGATTTCTACCCGGAGATGGCGCCGTCTAGTTGAATTGCAAATGGCGTCGAAACTCGTTCTCTTAGAGCGCGGACCGAACGAGAAATAAAATTAAGAACCCCGCAAAATAAAGGGTGGGGGTAATTTCGGGTTTTCTCCGTCGCTTGTTGCCTAGGAAACCAAACTGTTCGCGTAACTCGTTTTATTTACGACAAGGCCTTTTTTTATTAGCGAAACGCTCTTCTTAAGCCTCGGCTAAATTCGCCAATGAAAAACGTCGCCGGTGCCCTCAAGCGGCGAATTGAGTCATCTCGGTGGGCTCTATTGCCTATATGAGTCACTATCATTTCGCGTGCCGTCAAAGCGGCCTGTAGCTGCCGGTTCCCTTTTGTGTTTGTCAATGGGATTTAGGTCCCTCTTCTTAAATGGAGTTGGTCCCCTATTTTTACGACCACCACTGTACATAAAGATGGCCGAGGGGGGAATTTTGCCAATAAAATGTTCCTCTGATTACAGAGGGCGCTCTTTACCCCCAATCGTGATAATAAAGTAGGTGCAGGGGGGGGGGGAGCGAATTCAAACTTGGAAACGTGATTGGATAATCCATTCGCCCGCGTATTTCGTGCAAATTTGATCGTAAAAACTTTGGAGTATTAATTTCCAGCTAGCGAGGTTTCGAGCTGTAGTTTCAGTAATAAATAGGCCGAAGTAGGAACTTCCTAATTAATAGCGTTCTTAATTAACTACTACCGCCGTATATAACGTCTGATTTACAACGTGATTTTTTAAATTATCTCTCATTAAAGGTCAATATGAATTTCTATAGCGTTTTGATAAACTCGAGTTAAGAAGACGCGAAATTTGTTCAAAACTTTCGAGAGCGTCTAGCAAAGTGAATACTAATTTCGATCATTTATTCTGGGAGTGGGAGGCTGCGGGAGCTCGATCCGAATTTACTTTCCAAAGAAAGCGCCATCTATAGGTCGTAATTTACCCGTTAGATTTGCCTACTTTTGCAAAATTTAGACTTTAATGTCTTTCAAGATAACTTGGAATTATGAATGAATATTAACATTGATATTATAATTTATAATACCATTATTTAATATTACATAACATAACATTACATTAGATTACATTAACTTACATTACATTACCTGTTTAAAGGCATAATAAGTCGCTAGATGACTTGGGCCTAAGGTGGTGCCTTGGGGATTAGCCTAGCTGATTATTATTATTATTTTATTATTATTACATTACATTGCATTACCGTACATTGGATTACATTGTATTACATTACATTACATTACATTACATTTCTTTACTTTACTTTATTTTATATTGCATTGCATTACTTGGCATTATGTTAAATTACTTTGCATTGCATTACATTGAATTACATTATATTACATTACATTACATTACATACTTTGCATTATATTACTTTACTTTACATTACATTAAATTACATAGAATTACATTGCTTAACATTGCATGTACGTTGCGTTGCATAGCATTACATTGCATTACATTACGTTGCATTACATTACATTTAATAACATTACATTGCATTACATTTAATTACATTACATTGCATTAAATTACATAGCATTACATTGCATTACATTTAATTACATTACATTGCATTACATTTAATTACATTACATTGCATTACATTTAATTACATTACATTGCATTACATTTAATTACATTACATTACATTACGTTGCATTACATTACATTTAATTACATTACATTGCATTACATTTAATTACATTACATTGCATTACATTTAATTACATTACATTGCATTACATTTAATTACATTACATTGCATTACATTTAATTACATTACATTGCATTACATTTAATTACATTACATTGCATTACATTTAATTACATTACATTGCATTACATTTAATTACATTACATTGCATTACATTTAATTACATTACATTATGTATTATATTATAAAACCTATTCTTGTAACGTTCAAAATACGCTTATACGGGTTTTAATCCCAACATATTCTACTCATGCAACATCCTTAGAGACGTTAAGCACCTTCAACGGGAACGTCGAGGCTTCCATAGCTCTTTTCAGAAGTTCGCTCAAGCTAACTAAAGAATCGCGAAGTGACCGTGGAAACCCCGCTTAACTTCTCCATTATTTGAGAATTTACTTTTAGTCGTAATTGGACACGAGATTTGGCGTTATCGAACCTCTCAATTAGCGATTTTGTTAGAATGTCCCGAGGCTCTTCAAGCACTGTTCCTCATCTTCCCGCGTCTCGGATGATCGGATCTTCCATTATTACGTGATTTGACCCGCGGCTCCTGACGAAATGTTGGATGTTGTTGCATCGTGCCCGAGATAACCATTCCCGAGCTATTCAAGATGGCGCCATTTCCAAAAACAAGCTCTTTATAAAATTGAAGTTTATTAGTCGTGTATCAACTAATCAGAGACGCGTTGTTAAACGGTGCGGTGGTTCCTTTTTTCCAGGTTTATTGGTGTCGAAATAATGGAACAATATATAATTAAATTCCCACAAAACGCTAAGATCGTAAGCCATCCACCAAATCTACGGTGCTTTCATCATTAATTTAAATACGTGACATTTCTAGATTACATCTTACTTATTACTTCAGTTGACCTGCCGTTTAAGGGAATTTGAACTCGAAAAATGTGCTAATAGACGACCAGAAAAGTTGAAAAGGAGAAACAGGTCGCACCCTTAAAGGGGAACGGCCAAGCTTTTCCAAATATGGCCTAATTTCCGTATCAAAAGATTAACAAGACGTTCAATATACTAACACGTACCTTTTTTTGTCTTGAAAAAATAGCTTTTGGCCCAAAAAGTTGAAACGAAAAATAACGCCAGGTGTTTGGGTTTTAATTTTCGCCGCCAGCGCCCCTAACCCCGTATGAGCGATTTGCGAACTATCCTAACTTTTAAAATCGCACAATTTAGGCTTAGGTCTCTTATAAGTTACTGGAACGCGCCGCGCGTGCAAAAAATATTTTTTGCGTCTTCAGCAGCGAGCGCTTTTACGTTGTTTTTCTGTCTCACCAACTTCTCACCAGGTGTCGCGGCGGACGCGCGCTTTTCAATTTCCCGAAATTTCTTTATTTTATTAAAAATTAACCACTCAATATTTTTTGTTGCGGTTTTCGCTATAAATTTTAGTTTTTAATGGGCTATAGGGCTATCTAACTGGTTGAAGCTTGACCGTTCCCCTTTAATGCAACATGTCTGTTTACAATCTTGCGCATTTCTGGAAATAATTTTTTATCATTTTACACAAAACGTATTTGATATAGAACTAAGTTTCCGATGCAGTTTTCAGAAACGTACTCTTTTTACATCTGATCGAATGTTTTCTGTAATTTTTGTTCACCTACAGAAAAAATTGTTCTCTGTGATCATCAGCATTTGATATTCCTATATTTGAATGTTTTACATGCGAGACTTTACACCACGTGTTTATGTTGTAAAATCCTTTTATATACATCATTTTATAGTTCTATTTGACTTTAAATAATGAGAAAACATTTCATACTTAGCCTTATCAACTGTTTTGTTTATGTTTCTTCCAATCTACGAAAGTCTATTAGTTTCATACTCCCAAAACTGAAGTAAAACCAACCGATGCGTGATATCAAGCTTGACTTCCGGATGCCCATGAATACATTAATTTAATCCGGTCTCCATTCGGTAATTTGAATTAAAAGTATTCCATTTCATGGGACAAGCTGTATCAGAGAAGTAGACGAAATAAATAATGTGATATAAGTCATTTTGCATTCCCCTACAGAAAAGCCTTCAGAGGTCCTGGGAAAAGTGACTTAAGCGACGATATGTGGACAAATGGGACAATTTTAATATTATGTCAACCTTCGTAATGTTTGTCTTGAAAATATACTAAAATCTTATAACCAAAAATAACTATACTATAATAGTAATTTATCTTGCTTTCGTATTTATCAGGAGGCATAGGATTAAACTGTATTTGTACCACATTTTCGATTTAACAAAAATATCTTAAAATATAATAATAATTAGAGCTCGGCATTCGATTAATTTTTATCCATGAATAAAATAAACTCGGCGATATTTAAATAATATTTATTTAAATAACCAATAATTGAATAAAAATTGTAAAATGTTTAAATAATCGAAAGTGAATAAGCCTTTTATTTAAATAAAACAAACAATTATTTAAATAAATACCAATTTTATTCAAATAAATGCTTGGTTGCGTAAAAAACAGAATTAAATAAGTTAAAATGATATTCTTTTTACGAACGTTTTTTAAATAAATCGGAAAATAAGTGGTTAATGTTTATCCAAACGCCGAGCTCTAATAATAATAAATCATTTCCAGATTTCATTTTATTTAAATACATTACATATTTATCAAGGGCCAAGTCAAATACGAATTTTAGACCTCAAACCACAGGCAGTTACGAAATTTATATTACTTCACAAAGTTAAAAGAATAAATAAAAATGAAAAACATTCTTGTATATAAACATGTAAGTACAAAATAAATATGTAATTTATTTTGGCATTCAGTTATTGTTTTTATACCTTTAGACATACATTCATAAACCAACTAAGAAATAGGTTTGTTTAGCAATATATATTTATATACCGTTATGGATTTAAAGATATGTACTACACAGCAATACTCGTATATTTGGTAGACATTCAAAAGTTCTAATTTTTCAACCAGCGGCTTACATGGGGATAGGTAATCTGTACGAGCAATAGTTCTGATAATTATCTTTTGTAGCAAAAATATACGTTTTAAGTTTGCTTCTGTGGTGTAGGCAATACGAAAATAGTGTATTTTGCTTACATATATTATCTGTTAGTTTCTATTTTTAGTAATAGTGTAAATACTGTAAGAAATTTCACGCGCAAGTTTAGATTATTATTCCAATTTAATTGTTCGTCGAATGAAGTCCTAAATATTTATACGTTTTTACTGTTTATAAATTTGTATTATTTATCAAGAGATTTATATTATATTGTATTTTCTTGTTTGTATTTTCGAATATCATACAGACATTTCTATTAATATTTAGTTCTACCATATAGATATCTTTGAAATGTATGTTTAGAGTACTAATTATTTCCTTGGAGTTTCAACCGCCCAATAATCCTAGTGCATAGATAGAAATCTTCTTCCATAGATTTAGTAAACATATCGTTAATATACAAATTGAAAATAATTGGAGGTGCTGCGCATTTAATTTGGGTTTCGCTAGAAAGTTCAATATTAGCAAACGTCGAGGGTCAAGTGGCACGGTTTTCTTTTCGCGTTTATTAGCGACCGAAACGAGTCTAGGTGGCGTAACGGCGCCAGCTAATACCTATGATCTAGCGTCTGCTACAAACAAATTAAAAAGTCATAAGAACGTTTTTTCTTTAATAAAATTTTCAAAATATAAGTAAACGATGCAAAAGTTATATTAAAAAGCAAGTATCATTATTTATAAAAGTAAAATTTACGAATATCGATGAGGAAAAACTAATGGCGTCTGCTTTAGCCGCTACCTATCTAGCTTTCAATGGCGAACCAAATAAAAGGGAATGTAGTGATAATTTTCGGTCACGAATACTTTGAAATCGAAGACTTTTATAACATGAAGACGGCACCATATTTCTTTCTAGCTAATGTGACACGTGGTATAATATCTATAGCGTTTAAATAAAAATACTGAATATTACAATTTTCCTGCTCAACAAAACGAGATATATTTATGGCAGATTGTTAATTTTCTAGTAACGTGTGTTTTAGAAATCTTAATTTCATAAATACTACTTTAAATTGAAATGATCGTTAGAGCTCTACATTATTATTATATTGGCGAAAATTACATTTAAAGTAAAGCAGGGTACACGAAAACAAATGTTTGTCTTTAGACAATGCTCACAGCCATACACAAGGCGCGTTTTAGTATTGGTTTATCCGTTTATAATTTCGTCATGTACCCGGGTTTAGCACATATTTTTAAAATGTATAAAAATTATATTGTAACTGATTAATTATTTCGTAGTTTTTTAGTTATAATGTAATTTTACTCATTATTAATTAATATTATAAAAATAACTCAGTTTATAAAAGGTTATCATTACCGCATTTCCCAAAAGTATATTTAGAAGTAGCTATAAATTTTAAACATTTTGTGTTTCTCAAAGTGGCTATTTTTAATACTTTCGATTCCGCTCACTAGATGACGCCATCTTAATATAAATAAAACAAAATGGCACAGCCACAATAGTAGCTTCTTCCTCCTCTTGATTTTACCCCTTTGATTAAAAACCGCTTCTCAGCACTGGCATAGGTAGATAGAGAAAATTAATTCCAATCGAATGACGCCTTAATTAAATTTATATCGGGGTCGTAGAAGATTATTCGTTGATTCCCAGGGACCTATACGGAGCTATAGACTATACGGATCTATAGCTTGCACTGTTTGTTGATTCCCAGGGACCTATACGGATCTATAGCTTGCACCGTATTTTTCACCACCACCGAATACATCATGAGCGATAATAACAGTCTATTTCCTCTATACTAGAGGAAGAGGCTTAAAATTGGTAGAGCTACTTGGAAATGAAAATTGTGCCGGTTCCAAGTTCTTCCTTGCCTTAATTAGTTCTTGCTATAGATATTCGTACACAGTTATATTTAAGTTATTATATTTAATATTCTAATTAAACGGTTAAAAAGTAGTAAACATATTTCTGGAATTTTTAAAATTGTTTTTAAACGGCCACCCTTAATTTTAATTTTGAACACTTCCTAGAACGTGAACAATAATAGGCCAGAGCAGTAGTGGAGCTGGAGCGAGAGGATTCATATCGCTGCTCCCAATCAGCCTCATGCTCTAACAGGAAGCTTCTACCTTAAAAAATTAAATCAGCCCGTTTTCTCATTCGCTTCCGACGCGATGAATTGAAGCACATTCCGGTGACCTTTTTCCTTCCCCCTCTAATGCCAGTGTGAAGATTCGACTGTTATTACCATGATCGTCTCAACATTATCATTTTCCCTGAGTAGAAATACTTGCATTCTTGATTGTTACCAAAAAGCCGTATTTTTTGGGCAAAATACCGTTCAAAAGGAAATGCATAAATATAAAACAATTTCTTACAAATATCAGTTGTCAAAAGTTTATAAATATTTTACGAACTAAATAAAATAAGCTTTTTTAAAAAAAACACCAGATCAACCAGATTATTTAGCAAGAATCTACCGAAAAGTTTTTATTATTGATTCTGTTCTAGGTGTATTTCAGTGTTTCAGTAGATGCTTTATTGATTCGGTTCGACGTGTATTTTAGTGATTGAGTAGATGCTTTATTGAATCTGTTCGAGGTGTATTTTAGTGTTTGAGTAGATGCTTTATTGATTCTACTCGAGGTGTATTTTAGTGTTTGAGTAGATGCTTTATTGATTCTACTCGAGGTGTATTTCAGTGTTTGAGTAGATGCTTTATTGATTCTGTTCGAGGTGTATTTCAGTGTTTGAGTAGATGCTTTATTGATTCTGTTCGAGGTGTATTTCAGTGTTTGAGTAGATGCTTTATTGATTCTGTTCGAGGTGTATTTTAGTGTTTGAGTAGATGCTTTATCGATTCTGTTCAAGGTGTATTTTAGTGATTGAGTAGATGCTTTATTGATTCTGCTCGAGGTGTATTTCAGTGTTTGAGTAGATGCTTTATTGATTCTGTTCGAGGTGTATTTCAGTGTTTGAGTAGATGCTTTATTGTTTCTGTTCGAGGTGTATTTCAGTGTTTGAGTAGATGCTTTATTGATTCTGTTCGAGGTGTATTTCAGTGTTTGAGTAGATGCTTTATTGATTCTACTCGAGGTGTATTTCAGTGTTTGAGTAGATGCTTTATTGATTCTGTTCGAGGTGTATTTTAGTGTTTGAGTAGATGCTTTATCGATTCTGTTCAAGGTGTATTTCAGTGTTTGAGTAGATGCTTTATTGATTCTGTTCGAGGTGTATTTCAGTGTTTGAGTAGATGCTTTATTGATTCTGTTCGAGGTGTATTTCAGTGTTTGAGTAGATGCTTTATTGATTCTACTCGAGGTGTATTTCAGTGTTTGAGTAGATGCTTTATTGATTCTGTTCGAGGTGTATTTCAGTGTTTGAGTAGATGCTTTATTGATTCTGTTCGAGGTGTATTTTAGTGATTGAGTTGATGCTTTATAGATTCTGTTTGAGGTGTATTTCAGTGTTTGAGTAGATGCTTTATTGATTCTACTCGAGGTGTATTTCAGTGTTTGAGTAGATGCTTTATTGATTCTGTTCGAGGTGTATTTCAGTGTTTGAGTAGATGCTTTATTGATTCTGTTCGAGGTGTATTTTAGTGATTGAGTAGATGCTTTATTGATTCTGTTCGAGGTGTATTTCAGTGTTTGAGTAGATGCTTTATTGATTCTACTCGAGGTGTATTTCAGTGTTTGAGTAGATGCTTTATTGATTCTGTTCGAGGTGTATTTCAGTGTGTAATCATATTTTACTTATCAATATTGTCGTGATGGTAATATATTTCAGTGTGTTATCATATTTTGACTTTTAAATTTTGCCGTGATGGTAAAATATTTCCGTGTGTAATCATATCTTGACTTTTCAATATTATCGTGATGGTAAGATATTTCACTTAGTTTCTGTAGCCGCCCAGCGGTAGCCGTTTAATTAAAAACCCGAACCACTATGGTTATTATGGTTATTACTATACCGCAACGGGACTTTGATTGACAAGAAATGATTAATTTCACGCTAGCTTCTTTACTGACTACGGCGCTTCTATACAAACCCCGGGTCGGTCCCCGTCTTGATTTTGAAGAGCTATTTCGGCGAATATGGGCTGCTAGTGACCTCTAGCGGGATTGACGGGAAACAAGAGGCGAGAAAAGTTCCTAATTCCGAATAAAGAGGGCTCTTGAGACGCTATTGTTTTCGGAGAGGGCCAACCCCGCGTCTACTATATTAGAGCGAACAAATTAACATACTTTTCATTAAAAGTTCCCCTTCAAGAGCCACCGTGGCCTCTCTCTCACTTAATTAACAAATAAATTAGAAAGCTTTCTTCTGATCGAGATGTCTTTAGCACCTTTCGCCCTCCCAGTCTCGTCCTTTTCTTTGCCGAAATTCGCGGTTTTTTCTCCTGGCAGTTCACGGGAACGTTTTTACACCATCATTTTAATTAAAACTAAAATGGTTTACATTATAATAATTATCTCGAGCGACTTGGGTATTTCGTTTTCTACGAATATAATCAATTAGCCGAATAATTATTTTAATACTTTGCGACAGTCGCTTTGTTCTAAGAAGGGTTGGCTGATTTAAATCAAGTGATGTTTTTGAAAAGTCATTGATTTAAATCACACAATGTATTTCAATGGAGGAATAAAAAAATTAAAAAATAGGTTCTTAAAAAAATTAAAATACGTTAAATAATATCTAAATTTATTTAAGATTTTATTTATTTCAAGATTAGCTAACTTATAAAAGTAAAATATCCGTTAATTATACAAAAATCCATAAATTCCATAAACTAAAAAAAAATCCGATTTAAATAAAAAAAAAATAAAAAAGTGCCAACCCTGGTTCAAAGTGAATTTTATTTGTCTTCGACGTTAATTGAGGGTAAGCTCTGGAAAACGCGTAAACACTTCAAGTGTTTCCACATTTGGTATTAATGTCAAATATTTATTTCAAATAACCTTTATTGAAATTTATTAACGTTTTCTTGTTTTCGTGCTAGACTCGTAAGTTAGAAAATTGCTAATTATTGAAGTGTTTCAATTGAAGGAAAACCTAAAATTAGATTGATTTTGACTAGAATAAAGAATTTTGGTTTTCAATTTTACGGAACTATGGTTTTTGTACACTTTTTACCCTAAAACCAACTATTCGCCTGTTCCGGTGGTAAGTATTACCTGAAGAAAATAGGGGAAGTACGTATCTGTAGCTTTGAGCCGTAGAAGTCGTCGTGTGACCCACGAAAAATAAACTAAACTGAAAAAGTAGTTCCACTTTGGTTTTATTTCAACACGGCGATAAACGTCGAAAGCAAAGACACCTTAGCTCATTTAGCAGAAAATGAAAAGGAAAATATGTTACAATTGTTCGATTTAAGAAAAATTGTTTTTTTAAACGATGTATTCATCCGCGATTTCCCGGCAAACCGTTATGGCGCGAAAATTCGTGAAAAGTGACGCCTTGCTAAAGCTGACTAGAAGCGTACTTCCCCCTATTTTCTTCTGGTATTACGTAATTGGCCACACTTAGTGTCAGGGCCGGATAAAGACTTTATGGGGTCCTAGGCCCAAGTTAATTTTGGTGCCCCCTTTCAATAGCGAGCGAAGCGAGCTAGGCGCTTCCTCAATTTATAATTGAGAAATGGAAGAAAAATTAATTTTTCTGCCAGATTTAGTATGTCGTCAGGGGCTAGACGGCAGTCCGTCAGAGAATGTGACAATCAAACGTTTTTGGTTCATAGGGGTGGACGCATTTACTAAAATTACTCCGGAAAATATTTTGTGAAAAGCAAATGATTAAAGTTTTGTACTTTTGTTTTTTTCGAACCCTCTTGGTGCCCCTTGTAGGCTTGGTGCCCCTTGTAGGCTTGGTGCCCTAGGCCCAGGCCTATTCGGCCTATTGGTTAATCCGGCCCTGCTTAGTGTGTAAATTCATCACTTCGGCTACTTATAATTCGAGTTTGGAGCTGCTCAATTGGTAGACACCGGATGCACCCTCAAAGTGATGCCAATCTAATTGTATTTTATCTCTATATTCTCAATAGTTAGTGGTTATTTAATTTCGAATTCTTTTTTGAGAAAAAACTAGTTGACGGTGTGAAAATCTAGATTTATATTAGCCACTGACTATTGGTGTGGCCATATGAAACATAACGGTCTTATCTTTAATGAAACTTTGTTCGTGGGATATGAAGTAAGTTGCGTTACTTCCGACTCCATGACGAAAAACGCGTGATCAACTTTAAAGGAAGTAAGGGAAACGGTTCGAAAAACGCGCCAAATGCCCTCTCGTTTCTGGCTTTGTCAATCTATATTTTAACTTGTACCGCGCGATCACGAGATTTTGCTTGCATTGTAACATTTTTAACTAGGAGCAACAAACACAGCACCCCACACAAAGAGAACGCAACCCGTCAAAAGTCGTGCGTTTTCTAGCGTACATTTTTCATTGGTTAGACGCTTTAGCGCCTGCTGCCGTCGGAAGGGGAAAATTCGGAAATTGTCTCCCCCCCCCCCGCCCGTAAAATGTTCTGCGTAAAGGCTCGTCCAATGAAATTTGTACGCAACACTGCGTTAGCGTGTTTAAAGGCTAGCTGCGTTCTCCTTGTGCTTTTTGCTCCTAGATTTTTAATAACAAATGCAATTACAGACGAATATTTTAATATCAAGTAAAAAGTGTACGTTTTTAGTGTCAGAACAGATGAAAAGTATTTGGTATTCACTTATTCATTGTATTGGGCTACTTCAACCAACCGCCGAATCTCTTCCCAAAGACAGAACTGTAAATAACCAAAATCCGAAAATCCAGAACACAGGAAAGCTGCCACCGTTTGCCGTGCTACAAAGGACCAGTTTACTAATACTCCTTATCAAAGAATGGATGAACGACCGAGAACAAATAAACATCCAAGATGGTGCGAGCTTTCTTCAAAAATACATCTTCGCGCTGTCATTATTCCGAGCTAGTAAATTTACGGTTGACTTGTACTATTAGGGTCGCCATTGTAAGCGTCTAATACACTATGAAGAATGATATCATTCTCTATGGAAATTCGGCCCTCTTCCAATTTTTCGGTAATTTACTAGGCTAGCTCGGATAGTAAGCTCGGGAGGGAGGCAACTATCAATCGCTCGGCTCGTATACGCGGAGAGCGAACCCAGTGAGAAAACGTCGTGATGAAAAATCGTAGTTTGGGGGAAAAGTCATTTATTACCGCCCGAGTCTTGTAGATGTCTCATCTCCCGTTAGAGATTAGGTTCAAAATGACTCCGGCTATTACCCGAGACATCGAGCCGCTACCCAGAGCCTAGCTTCGCTTTTAGAGAGCTCAGTTTTTCGAGTTATTTATCGTTCAAAAGGAGTTCGGTGATTTCGAGTCGACTAATCACGAAAATTCGCTTTTAATGAATACACGGCGCTGAGAAGGTGGCTTATTGATTCAATTTGAAGCGGCCGATTCGTAAAGCTATAGATACCTATCGCGACTACTACACTACACGCTTAGTAGATCGTCCACGGTCAATGTTTATCCTTTGGTATCCATAACGCAACTTGATAGACTTAATTTTCAGCGCAAACTTAGAAACACGAAAAGAAATTATAAGTAGAAATATTTGCTTTGAACTTGAACAAATAAACGAATAGATCCGAAAAAACACCTATCTTCAAATTGCATCGCCGACAGCGCTACAAACGAGAGAATCAAAAAGCTTTTCCACCCAAAGTAAGAGTAAAAACGTTACGTGTTATTAGAAATAACGTTTTCCGCTGTTTTAATATTTGGGTAGCGCTACAGACGGAGTTCCTCTAAAATCCCTATAGTGGGCAATCAAGATTCGGGACCAGTTCTTTATTTGTCCAAGACTATCGTTATAAAATCTTCATCTTATTGAGGAGTACCCAACTCCTTATGTAGCTAATGGTATTCGCTTGCTTTTTCAAAATACAATTTGAAAGAAAATTGTGGGAGATAAATAACCTCGTATAGTAGACAGCTTAAAGCAACTGTCGGCTCTATCATTGCCACCTGTATTATGAAAAGGCCACTGTTATTAGAGATGGCCATGAATCTATCCGATTTTTCGAAAAAAAAAACGATTTTACTGGAGAGCGTAGTGCCATCTATTTATGGAAAAGGAAGCTAATATTTAAAATAGCCAAATGATACCGTCGTCAGTTAGCCATTGTAGAGTATTATATTTAGACCTCTTATACTTTATTAAGTGGACTTTAACCTAAACTATATATCCCACAAAAATATATTGTTTAAAATTACTGTAATTTTTGTTATTGATCAATTTACAAACGAGTCAATCAACGCGAGGGGTACCTATAAGTACCCGCCTTTTGGGTCAAAATTTAGCTTAACTATCTTGTTTTTATTTCAACGCTAGCGACATATTTGAAACAAGTTCGCCAAGGGCGATAATATTATTTCGTTGCCTATGTAAACGAACCGAAGTTACCAAAGAGCCTTTCTTAAGAAAGGTCAGTTGTTACAAAAATCGTTTAAAAAATCCTATTGGGTTTCATACGCCAAATTATTGTGTTTTTTTTTCAGAATCTCTTCGTAAAAATCTGTTAGAATTAACCTATCGAAAATTTAGTGGGTAAAGTTTGGCGTCGGAAGTAAAGCTAAACAAAGAAATATTTCCCGTTAATCTTTCTCAGTCGGAATTCGTTTTTTTTTAATAATTAAATACACTCTTACTGCTATATACCCTGTTCGCGCGGAGAAGCTAGGGTAACTTAGGAGGGTCCAATAACCGTCCTAGGTGAACATTTTTACAGTCCGAACGCTCGGCGAAAAGACGGACCAATAAAACGGAGGCGGACCTCGAAGATGTTCGCCTTCGGTTTTGTTATCACCTAAGGGGGTGCGATACCAATAACTTTCTTCGGTGAGAACAATTGACGGATTACGGGAAGTCCAGTTCCGAGAACATATGCACGTGCGAACGCTTTATGGTACCATCTTTTCTTAAAATATTAGGAAATACTGAAAAACCCAAAGGTAAAGCCCACTTCAACACTTTTCATTTTAGTGTAAGTACAAATGTGTCACGAGGACATAAAAAGGTGATTTTAATTATACTAATAATTATTCCAGGGCAGGTCACTTCCTTGATCAACGACGCACCCCTCAGATGATTAAATCCAATTTATTCATGATTATATCGATTAAATTAGTTTTAATCATGATTATATCGATTAAATTCGTTTTATTCATGATTATATCGATTAAATCCGATTTAATCATGATAAAAGATTATATCGTGATTAGAGCACCAGAAAATCGAAATAGCTGTGTGTTGTAAAATCGGTGCAGAAAAAGAACGAGCGAACGGTTTCCGGAGTTTCAAAATTCTGAGAACTAGGCGCCACGAATATCAGCCGAATTCGTTGGAAAGGTTCAGGCCCAGGAAACTCGACGACATAGTGAAGCGCGTACAAAACAACGGAAGCGGCTCGCTCACCTCACAGAAATTAGCCGCTTCAGATTTAAAAAGATAAAAGCGTCGTCGCTGGTCAGAAAAAAATACGGTCCTCAAACCATGTTTGCCCATGGTTCAAGCCCGTCATTCAGGCTGTATTTCTTATACTTCATTTGAAACAGGTAGTTTGGTTTTTATACATTCAGGCTGTATTTCTTTTACTTCATATGAAACAGTTTGGTTTTTATATTTTCAGGTAGTTTGGTTTTTATATTTTAATTTTTTATTCGTATTTCTATTTTTCTTAATTTGTTTTTCGTTGTTTTTGGATTTGTCTTAATTTTTTATTCGTATTTCTATAGCATTCTGATTTTGAATTTGTATTTTTATGGAATTCAATTGATATTTCTGCTAGAAAATAATTTTGAATTTTCATCTTTTTTTGCGATTCGTTTCAATTTCTGTAATTGCAAATTCGGCCATGAAACCAAAAACTTCAACAATCTTAGCTGAACTGCCAAATAAACACACTCGGCCAACCTCTTTGCCGATTGACCATAGGCAAAGCAAGAGGGCTACAGATAGGGAAAGGTACGCTGCCAAAAGCCAAGACCAAGACCCTGCTTTCCGGGATCGACAAAATCTCAAAAGGCGGATGGCTTATGCTGCCAAAAAAACAATTACCGTTGCTTCATCAACTTCTGTTGCAGAGTTGCAAAATGGGGAAATAGATTTATCAACTTCTGTTGCAGATTTGCCAACTGGGGAGATAAATACAGAGTCAATAGGTACAAGTCCACCAGTGTCTTAGAGTTGTTCACAAATTGCAGAACCGTCTAACCTTGCAGTGGAAGATAGACCAATGCCAGACGGAGAAGTCGGTGCAACCAATAGGTGCAGAACCGTTTGACCTTGAAGTGCAAAGTACACCAATTCCTGGCCATTGTTCTATTGGACCCACCAACGTAACTATATCTTGCCACGCATTTTCCATAGCCAAATGTACGATTTATTGACAAACTAAAGTAACACAGCGTTTTTGGAAAACTTGACTTATCGTTATATTATAAACTTCTATTTTAGACCTTGGTGGTATCCGTAGCGCATGAGTATTCGTAATGTATTTCAGGCCGCATAAAAAAGTTGGAGCATTGTTGCCAGCCGTACGATAATTATTGGTACATGTCGATAATGTAAGAAAATGGTTAAAAACTAAATTTTTAATATTTCATTTCTGTTTTAAACCCGTCATTTTGAATAATTCTGCCGAGGCGTACGATAATGTAAGCATTTTTTTTACTTTAACAGAAAATGCCATCAAATGGTTAAAAATGACATTTTTAATATTTAATTTCTGTTTTAAACCCGTCAAAATTTTAAATTAGGAACAGCTAGATTTCTTTTGAAAGTTTATCTACATACGTTTTCAGTTTATCACGCAGACTGCCAACTTATAATCTTCCAACAAGCCAAAGACAGAATAAATAATGTAGTCGAATTATTTTGCGTTATTAATTTTACTGGTTTGGGTTTGTTTCCTAAAATCGATCATTTTTAAGCCTGGTACAATAATTTTATTTTCACGATCTGGAAAACGCTGAAAGCTTTAGCGGTAGAAGTCGGGAAAGTGATATGATAAATACCGTGTTCCCCTCCTTAATGTGGCTTTCTGTAATAGCTTTGCCTTCTACAAGGCGCTATTTGAATATGGCAAAACGAAGAAACCACTCAAAGCCAGCGGGAGCTAAGCTTTTAATGGTTTGAGCATGGGCAAACTACTACAGGACTCGTAATGTAAGCCTATAAAACTTCGTCTTCCAAATGTCACTTTGAAATTTTACGTGACGGGCAGCGCCATCTAGTGAAGTTCTTTGAAGTTAAAAATTTGGGACAAGATGGCAGCGTCCATGGAGTTGGAGATTAGATTATTGAAAGGTAAAATTAACGCCGAATTTTCATGTTAAGTTATACTAATCTATTTTATTAACTAATATGATAAGAATGTTTGAATATCAGATATTCATGAGAATATATTTCAATCTAATCTTTGCGAAACGGTTGAAAAACTCGAGGAGGCACAAAATAACCCTCGTAATGAATCTTCTAAAAGGCTTACTTAATATCGAATGGATATTCAATAGAAAGAGTACAGCTCAAGACGTAATATTAACTTCATTAATTACTGGTAAAGCTAATTTTTCCATGAAAATGGGCATTATTCTTCAAAATCATTATCTTCAAATAACATTTTTCGGGGCCATAGCTAAAAAAATATTTATAAACTCGTAAATCAGGCTAGCGAGATACTCGTCATTTTGTACCAGATTTTTAACTCTCGCGAATTCCGCACGGTAGCGCTCCAGTCGAATAGCGCGACAGTTCGAAGAGAAATACTCTATGGGAGCTTAGTATGAAATTGCGAGTCCTGTAGTAGTTTGCCCATGCTTGAACCATCAAAATTCCAGCTTGTCCTCGTGAGAAGAAAACGCACATTGGCCAAATATTGACTTCACAACGCACTACTCACTTCACTGAACACAGGCCGCGCAAGCGGTTCTCGCCCCTTTCCTCTCGGCGTCGGAAAGGGGGGAATCACCCCTTGACCAGGAAACGCGATCGACAGATAAAGTTTGAAAAGTAGAAGTTAGTGACGCTATCGCCATCTATGTTTAATGATATTACGTTACTTAAAAAATATTCTAATAACTTAAAAAATATTCTAATAACTTAAAAAATATTCTAATAACTTAAAAAATATTCTAATAACTTAAAAAATATTCTAATAACTTAAAAAATATTCTAATAACTTAAAAAATATTCTAATAACTTAAAAAATATTCTAATAACTTAAAAAATATTCTAATAACTTAAAAAATATTCTAATAACTTAAAAAATATTCTAATAACTTAAAAAATATTCTAATAACTTAAAAAATATTCTAATAACTTAAAAAATATTCTAATAACTTAAAAAATATTCTAATAACTTAAAAAATATTCTAATAACTTAAAAAATATTCTAATAACTTTTAAACCAAGAGCTTTTATATTTAAGTAATATTTAAGTTAAGTAATAAACATGACAGCGATTTCACAACCACAGCGCCGCTTCGGCGGTGTTAGCGGATAATTTTTGAAACTTTTGTAACATAGTCTTCTACAAGGTCAACCCGCCGCGACGGCACCAAGTGAAACGATGGCGCCAAGCGGAACGAAAAGTGGAGGGGGTAGGCTTACCTCGAAGTTGTTGCGTTAAACTCCGACCCTCGAAAAATGCCTTTGCGGCTAGTACGAGGTGACCTGCTCCCTAACACCACCACCCATTAATCGGTCGGCCAAGACTCTAACGTTACCCCCGGAGCACCCTTCACAGCCTCAACCGCAAACTACACTGAACTCGCGCCTTTACGAACACGGCGAGGTAATCCTATCCAACACCCCTATCCAAGTCGACCCGATTCAGAGGGAAACTATAATTTCGTTTCCCCCCCCTTGGGGCAACGAAATAAAAAGAGAGCTCTACTTCACGTCGAGCCGAGGGGTTGATCACTTGCCGTAATCGGTGTACAAGCCTGTAGCTTTGACTGTACTAAAATGATTACCTAACTGATTACAGATTTAGCACTACCAAAGGCTGTACTAATTTTTGTACTCCCGTAATCGGTGTACAGAATTTTAGGAAGTGGTTAGCCCCTCGCGTCGAGCCGACACTTTCTTTAAACCCGACCTAAAACGCAATTCCAACACCACCATCCAAAGTACCGACGTTAATATTACAGTCTGGGGTTACCGATACCCCCTTCGTAGAAGAAATAGGAAAACCTTACTGACGTTCCTAAAAGGGGTATCAAAATCGTTAGAAATTACTTAAAGTAATTTAATGGTGAAAAGTTTATACTTACACCTTCTTAGTATTCGAATTCCAAGTTGCGAGGGACTCTGGGATACTAATTCAGAATGATATTTTAAAGGAAAATTCTGGCTTTTATAGTAAACTTTGTACCACGCCTTAAACAATTAGGATTATACCACCACGTTCGAAACAGCAGATTAAGCAGGCTTTGTAAATTAAGGGTATATCCGCGCAATACGCATTTAAACAATTCACGGTCAATATTCAAATCCCCGTCTCCATGTATTTTCTATGAGATACGGTACTCACAGCTCTCTCGCAGTACAATAACGCCACCTGAATTAAAGGCTTCAAAAGTCGCTTGACGACTTAGGCCTAAGGTGGTGCCTTGGGTATTAGCCTAGCTGATTAGCTGATTATGAGGCACGGTGTCTGGTGCCCCATAGAACGTTCTCGGGGTACATTTACGGTCGGCGAACGCATCGATGTTGAGCCGGTACTTTTTTTCTAGACACAGTCAAATAGTGCCACATGTTAATTCTATGAGGCACGGTGCCCCGGTGCCTCATTAAGTGCCTCATAGAGCGTTCTCTCATTTAAACTACTACTGTCGTTCATACGTATTACCGTCTTCTTCTCACCCGCAACACACGACACGTTCAATACCGTATTCGCAGTTTCTGGTTACGACGTATTTGCTCCTCCAACGCTGATTTCAAGACCAAATCAACTGAAATGCGTGACAGTTTTATCACCAGAGGATACTCGGAGAGTGTCTTAAACGTCGGCGCTCAATAGGGTTTCTCGTATTTAGTGAAGAATACTGAATACATTTATATTTTACTTTATTTTATTTAATTCTCGAGAACCATTAGGTTTAAAAACTTAGATTCAATTAGAAAAATGTGGACCATCACATTTCTAACCGGCTTTGAAACCATGAATATCGAGTAATAAAAAGCCAAAGAACTAAAGAAAAAAATTTGACCTTGAAAACATGGTTCAAGGTAAGCCGAGTTTACAAAGTCTGAGTCCCTCACTATGATGAGTTTGTCCTGAAAGTTTTGATAACGTGGAAAAAGCAACCTCTAATTTATAAACATTTGCGTGTGATAGCTTGAATAGTTTTTATTTAATGACCTTGTTTTAATTAAAAGTTTATTTTCTGGGTCTTTATTTCGTAGGTTTAGAGACATTTCTAATTGGAACGAAGTTTCTAAACCTAATTGTTCTTGAGAAAGATTTTAAATCTCCCTGAATCGCATGGTTCATTGTGTTTCTCTTTGTCGAATGACCTCCTGCGAGTTCATTCAAATTCGTTGCAAAAAAATACATTTTGCCTTAGTATTGTAAGTCGGAAAATTTCCCGCTCGGAAAATTTTCCGTATTTTTCCACAAAAAATACTAAAAGTTTTCATTCCATGATTAGTCTAATATATTGTTTGCAAATTGAAATAAAGCGGTATTTTCGCCTCATTTTTTCGAATCTGAAAGTAAAACTAAACCTCTAGACTAGTTTAAACTGATTAACAATGTAACGCTATTAATGTTTTGTAGTATGTTTACTGATATTAGACATTTTATATCGATAAAAAGTTAAAAACATTAAAAACCCTTAAAAGGTAATTTATGTTTCAAATTTTTATTTTTCCGATTTGCGGAAAATTTTCCGGAAACTTTTTTGGAAAATTTTCCGCATTTTATTTTGACTTATTAGCCCTGGATAGGGCTGCTCTCTAAACTCGTCGAGTATTTGTTTTTTTATCCTCGTTGCATCAAAGTTCAAAGAGGGGTTTTTACAACTTTTTGGGGGGCAATAAACAGTACCTACACAGTTGTGTAAATTGTGGTTCATTTAAATTAAAGGAATATTTTTCAGCATTGAAAGTTACGTTATACTCCTTTTAAATTTAATTTCATAATTACTTGAATAAAACCAGCTCCTAAGCAAGTACTCGATGACCCCACTCGTTAAAAATAATACTCGATTAAAAATAATACTCGACGTTTTTTTAGTTACTCGACTCCAATAAGAGAAAGTTCCCCTTAATCAATTACTCGATTACTCGACTCGACTTCAAAATTACTCGACTCGAATACTCGATGAAAAACAATTTGATACTCGATAACCGACTCGATTGCCTAAAACCACTAATCGCGCAGCCCTAGCCCGGGATCATTTTTAGTGTACACACTGCTTCCGGTAATTAAGCAAAAAACGACAAAATTCAGTACTTATACTAGCTAGCTTGCTTTGATATCAAAAGTTAAATTTGCACTAGTAAATTTCGATCCATGATGGGTGCACGCTTATGTGATAAGGCGGCAATTTTACGGCCATTGAGAAATGCTAGACCTAAATGGATACTTATCTCATAAAATATCTGTTATAAACTTCTGATAACACTTATGTCAGTTCTACTAAATTGCAAATGTCGGGGTAAGGAAACTATTTTTTAATGAAGAAAAGCACGAGAACGTAAGGAAGACAGTAAAAACATATATAGTTTCCCTACAAAAAAGGGCGAAGGTCAAAAGTAAAGTCCAATCAAAATCGATATTATTTCAACAGTACCTGTAATAAAAATTATAAAAAGGGCCCGGTGAATTAGGGTGATAGGTCGACGAAAGAAGGAATTGTACACTAGTTTCCGAGGAATCGAGCGGAACGGTTTCCAGATTTCTCGACTTCGTCAATTTTAATTTGCGCTCGAATTTCATTTTAAAAGATTTAACCTGAACGTATTTAAGAAATAAACGAGATGTTCGAAAGAAGCAAAATTCTTCGCGAACCGTACTCGCTAACCCCGGATATTTCAGCCAACGAATTACGCTACGTGGGAAACGATGTAAGAGTATTTATCGGTCAGCCAGCGTCCAGCGTCGATGGTTGCGACACTTGCGAGTCTTTTTTCGCCAATAACTTGAAAGCGGGTGACGTTTACAAATCCGCCATTCACGAGTTGCACCTCCGATGTAAATGGCCTATTGCCGGTAAGGAAAACCATTCTTCGATATTGACAGTTTATTAACGAGACGCTAATTTTGAGTTGATCGTATTGTCCATTGTCAGGTAATAATATCGCTGCCGGGAGCGATATAAAGCGGCTCTTGCGGGTCATAGCGAGAGAAAGTAAGGAACGGGTTACGGGTTGGCACGACGGGCTGCTCGAACCGGAGTACCCGAAAACAATAGCCGCCGGAGACGGGAATAATCCACCACTGACTATCGCCGAGAGACTACGACAACAAGGTCCGAACTTGGACGAGGAAGGAGACAAAGGAGCCGAAGAAGTTCGGAAATCGCCTGTACCAATATTGGTAGAAGAGGGTAATGAAAAGTCCGTTGAAAGTTTGAATACGAACGGAGGCCCGCAGTATGGATTCGACAAATACCCAACTACTAAAGCGTCACCGGCCACGCCATCGTGGAGCGAAGAAGGGTTGTCACCGACGTCGTACTATTTCGGAGAAGATCTCTTCGCGGGACCAGATTTTAGGCCAGGACGGGCCATAACTAAGAAGGTCGGAGTCGAAAATGGTTCCCCAGCTCCAAATCGGGATATTCCTACTAAGAGCGAACCAACAGCGATCGGAACAGAGCGTCAACGAGAAAAAGGGTACTTGAGGCTGCCATCCCGATTACAATATCCATCCGGACACAAAAGCCCACTGTCATCGCCCATTCCATTCGGACTGCCTTCGCCCTTGACACCGAACCGGTTATCTCCGGCCCTGGTCGAGTTGCCAGTCGGATCCGTGCCACTGGGATCGCCGATTGGTGACGATACGTCGCTGGAATGGAAACCTCTAGTGAGCGCAACCAGAGGCGAGGATATTACTTCGGACCCGTTCCTCGGAATCACGATTACGCCGCCACCAACCATCAAGAGCGAAGACTTACTGTGGCCAACCCGCGCCAATAACCCCATTCGGCTGTCAACTCCGGGACCCAAGAAGTATCCGTTTTCGCGAATCCCGTACCCCTTTGGAAAGTTTGGGTTTCGTCCCAGCGAGCAGCCTAAGGTCCCGTTAAATGATTGTAAGTATACTACTTAGCAAAAGTAGCGTAAGGGTTGGTTTTCACTAGCGCAAAACCGTCGTGACGGCGGGCGTGAACGCAAAAATTTTCTATTAGGCCTAACGAGGATTTCAAAAGTTAGCGCCCGCCATCACGGCGGTTTTGCCTTAGTGTAAACCAGCCTTCAGACCCAAAAGTGTGTCAGCTGTACCTTCGCACTTGTTAAAATTTCTAGTGAATCCTAGTCACACTATAGACTACTTAACCTACTAGTTGGAATAGTTCTAGCAACACTATATTTAGTCTATAGTCTGGCGTGATTTTCTCTCTTCGATTTACTCGCCCGTAGACATACGTTCTAAAACGCCTCACTCTGCGGCGCTGGAGTACCTCGATTTTAATGACGTATTTTCCAACCTTCGTTTCCCTGTTTTACTTTGTGACAAACTCTCATTAACTACTATACCGTTCTGACACACTTTTGGGTCTTATGATACTTTTTTTCTTAGTAATTACTTTTTTATTTTAAAATAATCGTAAATTTACGAGTGTAAAAATGTTATTTTTTTATCTCTGCCTAGACATAAATAATATCGTTCTATATCCTTGCATACATTGTTGAGTAGAGTTTCGTATGTTAATTTACTACCATTCCTAATTTCAACAGTTCTCTCTGCGGACGATTTCAAGGGTGTGGAATACTTACTGATCCCTTCGCCAACTGGTCTACCACGGCAGGAATGCAAATCTCCATTCTTTGCAGGGCATTAAGCGTGTCCCTCCATGCAGTATATCCGAAGGCGTGATACGTTGGCTAAATCAATCTGGGCAATATTTTCGTCAAAATTCCGCCGCGTCTCTACGTAGGTTTTAATCAAAATTATAAAAATAACAAAATATCATTAAAAAAAGAAAAATATTTAAGTTTGAAAAAATGCCAAAACCTATTAAATTTAATTTTTCTATTAACATTTTAAAATTGTATGTTGTACCTTTTTTTTCTTTTTAAATGTCGCTTTTTTAAGGTAAAATTGATGTAGTGCAATTTTAAATATCAGTTATTTTAAGCCAAAGCATTTATAAAAATGCTTTTTTAAACAAACAATAAAAATGCAGATTTAAAGGTATTTCCACCTTGTAGGATTTTTAAATAAAGTACGTCGTTATCAAAATAACGCTAAAGTATTAATGGTACTTCTCACAAAAACTTAAAACAAACTAATTTATGGATATAACTCCAAAAGTTATTAGTTGAAAAATAATTTATTTTTGAAATGATTCGTCGCCATCAGTGAACTAATTTGCACTTTCTATAACGTATAATATCAGTTACAAGTTTGCTGCTCTAAATGATTTGGTCGTTATGTTACATTCAGAAGAAAAAGTATAATACTAAAGCCAAGTTCCCACTTGACGAATTTTCGAGACTTTCGCGACGAATTTAATTTTCGTCGTAGCTTTGAGCTTCACTAAATTTCACTAGCACGGGTCAATTCGCTTCGCGAAAACTGAATTTTTCGCTAAGTGGGAACTAGCCTTAAAGCTTAGTTTCCCATAGGCGCTTAAGAAGTAGTAATCAGGTCCCTTGTTCAGTTTGCCGAACTTCCCCAAAAGGGATTATCTACAGCAACCAAAACAAATCGGCTTTTAGTATTTCAAACGCCTTTCGAAACTAGCTTAAAAAGAACTTTTCGATAATAACAGCGTTAAGACTCGTGAAGTGCTGTTCAGTCAAGAACTACAAATAAATCGTTTTAAGTTACCCAAAATTTAATATATGGGCCTCCAAATTATTTAATATAAAACATTTCTGTAATTTGTTTGCGAAAAAAACTTATTTATTAATTTTCCAATATTCAATGCGAGTGATTGGCTTAACGACACTGCGGTTTTTATTCCTTTTAAAGGTACGAGTAACTTTTCTTTGACAGTAGGTTATTTTTTAGTTTTAATTTTTCGCGAGCGCTACTATATCGAAATTGTATCTTTAATTTTATCTTTACAAATTAATGGTTCTTAAACTTACTTAACTTACGTCGTTAGTGTACCTACGTACATTCATTTTCGTAAAGTTGTAAGTTCTGATGTAAGGGATGTACATGCGAAGTACTGAAGGAATGAATGTAAATTGATAAACTGGAATTCAGTGGTAGAAATAAGTAAATAACCACTCATTTGTTAAGTGTTATCGGTACACAAAAAAGAATCAACACACACTCAGGTTTTAGTAATGTTTAAATTCATAATTAACTCTAATTTTTCGTCGCGTAGCCATTTTACCCAAAAATTTCACCACTTGCTTCAAAAAAATTAAATAATCCACGTGGATGGATTTGAAAAAATTGTGGTGGGGTGGCCTACAAATGGCTGGACTACCTCCCCAAAAATCCTGGCGCCGCTACTGAAGTTACTGCAAGAATGCATATGGGTAGTTAATAGTAGTATCTGAAGGTTCTATCCGCAGGAAATTGCTATTGCCACATATTCTTGGGTATCCCAATTAATTCTTGGTTATAAATCTAGAAACAATAAGTTTATTCAAACAACCCATGCTGAATATTTGAAAATGTTTATAAAGGATCGAATTCTGAAGGAAGTGTTTCTTGATTATGTGAAATGGCAACAGCTAATCATTTCCTGGTGTTTTAAAATTATTGATAAACGAATTTCATACGGTCGGTTACTCCGAAATATTTCCGCCTTTCAATTCAATTCAATTCAATTCAATTTCCATTTATTTGAGTTTTAAATAGACAATACACAAAGGAGAAGGGCTAAGTCAAAAAGATGACTTGGTTGGGGCTATTATAAATAAATATTTCGAAATTTAAAAGGGGATACGTATAACGGAAGTTACACCAAATTATTAAAGTCTAATTTTGTGAATATTGAGTGAATTAAATGGCTTTAGGCTCCGAATAATTCCAATTCATATATATTTCTCAGAAATATCGTCTCTAGGTTTTAGAAATCCCGTTTGTCAAATGGTTTTCTATTTATGAAATTCTGTTCCCTTTTTAAATATTTACGAATAAAAAATATTGAAGATTGCAATCTTAAGAATATAAAATGGCCAAGCAAATTACTATTTATGGTTCAAACCATGGGTGTTGCGTTGCTCATGGTGTGAGGGAATGTTTCTACTAGCCGTACGGGTGCTCCTGACCCTGGGGTTCGCCAAAAATCTGGTGTTTCCTGGTCTTTTCAATGATTTCCAATGGGCTAAATAAAATACGGACTCGGAATAAAAAACTAGCCGCGGTTGATAAAAGTTCTTATAGAATTTTCAAATGGGAAAAACTTTAAAAAAAATTTAGAGAGTATATGTTTAAAAAGATTCCAAAAAAGATATTTGGGAAAATATTGTTGATCTTGGCCCTTCTTACAAATCTTATTTTTTATAAAAAAAAATCTCAGGGATTTTTAGTGTACTATACATAGTTTGCACCTTAGGGAGGCGCCTATGGTCTCCATGGAAACCGAGAGGGGAGATCAAAAAGTCAAACCTTTTCGCGCGTAGCTACTAAATAGGTAGCCATTTTGTTGGTCATCGCAACAAAGCGACAAAACGTACGAAAATTAAATTTATGCTTCAATTTTTTTTAAATTAATATCGCTATGGGCCCTAAACCAGAGAAGATTTTAAACCTGGGTTATTTAAACGAAATAGCAAATGACGACTGAAATATCTACGAAAAGAAGTTGGCAAAGTTTATCAAATTAGGCCTTGGTGGTGATCGAATAAAATAACAATTTTCGATCTCCTTTTCTAATTGAACTACTCGAACAATTTGTAACAAGGCAATTAACCAATTTTAACGTGAATCTAAATTCTTAATCATTTTAAAATAATTAAAATCCTCAAACAGACGATTGAAACTGTTAACCCTCGCGTTTTACTGATAAATCTACTACACCAGCAAAATGGCGACATCGTACCGTTCATTCTTGCTCAAATAACATATTTATTCTTATTGATTAAGTTTTTAGCGACTTGCACAGATATACTTATTTTTAAAATTAGAAACAACGAATTCTCAAGTGTACAAGAAAATGTTTAAAATTTTTATTTTAAAACATTATTTACCCGACTAGTTTCGGACACGTTATCGGACCTTCATCAGGGGTATGACCCGTTTACATTTTTTTCGTCGTATTTATAACCTTAGTTACATATATTTTTTATTTTTTTTTTATTTTAAAAAAGAATTTTTTTCCAAAACTTGATGTAATCTACCCCCGGTCCAAAATCACGGTTTAAACATTTACCTTTATCTTTAGATTTATATTTATTCTTGGTGCATATATCTTTACTTGCAACTGCGTCATTGGTGACGTAGGGATGCAAACTATGTATTTTCAGTAGGTATGTAGAAGCCGTCACTCTAACTTTTCAAACGTTTATGGTTAAAATGGTGAATGTGGTTTTCCAGGGGGGGGATGCAATTTGGGTATTATTCCCCGGGCCCCAAATATCGTCGCTACGCCACTGCCTCCAGGACATTCGGAGATTGGGTGTTCACAAGTTGGTCAATTGCCGATTTTAATTCCAAGTGCAATAATTAAGCTATGATTTTTGTTAGGTCTCATCAATCCGAAAATTTTAATTTGAAATGAGATTTTTAGTCAACTGTTGTGATATTTTAATTTATTTATTTATTATTAGTGTTGTAAGTCGAAATATTTTCCGCTGGGAACATTTTCGGTAAAATGACCTAGGCCGTTTTCCGAAATAGTGTCACATGATCATTCTCCACAGTTTTCTCTTCGCGTGTAAACTTCGGAACCTTTTTAACAACTTGAATCTACTATTAATCTATAGCGTTTAAATTGAAATACTGAATATTAAAATTTTAATGTTCAACAAATCGAGAGATAATTATGGCAGGCTGTTCCTTTTCTAGCAACGTGCGTTTTAGCAATCATAAATACTAGTTAAATTGAAATGGTCCTAAGCCTCGTATATTATAGGTGAAATCGGACTATGGAGGCACATTTGAAGTAAAGCAAGAAATTAAATGTTTGTCTTTAGACAATACTCACAGCCCGTTTTAGTATTGGTTAAACAAGTTTTTATTTTCCATGTACACTCTGTTAAATAAGTCTTCGGCCGTTGGGATTTTCGCACTTATTTGGATTATCTCAAAAACTATGGAAGATAGCAAGTTGAAACCAATTTTATTTTTAATATTTTACTAATATCTTTCATACCTATGTCTTGATTCACGTGTAGCGTTTCCATATCCGCCGGAAACGCCAAATATCGTTTTTGACAAAAAAAACTGCCTTAGTTTCTAGGGAATTTAATTAAATTATTAATTTACCAACAAAACAATGATAAGTGGACGAAAAATCTCTGAGCTTCAATAGGCCCTTAAATAAAACATCTTTAAGGAAATCACCAAGAAATAATATTTCCGAGAGCCAGGACCTGCAAGTTACTGTTATATATAGTGCTTGTTGAAATAATGGAAATTGAATATTCATTTGGCAACCTTCAGATACATCTTTTCATTTTTATTCCGTCATCGCGGGCTCCAATTGATGGATCTTAAACTTCATTTTGCGCGTGAAAATACGCAGCCATTTTAAGGTATAAAAGCAGATAAATAAGCCTGCTATACCTCATGATGTAAAGATAGTGTCGCGCTCAAAAACGTCATTTTGAAATCGCTCAATAGTGAAAGCTAGGAGCAACAAACACATGGAGAACACAGCTAGCCTTTAAACACGCTAACGCAGTGTTGTCTACAAATTTCATTGGATGAGCCTTTACGCTGAACGTTTTACGGGCGGGGGAAAGGCAATTTCCGAATTTTCCCCTTCCGACGGCAGCAGGCGCTAAAGTGTCTAACCAATGACAATTGTACACAAGAAAATCCACGACTTTTGACGGGTTGCGTTCTCCTTGTGTGGGGTGCTGTGGTTTAAGTCTGTCGGAATCCGGAGGTTGTTGTAACGTCGGTTTGGTTAGCTACATGGTTAAACGTACGTAGATTAACTGCTAACAAGTATTAAAACTGCTACGTATTAAAATTTAGCTCCAAATAGCTTCGCACTTTGCGATGGGCTAGCTAGTACGCGTAATCGGTGTACAAGCCCGTACCTTTGACTGTACCATAAGTCTATAATAATGTTCCATAAGTTTGGGGAATATTTTACTGAGAGCTAGTAACGGAGTGACGTTATCACAAGAGGAAAATCTCCCCCTAGCGAGGCGCTGTCAAGGCTAGTTGTGACGCGGGAGCAAGCGATGAAGCCCGTAATACAGTCTGTCTTGCGAATAGCTCAGCTCTCAGTAAAACTTTTGCACGTGAAGAATAGGAAGTGTCACACTTTTGTAGCAATATTAAACACTTATGGCTGTACTAATGAGAATACGCGTAGCCTTTAAAGTCTGTACCTTTATCAGTATTGAGTCAGCGTAATCAGTGTACAGGCCATCTGGCAGTGGTTAGCGCCTCGGCCCTTTGCTGGGAATTGCACTTCAAAGTATATAACGTTTTAAAGATTAATTAAAATAGCCAGAATTTCCAACGGTAGACCGTTTCGCCCTATTTGAGGCAGGGAATCAGCCTAATCATCAAAATTTACAAAACTCGTTGCGTAGCAACGGAAAGCCAAATAGGGGTATATAGGCGCTTCAATAAATCATCCTCCCACGAAATTGCCAAGAAATAATATTTCCGAGAGCCAGTACCCGCAGGGTATTGTTTATACAGGGTGTCCACTAAAAAATGAACCAGGGCGAATATCTCAAAATATGTTTTAGGTACGATTTGGAAATTTTCAAGTCGTATACAAGATATAGGGGGAAACATACTGCGAAAATGTCGATGACCTTGAACCATGTCTTCAAGGTCATCCAAAAACTAACTCGAGAACCGTAAGGGTTAGAAATTTGGTTCCAATTAGACACGTGTTCCACGTGACTTTTTAAGTACAAATATCTTTGACCTGATCGGAATTAACCAATAGGAAGCCGAGAAATGCTACATGAAAACAAGAAGGTTGTTAAGTTGATAACGTGTCGAAAGTGAGGTCCGGGAGCTGATAACTCTAAAGATACTTGTGTTAGAGTACTGAAATTTGCTACACATCCTCATCAGGATTGATGGTCTTTAGTTTAGAAATTTCAATGACCTTGAACCATGTCTTCAAGGTCATCCAAAAACTAACAGATTACCTTTAGAGTTATCAGCTCCCGAACCTCGCTTTCGACACGTTATCAACTTTACGGCTTCTTGTTTTTCATCTAGCATTTCTCGGCTTCCTATTGGTCAAATCCGATCACGTCAAAGCTATTTGTACTTAAAAGGTTACGTGGAATATGTGTCTAATTGGAACCAACTTTCTAACCCTTACGGTTCTCGAGTTAGATTTTAGATGACCTTGAAGACATGGTTCAAGGTCATCGACATTTTCGCAGTAGGTTTCCCCCTACATCTTGTATACGACTTGAAAATTTCAAAATCGTACCTAAAACAGATTTTTAAATATTCACCCTGGTTCATTTTTTAGTGGACACCCTGTATAGTGCTTGTGGAAATAATGGAAACTTTTCAACTGTAAACAGAACGTCGGGTTTTTTGGCCAAGCCTTAATATGTCAAAAAAGCTACCTGTTTATATAGGGCTTGTGGAAATAATTTTTTTGTCGTCAGCTAGAAGGTTTCCTGTATGCATGGGCGGCTTTAGGGCCGGACGACCTGGGCCATCACCCGGGGTGCCTCCTTAAGTAGCAGGGGCGTAGGAACCAGGGGGGGCAAGGGGGGCAATGCCCCTCCCTAGAATTTTGCTGGGAGGGGCAACTAATGTTATTGCCCCCTCCAACATTTTGGTCAGTAGAAATCTTCACAAGTCTCAAATTCTCATTTTAAAAGCATATACAGTTTATAGAACCTCAACTGTGTTTAAATTTCAGTCTTTTCCCGCCAATTTACATAGTAGTAAACAGTACACATGCATTCGGAGAAGCTACACTCGATTAAAAATTCAAAACAATTCTCCAGACCCCTTTTGGTTTCTCTTTGCCCCCTCCAACATCTAAAACGTTCCTACGCCCCTGTTAAGTAGTGCCCAGGATTGGCGCCACAGCGGCCACTAAAGTTGCGTTTACTTCTGGTAGCGTCAAAACCTTATTACTGGTGAAATTACAGACTTTGATATTTCTTAACAAGAATTGGATTTGTGCTAAAACATTTGGTCAAAAGTTACTTTCTGCTTAACTAATAATTGGATTGCTAAATCATTTATAAATTTAGAACGCAAATCGGTAAGACAGGGCCGATTTTGTATAAGTAGTCTCTTGGCACATTTTTACTGGGTTTTGGTTTTATTTATATACTTGGCTGACTGCTAATGACGTTAATTTACACGTAATAAATTGTCATGAGTTTCAAAATCAATGTGTTATCTTTTATGACGTAAATAACGTCGCTGCGAACTCATAAGAAAATGAAATTCATTAATTTTGTGGGTTCGTTTCGGAAAATTAAAATAAAATTTAACTACTACTTTTTTAGAATTGGCAAATGCTAGTTAAGTTATCGAAGACGACATTTAAACGACCTTTTAGCAATTGGATAATGTTCCTCCACGCTCCAAGAACAAAGTATGCAAAACTTGGTTCAAATTTGCACTCATACTTCCAAAATGGAACAATTTTCTAAATTTTAATAAGTATATTGGAACCTAGAGTCCTTATTTAACTCTCTGGGCGGTTTTTCGTTCGAATCTGTTCACTATGGTACAATTTTGACTCTTAAAGTGTCCTTCAGTCTCTACTTTCGGGGAATAGTCTCTTAATTGTTGTAATAGTAAGTTTAATCCCATTATAATTATTTTCCTTTACTTTAAATAAACTTTTGCAAGAGCAATCGTTTAAGCTATCAGTGCCAAAATCAGTCAATAGATAGTTTCTTTAAATAAAATTTATTGGATTACTTCAGATATTTCCGTGTTTGGGTCGCTCATTTTGATAATGGTCTCATCAAATATGGCTTATTGGAAATATGTAGCTTTTCTCAACATAATGCTATATCTCTCATGAGTTCACATGTAATATTTCTTCCGTGAAACGCGAATGCAATGTTGTTCGTAAAATGAGTACAATGAACATTATTTTAAACACTCTGTACTCCATGCAAACTAGGAGCAACAAACACACAAGGAGAACGCAACCCGTCAAATTCGTACATTTTCTTGCGTACATTTTTCATTGGTTAGACGCTTTAGCGCCTGCTGCCGTCAGAAGGGGAAAATTCGGAAATTGTCTTACCCCCCTTCCCGTAAAACGTTCAGCGTAAAGGTTCGTCCAATGAAATTTGTACACAACACTGCGTTAGCGTGTTTAAAGGCTAGCTTCGTTCTCATTGTGTTTGTTGCTCCTAGCTTTCACTATTGAGCGATTTCAAATTTACGCAAATAACAGTTAGAGGTACCCATTTGAATTGTAACAAAGAAACTCTTTGCTACTCCCAGGCGCACAGTGGTGCAAACTGAGCCCAAACCTGGCCAAAAGAAACTCTTTGCTACTCCCCGCCACACAGTGGGACAAACTGAGCCCAAACCTGGCCAAAAGAAACTCTTTGCTACTCCCAGGCGCACAGTGGGGCAAACTGAGCCCAAATCTGCCCAAAAGAAACTCTTTTCTACTCCCCGCCGCACAGTGGGACAAACTGAGCCCAAACCTGGCCAAAAGAAACTCTATGCTACTCCCCGCCGCACAGTGGGACAAACTGAGCCCAAACCTGGCCAAAAGAAACTCTATGCTACTTCTCAGCGCACAGTGGGGCAAACTGAACCCAAAACCTGGCCAAAAGAAACTCTTTACTACTCCCCAGCGCACAGTGGCCCAAACTGAGCCCAAACCTGCCCAAAAGAAACTCTTTGCTACTCCCCGCCGCACAGTGGGACAAACTGAGCCCAAACCTGGCCAAAAGAAACTCTATGCTACTTCTCAGCGCACAGTGGGGCAAACTGAACCCAAAACCTGGCCAAAAGAAACTCTTTACTACTCCCCAGCGCACAGTGGCCCAAACTGAGCCCAAACCTGCCCAAAAGAAACTCTTTGCTACTCCCCGCCGCACAGTGGGACAAACTGAGCCCAAACCTGGCCAAAAGACACTTTTTCCTACTCCCCAGCGCACAGTGGGGCAAACTGAGCCCAAACCTGGCCAAAAGAAACTCTTTGCTACTCATCGGCACACAGTGGGGCAAACTGAGCCCAAACCTGGCCAAAAGAAACTCTATGCTACTCCCCGGCGCACAGTTGGGCAAACTGAGCCCAAACCTGGCCAAAAGACACTTTTTGCTACTCCCCAGCGCACAGTGGGGCAAACTGAGCCCAAACCTGGCCAAAAGAAACTCTTTGCTACTCCCCAGCGTACAGTGGGGCAAACTGAGCCCAAACCTGGCCAAAAGAAACTCTATGCTACTCCCCAGCGCACAGTGGTGCAAACTGAGCCCAAACCTGGCCAAAAGAAACTATTTGCTACTCCCCGCCGCACAGTGGTGCAAACTGAGCCCAAACCTGGCCAAAAGAAACTCTTTGCTACTCCCCGCCGCACAGTGGGACAAACTGGGCCCAAACCTGGCCAAAAGAAACTCTTTGCTACTCCCCGGCGCACAGTGGGGCAAACTGAGCCCAAACCTGCCCAAAAGAAACTCTTTGCTACTCCCCAGTGCACAGTGGGGCAAACTGAGCCCAAACCTGGCCAAAAGAAACTCTTTGCTACTCCCCGCCGCACAGTGGGACAAACTGAGCCCAAACCTGGTCAAAAGAAACTATTTGCTACTCCCCGGCGCACAGTTGGGCAAACTGATCCCAAACCTGGCCAAAAGAAACTTTTTGCTACTCCCCAGCGTACAGTGGGGCAAACTGAGCCCAAACCTGGCCAAAAGAAACTCTTTGCTACTCCCCGCCGCACAGTGGGACAAACTGAGCCCAAACCTGGCCAAAAGAAACTCTTTGCTACTCCCCGGCGCACAGTGGGGCAAACTGAGCCCAAACCTGGCCAAAAGAAACTCTTTGCTACTCCCCAGCGCACAGTGGGGCAAACTGAGCCCAAACCTGGCCAAAAGAAACTCTTTGCTACTCCCCGCCGCACAGTGGGACAAACTGAGCCCAAACCTGGCCAAAAGAAACTCTTTGCTACTTCCCAGCGTACAGTGGGGCAAACTGAGCCCAAACCTGGCCAAAAGAAACTCTTTGCTACTCCCCAGCGCACAGTGGGGCAAACTGAGCCCAAACCTGGCCAAAAGAAACTCTTTGCTACTCCCCAGCGCACAGTGGGGCAAACTGAGCCCAAACCTGGCCAAAAGAAACTCTATGCTACTCCCCAGCGCACAGTGGCCCAATCTGAGCCCAAACCTGGCCAAAAGAAACTCTTTGCTACTCCCCGGCGCACAGTTGGGCAAATTGAGCCCAAACCTGGCCAAAAGACACTTTTTGCTACTCCCCAGCGCACAGTGGGGCAAACTGAGCCCAAACCTGCCCAAAAGAAACTCTTTGCTACTCCCCAGTGCACAGTGGGGCAAACTGAGCCCAAACCTGGCCAAAAGAAACTCTTTGCTACTCCCCGCCGCACAGTGGGACAAACTGAGCCCAAACCTGGCCAAAAGAAACTATTTGCTACTCCCCGGCGCACAGTTGGGCAAACTGATCCCAAACCTGGCCAAAAGAAACTTTTTGCTACTCCCCAACGTACAGTGGGGCAAACTGAGCCCAAACCTGGCCAAAAGACACTCTATGCTACTCCCCAGCGCAAAGTGGGGCAAACTGAGCCCAAACCTGGCCAAAAGACACTCTATGCTACTCCCCAGCGCAAAGTGGGGCAAACTGAGCCCAAACCTGGCCAAAAGAAACTCTATGCTACTCCCCGCCGCACAGTGGGACAAACTGGGCCCAAACCTGGCCAAAAGAAACTCTTTGCTACTCCCCGGCGCACAGTGGGGCAAACTGAGCCCAAACCTGGCCAAAAGAAACTCTTTGCTACTCCCCAGTGCACAGTGGGGCAAACTGAGCCCAAACCTGGCCAAAAGAAACTCTTTGCTACTCCCCAGCGCACAGTGGGGCAAACTGAGCCCAAACCTGGCCAAAAGAAACTCTTTGCTACTCCCCAGCGTACAGTGGGGCAAACTGAGCCCAAACCTGGCCAAAAGAAACTCTATGCTATTCCCCAGCGCAAAGTGGGGCAAACTGAGCCCAAACCTGGCCAAAAGAAACTCTTTGCTACTCCCCAGCGCACAGTGGGGCAAACTGAGCCCAAACCTGGCCAAAAGAAACTCTATGCTACTCCCCAGCGCACAGTGGCCCAAACTGAGGCCAAACGTGGCCAAAAGAAACTCTTTGCTACTCCCCGGCGCACAGTTGGGCAAATTGAGCCCAAACCTGGCCAAAAGACACTTTTTGCTACTCCCCAGCGCACAGTGGGGCAAACTGAGCCCAAACCTGGCCAAAAGAAACTCTTTGCTACTCCCCAGCGTACAGTGGGGCAAACTGAGCCCAAACCTGGCCAAAAGAAACTCTATGCTACTCCCCAGCGCAAAGTGGGGCAAACTGAGCCCAAACCTGGCCAAAAGAAACTCTTTGCTACTCCCCAGCGCACAGTGGGGCAAACTGAGCCCAAACCTGGCCAAAAGAAACTCTATGCTACTCCCCGGCGCACAGTGGGGCAAACTGAGCCCAAACATGCCCAAAAGGAACTCTTTGCTACTCATCTGCACACAGTGGGGCAAACTGAGCCCAAACCTGGCCAAAAGTCCAAAACAATCACGAGTATGATTTTTATTTTTATATATAATATTTGTTTATAAACCACCGCACAATTTACCGGTGTTTGATTTTTGACTGCAAAATTATATTCTCCACCAGGCTCCTCAGACTTGATTTAAAAGGTGAAGATATTTTTTTGCAGTCTTTGGTTTTGGAAATATCAATACCAAGTAGATATCGATATTTTAGAGTTATGAAACTATTATACAAAGCCACGTAGTTCAAATAGTGGGAATTCTGGAAAACGACGTTAGAGGTCTTTAACTAATATATTCCTTTTAGAATTAATGTGACTTTCAGTTATGAATTTACGTAGACTAAGAAACCGTTTCTGATTTAAGTTCATGAATGTTCATTATTTATCACAATATCGATTAAAAATTTGCCGATATTTGCCTATTTTCTATTTTTTGTACAGATTTTCAATAGATATATGAAATTAAAAAGGGTGTCCAATTTAAAAACGATCCATGGCGATAACATCAAAACCGTTTCCTGTACTAATATCAAATTTTTGTGGCACTTAACACGTGTTGGGGAATAATTAAAAATGATAATATTGATGACCTTGAACCGTTTCTTCAAGGTCATTGAAAAATTATCTCGAGAACCGTTAGATTTAGAAACTTCGTTCCAATTAGAAAGGTGTTCCTCATCATATTTAATGTCTGAATAACTTTAGCCCGAATTCATTTGATCAATTGAAAGCAAAAACATGTCACACTTAAAACCAGTTGGTCATCAAGTAAATAATGCTAAACTGGCTACCGGAAAGGTATTATGAATCGGACATAACATATATTCTGTTCACGAATATTCTAAAATTTATGTTGAGAACCATAATGGATATTCAAAAAAAATCCAATTAGAAAAGTGTTCTTCGCCACATATTATGCTAAATGGGCTTTGATATGATTCCATTTTGTAAAAAAGAAAGCCAAGTAATCGAAAATTTATTTTCTTTGCAGTTCGTCGATTCAACTTAAAACTATGCTAAGTCAATGGGATAATTTCTTTTACGTAATTTTTGGATTTATTAATTTTTTATTGTAAACAGTTTAGCATTGTTTACTTGATGACCAAATTGTTTTCCGGCTCTCAATTGATCAAATGAATTCGGGCTAAAGTTATTCAGACATTAAATATGATGAGGAACAACTTTCTAATTGGAACGAAGTTTCTAAATCTAACGATTCCCGAGATGATTTTTCAATGACCTTGAAGACATGGTTCAAGGTCATCGATGTTATCATTTTTAATTGTCCCCAACACGTGTTAAGTGTCACAAAAATTTTAAATTAGTACAGGAAACGGTTTTTGAGATATTAATTTTGACCAGGTTTGCGCTCAGTTTGCCCCACTGTGCAGCGTGGGAAATAATTATGGTTTTCGAGAGGTGATATAGAAACAAGAGTTTAAATTCTGCTGCTTTTAATCATTCATTTTCACTTGAATTTAGTTTTCTACTGGATCCAATTTCCTAGTATGGATCAAACTTATCAGTATTCCAATCTAATTCTGCTTAAAGGCCGAGAACAGAGATTCCATTTTCTCGTGCGCGAATTTAGACCCCCCGCAAAATTGAGTAATGGTCGAAACGAAGGGTCGGACATCCAGCCAAAATGTGTACGGGATTTTGAAATCGGGGATTTAACGCTGGATTTCAAGATTTCTTGTTGGATTTCGGATTTATTAAAAAATTTTAACGGATTTCGGGATCTCTCGTCGTATTTCTCGATTTCTCGCTGGATTTAGGGATTTCTCATCGGTTTTTACGATTTATCGTCGGATTTTGCAATTTCTCGATTTCTCGTCGAATTTCGGAATTTCTTGCCGGATTTCTCGTCGAATTTCGGAATTTCTTACCGGATTTCTCATCGAATTTTGCAATTTCTCGATTTCTAGTCGAATTTCGGAATTTCTTGCCGGATTTCTCGTCGGATTTGGCAATTTCTCGATTTCTAGTTGAATTTCGGAATTTCTTGCCTGATTTCTCATCGTATTTTGCAATTTCTCGATTTCTCGTCGAATTTCGGAATTTCTTACCGGATTTCTCATCGAATTTTGCAATTTCTCGATTTCTAGTCGAATTTCGGAATTTCTTGCCGGATTTCTCGTCGGATTTGGCAATTTCTCGATTTCTAGTTGAATTTCGGAATTTCTTGCCGGATTTCTCATCGTATTTTGCAATTTCTCGATTTCTCGTCGAATTTCGAAATTTCTTGCCGGAGTTCTCATCGGATTTTGCAATTTCTCGATTTCTAGTCGAATTTCGGAATTTCTTGCCGGATTTCTCATCGGATTTTGCAATTTCTCGATTTCTAGTCGAATTTCGGAATTTCTTGCCGGATTTCTCATCGGATTTTGCAATTTCTCGATTTCTCGTCGAATTTCGAAATTTCTTGCCGGAGTTCTCATCGGATTTTGCAATTTCTCGATTTCTAGTCGAATTTCGGAATTTCTTGCCGGATTTCTCGTCGAATTTCGGAATTTCTTGCCGGATTTCTCATCGGATTTTGCAATTTCTCGATTTCTTGTCGGATTTCGGGATTTCTTGCCGGATCTCTCGTCGGATTTTGGAAAAATCTCCAGATTTTGAAGAAATCCAACCTTTCTGGTCGGTGGTTTAGTCGGTCATTTGGGGTTATGACTGTCCTTCGCGCCGTTAACGATAGAAAGGGAAATAATGGATCAGTCAAGAGGTGATATCGCGGGAAAGCCCACTGCAGGGGTTTTGGAAACGGCTTTTGAGGACCCAAGTTCTTCCAACCTTTAATACACTCGAAGCAACAATTTGAGGTTGGAATGCGATTGTATTAGTGGCTCCTCCCAGTGGATAATTTGGTAGAGGTATTATCTTTCAACTCCTTCTGACCAGCCCTAATTTTATTTAAAATTTCTAAGAAATTTATATTAAATTTTATAAAATTACTTACATTTAGTGTGAGTTTCATATTTGAGGGTTTTTGGCGGATGTTTTCAACCTCATAGTAAAGTTGAGAAACCCATTTTTTAAATTGAAACCGGGAATATTTCTTAAGTTAGAAACTTTATTCAGTGGCGTAAACAAAGGGGGTCACTAGTAAACGTAGTTTCGACTGTATAAAATTTTCATCCCCCATTAAATTTTACGTAGTCTGCCCCCGTTTAGAAATTTCTGGCTACGCTACTGATTTTATTTTCCAAAACCTACAGTAAATATTCGATTATTAAGTAACCTAGCATGATTGCGCTTTGAAAAAAAATCTCATACTGTTCGTATAAAATGAAAGATTAATTTTATTTCTTACAAGATTTACCGTATAACCATGAATAAAGTACAAGTATATTTGAGTCCACTTGCCTCGAGTAAACAAAATATTTCAAAATTAAGTTAAAAAACGTAACATTGTACAATACTTTTGCAGTAAAAAATAAGAAAAGGTGTATATACTAAACCCAAAAGTGACATAAGGCCCAAAAGTGTGTTTCATCATAGACTACAAACCCAACTATAAGGAAAGATTGTGTAATCGTTATCTTTGGTCTATGATCTAATTATCTTTAATCGCACCAAAGACCATATAATATACGCTTCGCTTATCTAGCGTACGTATAGTCTGACAGAGATGTCCTAAAACGCCCTGTCTCCTCTTTTATTACTTCGCGAGGAGCACTCGATGAAAAATATAACGTTCTGACACACTTTTGGGCCTTATGTTGCTTACAAAAAAAGATATTTAAAAAGTGGAAGCTTATTTCTGAGACCCGTCGAATTCCTGGGTGTATCATTAAGGGTGGCCATATTCCTGGTGTCAGTGTTTCGAGGGCAGTAGCTTCGAGTGTGGGCCTTTTTCCCCGTCGCTCCACACGTTTCGCAGACGTGACTGGCCAAAATGGGACAAGTCACTTCCCCGGTCACCGAATTCCTCACGCAATGAGTTTTCGCAAATCCCAAGCTCTCCTTATTCCGGAGACAAAAATGACACATCGCCGAAGTTGGCAACACGCGGTTGAAACGAATTCTTTTCTCATTTAGAGCGTCATCTGGTGGAATGAAAAAAAAATTAAATAGCGTATAAAACTACAAAAGCTAGCTGCTTCAAGTGCCACAGAATCATTTGAAAATTTCCGTTCAAATTTTAGGTTGCTCCTCCCGTTCCATGCCTCGTGAAAGGAACTCCCAATTATCATAATTTTGCATTTTAAAGAAAAATAAAGGTTTAAATTGACCTTTCAATGGGTACGTTCAGTAACGCAAATCTGGGGAAAATCGTTTAATACTTGATGTTTGATTGATGAGCGCTGGTCGTCATAGAGACGTAAGAAGTTACTGAACTGTGTTATTTCTTGCTGTTCTTAAAGATGGTGGCTACAAATGTTACGGACCCCAAAAATCGAAGGAAGTGAAACATATTATTTTCAATAATAATGACATTAGGAAATTGTTGACGACAATATTCTTTATTGTTGCAGTGGTGTAGTCGGGCCAGGGCGTCCCCCCGGTGCTTTTTTCAAAGGCAGGGCTTCGCCCCGTCTTGGTTTTTCCAATTTTCCAGGGCGCGCCTTGCTTCTATTTCGTAAATCATTTTTCTCGAATAAAGGGTGTGTGAATTTATTACAAAATTTGTTACCTTGCTACGGCCAGCTTCGAACACGCTAAAAATCGAAGTTGGCTGTACATTTATAGTGGCCGGTACAGCCAACTTCGATTACGCGCGGAAATCGAAGTTGGACGTACATTTATAGCGGCAAGTACAGCCAACTTCGATTACGCTGAAATTGAAGTTGGACGTACCCAGGTAGCGCCCCGGTTCTTTTTTTTTACGACTACACCACTCTAGGAGGATTCAAGCTAACCGAGTTTTCATTTTCCTAGCACCACTAATGTTGTAACGGCCATTGCAGTAGCTGAGGCATTCCAATTAAATGATAGGCCTTTGACCAAACCAGTAGAATTGTTGATTAAACTACAGCTGTATAATTTTAACTTATACCCCAGCTAAAATGTAAACACTGTCGCGTTTGACGTCAAGACATCAAAAATCCTTCTCTCCGAGATGGTTTTTTTTATGAGCATCGGATGCCCATCGTGACGTGAAATCGGAAACGCGAAAATCGTACAGTAACAAAATGTTGGCATCAATAATCGATTACTAATCGATGTTTTTGATAAGCGTTACCGAACGTACCCAACATTTTGGGTCAGTAAACTCTTCGATAAAACATAAAACCCATTCGCTTTTAGTAAGGATCACTAGACAAAATATTTTTATTTGGTAGGTTACCGGATTAGCCTGGCTAGGTAACTACAATTCATAATCAAAATTAACCAACTACGTTCGACATTCATTTTCCTAAAGCAATATTTTTCTTAAAGGGATTATGAAATAAAGAAAAAAACACTTGTATCGACTTGTTTTTAACGTAACTAGCTTTGCTTAAACCTGGTTACAGAAAGGTGAAATTCGTTCATACTTCCTTTAAAGCTGGTTTTCACTTTCATAACTCGTCCAAATGTTTTGCATATCGGGTCCATCTAATAGAAATTAAGCTTTTTTACCAGGTCCCACTCGTCAATGTCAGTTCCAGGGTCGTAGGACCTGGGGGACATGGGGGCAACATAAGCAATTGTCCCTCCCCTCTGAAAAATGATTCATAATAACACATTCCGAAAATACGACAGTTTCAGCCCTCGTTTATCAAACCTGGAAAATGTATAAAATGCAAGAAATAGCAGACAGTGACTCACTAAACAAATTGACAGACTTATTTGGATAAAAACATTCACACGAAGACACACTCCTTATTTGGACCACACTATCTACATCATAGAAGCTCAATATACTACTGGTTGTTCTCTACTTGTTATTTAGTCGTGTACCCTACTTTACTATATGAAAAATTAAACTTCATCGTGGGACGGACTGACATGTCCGACGTTGGGAAACTATCCAAATATATTTATTTTCTACCATTTTCAAACACAGTTACGCAGCGAGGTCACAGTGAGCAGGAAACGAGTTGAAGATAATTTAGTTTAATAAGATCCCATTTACTGCTGTAATATCGAGGGATAGTATTTTATTACTATGTACTTTCACAAGCGTGATACAGCAATGACTAATAAAAGGACGAAAACACCTCAGAACTTTTTTGCAACAAAAACACTTTGTACGTCGACAGTCGTCGAGTCGAAACCTGCAAAACGAATTTGCAGAGAATGTGGCCGTTTTCGAACAAACCGCAATATTGGGTATGTAAATAAATTTAGTTTATTATTCACAATTTCGCATATCAGCCAACTATTAGACTTAAAAATCTGCTATTGGGTAATTGAACTTGACTAAACCTATTACTAGAGGTTGATCACTCCATACGCAAATAAAAGATTCTCCCAGCGTTACCAGATTCCGAAAGCCCGATTATCGTACAGAGCTACGGTATGGATCGTATTTTCTAAAATTGGGATCGTACGGCTCCTAAACCCCATCTATTCATGAAAACTCCCCGAAAATAGTCTAGTCTGTGACTAGGAATTTTTTTTTAAATTTATATAAAAAGATTTAAAAATAAATACATTTTACGATGTCCGGTGTATGGAAATTATAGATCAATCGTTTTATTATAAACCAACGACTACCGGGCTACCTTTCACGAGATGCACTTACTTCGATCCCTGGAACTAGGCTATGCCTGAATTTCTCTAATTCTACGGTAGAAGTCGGAACTCTGCTGATATATCACTAAATATGCCTAGGCGGATATACGGGCCTGATTCTCGGATCGTACTTTAGATCGTATTTTATGTCGGGATCGAATTATAGACGTACGATCCCACCTTCGGATCATATATCGTACCGACCGGCTAAATCTCGTACAAATACGATCCAGATCGTACATCTGGCAACTCTGGATTCTCCAGGACAGCTATCCTCTTCAAAAACTCGTCTTCTAAAGGTTTTTAACATAAATACGTCGAATATACATCGTTGACCGAAAATCCGGGCTTGTATTTTGGAAGCCAATTAACCCATTGGTGGAAATAAATTGGTTTGGATTTTAGTTTTGGAAAAGAAACAAAAGTTATGTTTTCCATATGAGGTGCGTGATAATACCGAGGATCATTATTACGGCCAAGAAATACGAAATTTTTAGTTTTCCCAATATTACTAGACAATTTTAACTTAAATGTTAAAAGAATCAATCACTACGCGGATTACCTCCAATTTGACTGTTGAATATTTTATCCAACAGATCGCGTTCAGAACCGACAAATACCGACCGGAAAACCAAGCGGATATTGTACCCTACGGTGTTGGAAATAAGCTTTTTAAAAGTACTGGTCAATATGACCACAATACCCCCTACTTACAGGGGCGTGCCAACCTCGGTGGCAGTGACTTTCCCCCGCTTCTATTTCACCACGGGGGCGCTGCCCCGCTACTTTTTCACAGGGCAGTCTTTGCTCAGAGGTGTTGTTCACCCAAAATACTTATTTTCCAACCTGACAGGCCGACTAAACATGCGACACTCTTGTGTTAAGTTTTCTATCTCTCGTCATATTTTCGGACGCAGCCTATTTAACAAGGTATGTGCTTATAACATTGTTTTGCCCCCGCTCTCGTAAAAACGTTGGCACGCCCCTGCTGGCTACTTAAAAAATAATTTACTGGTCATGACCACTCTTTTCTACCCTACTTATCTCCCTCCCTCTTTTATTTTACTTTTGATAGTTAATAGCGATTAGGAACTATAATGATATTTATTTATCACAAACCAAAGAGCTTTGATATTTATCACATTTCTTAAGGAACTTTAAAAAATATTTCATTATCTTCTTGTGCTTCGAATAAAAACTTATCCGTATTTACAGTTTTACATCATCTTCTAGTCCTTCGAATAAAAACTGTTTTACTCCTTTCTGACTTTCTTTTGGTTTTTAAAAGCCATAAAGAAATTTCGGGATAGGCATCAATGTCTTCTATGCTTATGTTTCTTAAACATATTCTTAATGATTGATCTAGATGTTTCGCATTTCTGACTGATTGTAGCAGAGGAACGTCAAAATGCATTACTGCCAGATGCCAGGAAATACGTTCGATTTAGGAGTAGAAATAAGTCAAAATCCGCACTTTCATTGGCTGTGAGAAGCTGAGAGCGCAACGCTTTTATCATTTTCTCTTTTCGGTATAGAATTATACTTTTAATTAAAAATAAACTGGTCATTATGACCAGTGAACCCCCCAGATTCCATTTAATGACTGGTCATAGCCCAAAATAAACTGCACTTTGACCGACGCCACCGCCTTATTTCCAACACTGGTACCCTAATCCGATTCATCCCCCTTGTCACCCCCAAGAAGAGGGTTACGTTGAGGAAGCGAAAAGCTTAGTACAGGGAAAGGTATGGGATAGCAGTCCTGGATAATGTTTTATTTGTCTATATATGATCACTCCTCCTAATCGGCCTCTAGCTCTAGGAGTGCCCAAATTTGAAATCCCGAAGATTGCCTTCGTGTCTCTGTTTATAGAAGTTATTTTTTACTAAAATATATTAGTTTATTTTCGAGATATACATTTTGAAGTTCGAAATAAACAACCAATGTGTAAAGGTTAACGGCAATAGTGAGTGTAGAGAGCTGTTTGCCACCACCCTCGTAACCCTCCTACGCATTGTAACCCGGCCACCTGAATAGTCTTAGTCAGAAGTCGAGAGCTACGCTGCAAAATTTTCGTTTTGAAAACGAAAACATTTGAGAGAGTTGGCCGTTTTCGGTCTATCGAACGAAATCTGGCAGCCTTGCCTGCCTTCCGGCCTGTATCTCCATACCGAAAATGGTCGACGATTCCGCCGCCGAAAATATTTTACTAAACTGATCGGCGGCGTTTTTGACCGTTATTTTGAATTATCGACTAAGACTATTATAGGCATTGAGTTGGGAATAAATAGAGGAACAACTAAATCTGGCTGGCGCGGGACCAATTTCGTTCCATAAGGAGACTATATCAACTTTATTGTTCTACCGTGGCGGCATCTGTCTCTAGTGGTGGAAACTATATTGCAATTGAATTTTTTCGCGAATCTGATGCGAAATTGAAATGTATGATTTTTCGTAACAAACAAACCTTTGAAGTTGTTTGAAAATAATTTTATTTGGTCAACACGATCCTTTTTCACTAAAGTTACGGTGAGTTACCTAATAATTATTTATTTTTAGCCATATAACTTTACAAAATATAGATGGCGCTACCGCCTAATTATAAAGATGAATTTCGTACAGTCTTATCAGAACAGGGGGCCTATTCTGTAAATATTCGAAATCCAATTTTCGATCGAAAACAAGATTTCGAACTTCGAGATCTCGACGAATGGTATTCGGTAAAGATTTCGAATAAGCATAAATCAATGCAAATTGTCGAAGTCGATTTCGACATGGTATAGGGTATCGAGATCGAATTCCCAATCGATTTTTTACAGAATCGCCCCCCAGGTCCCGCGTAACCATGGCAACCGAAATCGTAATTGTAATTCTAGCAGTATTATTCCCAATTCAATTATTATAGGCATTAAAAGTCGGTAGATGACTTAGGCCTAAGGTGGTGCCTTGAGTATTAGCATAGCTGATTATTATTATCAGGAAACTATATAGGTATACACTTGGAATGCCAAGGAAGATTTTTACGGCCTTGATGAAGCTCGTAGAAATGGGCGTGTCTTAAAGCGGGAAAACTCACGAGAAAAACTCTCGCGCCTCGCTACCCTAATTCGACGAAAACTCGTCACTAAGCCTAGTCTTGGTTATTATATTATTAGCTTACCTGATTATCTCTTTAATAACCATACAAATACCTGAAATTTGGTATCACTGCACTTCTTTCGCGAAGAACATTTTAATTACTTCAAAATATTAAGTTCGATAACAAATTGAGGTTTTTAAATCCATTGTTTTATAAGCCTTTTTTGCGCGGGAAGATCGCCTATTTGTTACCATGACGACGCATTCTTTTCGCGTCAAACCTCGAGCCAATGAATTTTGGGCTGCCAGAAGACAAAGGGCCCCAGCTTTAACAACTATAACGCTATCATGTTTGAGGGGCCCACTTCATGAACGGTCCTTGGGGCTCACCTGCCATCGGGCAGGTTCACTCTATGGCCAGTCCGCCACTGTAGATAAGCCCCGCCTTTTTCTCGACGCGCTTTCGTACCACCTTCCCAATGAAACCTAGACATTCCAAGTGTATACCTCTATAGTTTCCTGTTATTATTTTTATAAATAGCTTCCACCGCTCTTTTTTTCTATTTCATTTTTTTATTGTTTCTTAGTAGCGTAGGATTAAGATTGACCTCGTTTTCCCGGAATTCATTAGGTACGATGTAACTAGTTGCGATGTCAGTAGGTACAATTCCAGATGACCCAACGCTTTAGTTTGATCCGGGAATTCGGGGCAGAAAATATTGGGGATGGAAATTTCTTCCCCCACTCCTAATATGCCAACTTAAGAAAACTGTTATTGCCCCTGTACCCAGAACGTTGCTGCGCCCCGGCTCAGCTAGGAGCAACAAACACAGCACCCCACACAAGGAGAACGCAACCCGTCAAAAGTCGTGGATTTTCTTGTGTACGTTTTTCATTGGCTAGACGCTTTAGCGCCTACTGCCGTCGGAAGGGGAAAATTCGGAAATTGTCTTCCCCTCCGCCCGTAAAACGTTCAGCGTAAAGGCTCGTGACGCTCGTCCAATGAAATTCGTACACAACCCTTCGTTAGCGTGTTCATGGACTAATTAACACAGGGACACCCCGTTCCCGAATATTTGCTTGGGCGATTGTTAAATGTGCGCTCTGGCGGTATAGTTAAGAACTAACGGAAAACTAGGGTCAAACAGGAAGGAGGAAAAAAAGGGGGGGGGGATGAACAAGTCATAAACCTAGTCAATGTGGCTACCATGTTGTGGCGCATACGGTTTCGTTTTACGGATATAAATTAGCTTGAATTGCCTTCTTAATTTGAACTAAATAGAAAATGAATTTTTCTTCATTAACTTGTGAAACGATGTTCATTTATCCACCTAAAAAAAGGGAAAAAGATAATTGGATGTCAATTTTATTTCTGGTAAGTCTTTACCAAGGCTTAATAAACAGCCTTTTTATCGCTATCAATTTCCGAATTTCTTTATTGTAATATTGGTTTTATTTTGTAGATGATGATGATTTAGGGTTTAGGGAATGGTATAAAACATACTCCACTCATATGCTGTATCTTGAATCACTTTTACACGATTTACATACACAGAGTTTTTCATTTTTTCCAATAAAAATATAATCTAATGCTAAAAAACTATCATAAAACGTATTGTTGCGGCAAAAAAAGACCGTTGTAAAAACAGAGATAGAACCGTTTGCTATTTTTTTCAAAATTCTTTGATATTGAAAACTATATACTAGATGGCGGTAGCCGTTTCCTTTTTGCGACGTTTTGACCCGAGTAAAATTCTGTCGGGGGGAATAAAAAGAGGAAGAGCATTTAACAAGGGTCTTTCGGAGCTCCCTATAGGAATAACATGGGAACGGGGTGTCCCGGTGTTAATTAGTCCATGGCGTGTTTAAAGGCTAGCTGCGTTCTCCTTGTGTTTGTTGCTCCTAGCTGCTCAGTTCTACGCATTTTTACATTCACGTTTCTCAGTATATACTCACTATTGGCTTTAGTCAGTTTTGGCAATTCCTTTTCTAGCTCTTCTAAACGCCCAAAAGGATAATCCTCAGTCATGAAAGGAACTCGAACATCTCCGTTTTTAGGCGGTGGCCTAACTTTGTTTCTGACGTGGACAGCGCTCGGCCAAAGGAAATCGTCTTTCGCGTATCGGTGAACCCCACCATCGCCATTGGACTTCGAATGCGATCCAAAGTCGATGGAACCCGTAGGCAAATCCAAGTATTGCGTTGCCGGAAAAAGCGGTGAGTGATGAAACGAGGGAAGATCGTATGACGGCGACCATTTCCAAGGAGTTTGCGATGCCACCGACTGGGGTAAACGATCCAAAGTTGCCATGACGGAATTTTCGATAGGTGGCGAGTTGTTTGAAGGAAGGACTCTCCTTGGGGACAACGACCACGATGGAGTCCACGTGGATGACGACGAGAGAGCAAGGTGACTCGGAGTAATTCCAATTGTCATCATCTTGGAAGACAAAGACCGGGATAAGCGCTGTTTCGGTTGCTGTTCGTTTGGCAAAGTTCCAGACTCCCAAGTGACGTCTTCCCATACCTTTGAACCCTCGGTTTGAGCTAAGTTATACTGCCAGCTTATTGAACGATTTTCATTTCCTTTCTGTTCGACAGACTTCCATTCATTAGCTGGAGGACCAAATAGGTTATGGAGCCCTTGAGTATTCGTACCCGGCTGCTCATCTACAATAAATATATTTAAATAGTAATTTCAAAAATAATTTCTTAGATATAACAGTTAAAGTAAAAACTCGCGCTATCCCGTGTATCGTAAAGTCAGAGTGTCGGATCATAGACTAAGAAAGGTTTCACAAGGACATTTCGCGCACGAAATTAAAACCATGTAAAGTCTCAGCACGGGAGGGCGCCACGTATATCAAAATGCTGGTGCGAACCAAAGACTAGTGAAAGTTTACCAAAACACGTGACAGCATTATTCTTATTAGCACGTGTTTTAGAAATCAGATGTGATACACGTGAGGTACTATATGGGTTTGAAAACGTATATATTTAATTAAAAATGAATTTGAATACAAATATGGATGACTTGGATATTAATATGCATGATTTGGAAAGTATCTTCAATCATGGTATGTATTAAGTTATTAAATTAGCTTTCCAGTACTAATAATAACTAATTAAATAACGAACCAGGGGGCCTATTCTGTAAATATTCGAAATCCAATTTTCGATCGAAAACTACATTTCGAATTTCGAGATCTCGACGAATGGTATTCGGTAAAGATTTCGAATGAGCATAAATCAATGCAAATTGTCGAAGTCGATCTCGACATGGTATAGGGTATCGAGATCGAATTACCATTCGATTTTTTACAGAATCGCCCCCCAGAACGCACCCCTTGTTTTTCGGAATTTTCAACGTTTAAAAAAGAACTAAAAATAATAAAGGTCATACAGTAAAATTCCAAAATGTGAGAAAAATTTAATTTACCTTTTCAGTTTATTGTTCAGGAATAAATTTCCTAAAATTATTAAATAATTCTAGAAAATATAACCATTTTGAAAATGAAACTATGAAGAAGAGCAATGCAGACGAAATTCTGTTGAAATTCAAATGAAAATAATACGCACGTGATCACCACTTTCTTTAAAATCCGCTAGGCGCGCGGCCGTTCGCACCATTAACGAAGTCGGGGGTCTCGCGCCGCCGGTTATACAGGAAAAAGCTAAGGGGGGTCACATGCGAAATGTCCTTGTGAAACCTTTCTTAGTCTATGGTCGGATTAACCAATAGGCTGAGTCGGCTTAAGCCTAAGGGGAAAGTTGACCCTGGAGCAAGGTAGTTAATCCGCCACTGCTTAAATTGTCAGTAGGGTCAAGTGGGTGTGAACGATGTGGAACGCACCGAGTGTCACCCTCCGAATAATAAAATTATTTTTATATTTTGTTTTATTCATGTTGCTCTAGATATGGTCAGTGGTGACGACTCTGGGTTAGACCCCGACGCCGCCGAAGTACGCCGATTTTAAATTTTAGTCGCCGATTAAATCTGTCTAAAATGCTGCCACGCGGTTTTTTCCGGTTTCAAATAAAATCTTGTCCATTCTCTAACCTGTCTGTGTGTTTCGTGCGCTCGCCTCGCAGCTTGGACGATATATAGCGCCATGCTCGCAGTCGCTGCCTCGCTAGGGTGACTTCTACTTTCTAGTATAAAGAAACGCCGGCTCACGCCGCCGCCGCCGCCGATGTATTTTAAGTCAAAGCCGCCGCCGACAAAAAAATCGGCGCACGGCGTTCGCGCCGCCGCCGACAAAAATTTTGTGGTGTCGGGGTCTACGTGACTAGGTAGCTCAGGCAGGGCATGGCGTATTTTAAAATTTTAAAGTTGGTCCAAAATGCTACTACTTCTAATTTCCATAAAATTACGCTGAAATTCATTACAGGGAGTATCGAAATTGAAATTTTGAAGATGAATCGTAATATTTAACTAGCAGGAAATAATAAAAGGGGCCCTAAAATCCAACTAAGGGCCCCGCGTAATTGGCTTATCTGACCAAAACATTCCAGCGTCGCCATTGTTTATGGTCTATTAAGTATGGTTCAAAGCAGTGGCGTAGCTGAGAACTCAGAGGCCCCCCCACAAAAATCTCTATAAGGCCCCCCTTTTTATTTTTTTTTATGGTTAGCGGCCCCCCCTCCCCGAAGCTCGAGGCCTCCCTTGAAGCTAGAGGCCCCCCCGCACCGCGGGCCCTGCGGACCATCAGCTACGCCACTGGTTCAAAGGTTGACCCCATGAGCTACCGCACAGGCTGACACCGAGCTTAGTGAAAAGTATAGTTAGTGCTCGGCATTCGATTAATTTTTATCCATGAATAAAATAAGCTCGGCGATATTTAAATAATATTTATTTAAATAACGAATAGTTGAATAACACTTGTAAAATGTTTAAATAATCGAAAGTGAATAAGCCTATTATTTAAATAAAACAAACAATTATTTAAATAAATACCACTTTTATTAAAATAAATGCTTGGTTGCGTAAAAATCATAATTAAATAAGATAAAAAGATATTCTTTTTACCAACGTTTTTTAAATAAATCGGAAAATTTGTGGATAATGAATAAACAATTCCGAACACTAACAATTTGTAAGTATAGTCAACATTTATTTCTGGTATAGTACCAACCATTAACGGCAACAGTTAATTTTCGCATAATTATACCCAAGGCTTAACTTTTATCGTGGTCAAATGTCTTTTAGGATTAGGAATACCGTAAATATCAAGATTTTGTTATAAATGAAAGCTAACTAGTTTAATAATCTTTAACTGTTCACTAACAGAAATTCGTGGCTCGCGCGTTTAATGATAATGTTTAATTTAAAGTCAAATCCAACATAGACCTCCCAAAACAAATTTTCATAGTTTTTTCCCTATTAAACTATTTTAAGCGTAAATAAACTGAAAGTTGGTCACTTACTGGCATTGTCGTTGAATGTCTCGTTGTAATCTCTCGGCAAACTCATCAGTTACTTAAATTCCACAAAATTTAAAGTTTTGGGCACGATCACTTCGAAGTGGCCGTTAGTAATGACGCACTCCTAATGCTTAACATTGCCCTTTTCTCTCATTTATTTTCTTTCCAGTTTTTAATTACATAAGACTTCGACCTCGACTACGACCTACAACCCCTGGCAGGTTTGCGACAGAAATCGGTCGGCTTCTTTTGATGAAATCTAAAACCATTCTCGTTACAGTTTACCAAATTTATATCGTACCGTTGCTACCAGCCAAGAATGTAATCAGGTGAACGGAGAATGAGTGGCTGCAACTTTATCATCGGTTTCCATGATTGCCGGAAGATATTCTCCGGCCACACAAAGAAAGTGCCCGCGATCTTTCCAAAGTATCTTCCTCTCTTTGACTGGAAGAAAGCGCGGCAGATTATTAACGCGGAAACTCTGAGGGTATGGTTTTTCTTCCGGGAATCGTAAATGGAGCTGTATATTCTCTGGTCACCTGAGTACATTCTTGTGCCAACCTATTACTTTGTTTTTAAACCACGGGACCACTTTTATATCACACTTTTGTTTTACCAAGAATGTATTTACAAGTGAGAGAATGATTCTGTTGAAGAAATATAAAAACAACATGGTTTGGAAGAGCATCGTACATTTATTATAACTAAAAGTTGCGGTATGAGATTTAACTACCAAAAATAAATCTTAAATCTTTGAGTTATATCAGAAATCTATAATAAACCCCTTCGGTCTGAAATATGAAAGCTTTGTCAACAGATTTCCACCGATACATAACGGTGGTACACATTTTTTCAGACATTGGAATATTCGTAGCTTACGCTTTTGTCCAGCGGGGAAATTTCGCTCCGTCGTGTATTGAACGAGCTTGAAAACGTTTAATTTTCTTTATTTAAATTAATTAGAACCTATTTTTGTGATAAAACACGATTATAATTTTAACTATAACGTATTTTTAAGTTTTAATTTTCAGTGTTTCTGGTATGGTCTCTGGTTACAATTTTTCTTTCGATACCAAATAATTTTCCGTCCTCAACTTTAGTAGGTTGGATTACTGAAGCTTTCGGGTGGCGCTCAGTGTCAGACTTGCTTTCTCCAAATTCCATCTCCTTTTATCCGTATCATACGTAACATAATTACTCATAAGTATGCCTCTGTATAACATTTCCATTGAAAAAATTCAATGAGACTTTGTTTCACACGGAACATACATTAAGCGGACCCAAAAATGCAAAAACTTTTATAATCCTTGCCATAGAGATAGAAAAGAAATAGAGGGAAGATTACCGCGGTAAGGCACCCCTGTTTTTGACCGAGAATATTCATCCCCCCCCCCCCACGCATGTATGAAGGCGGAGATGGGCAGAATTTGCAACGCCATCTATCCTTCCTTTGTTTACATCACATGACAGTTGATTTTCCAAAAGGCATAATGTATTTAATTTCACTGCGTGTCGATGGCGCCACGTAATCTGCCCATCTCATGGCTTCCTACATTGGCGAAAAGGGGGTCGACACTCGCGGTCAACTTCGCCAGATACAATAGTGCCTCTATTTCTTTTCTATCTCTATGATCCTTGCGCTATTGTAAAGGTTACCATGGAAATGAAATCATGTGATCGCGAGGCACGAGCTAATCTTGACAAAGGCAAAGCCAGAAACGCGCGAGGAATTCTCACTAACTTCCATTTCCCATCAGTAAAGTTGATGACGCGTATTTCGTCACGGAGTTATAAGTGACGTAATCTACGTCATATCCCGTGAACAAGGTTTCATTAAATAAAATGCTTTTATGGCATACTTATATGAGTGATTATGTTACATATGTCCGTATTGCACGAGAGCTCCATATAGGTTAATTACATTGGGTAAAGATAGACTTCTGCTTAAAGTACGTCTTCCAAACCATTGTGTCTTATATTTCTTCAAGAAGATATTTATTTATACCAAATAAAAATAAAATGGACAAATTTATGAATATACCATACCGATTAATCCGAATCCAATTGTGTATATTCAAGTAAATTGTGGGTAAAAATCATGCAAAGAAAAATCTAATAAAGTGGGGAAATTTTAATAAATTTTGGGTATGCCAAGTATTTTGGATAAAATCGAATGAAGTTGATAAAAGCAAGGACAGTAGATACAGGGACGAGAAAGTGTATTGGCGGCCTCTGTTGGAATATATCACCTAAAACGACCTAAACGCAAGTAGAGTTAGTTATAAACAAAAAAAAATGGTGGTCACCTAATTTTAGCGGTTCTTGACGAGGCTTAAGTGTTCAAAACAAATGGGCATTTTTTTATTTACGCTCGTAGTTTTATTTTTAATTTAACATCAAAATGATAAAAACTAACTACAATAATACTGTCCATGGTGAACCACGTCTTAACAATGGCCGCGGTTTGTTTACATCTAACTCCCCGTGAATATGAAGACGTTTAAAATCGATTTTTTTTCCTGCTTTCTCGTCCCTGTATCTACTGTCCTTGATAAAAGCGAATAAATTAAGAAAATTTAAAAAGGGTAAAGTTTAAAAATTTAGATAAAAAAAAACCACCTAGTAGGTGGTTTTTTTTCGCCTGTCCCAGGACAAAAATCGTAAACTTTTTACCCTAAAACGTTTTATTCGCCTGTTCTCGGGGTAAGATTTACCCTGTCCCGAATTTTGTTCGCTTGTTCCAGAGCTCAAACGTTACACTTTTTACTCCTCCTCGAAAGGAGGTGTAGAGGGAGTAATCTAGCTTATATAGAAAATTCGTCTGCTTAAATTTCGTTTCACGAAATCATGACGGGTTTTGAACCTCTTCACATGTGGCAAGCTTTTAATAACGAATATCCAATTGTTAAATGCTATTTAATGACTTTGAAAGTTGCTTGATGACTTAGACCTAAGCTGGTGGTGTCTTGGGTATTAGCCTAGCTGATTATTATTATTATTAAATAAATAAGAAAAATGAGTCCTATATTGATGATCTCACCACCGGTCGCCATCTTAAAAACAAAACATATATATAACCTTTAACCTCTAACTACTCCCTTCTTACTCCAACTCGTTTATTCGTCAAGATAGAATTGGAGTAAAATGACGTCATAGGGCTACACTTTTGAACCTGCTCAAAAAACCCAGAACAGGCGGAAAAAAACCACCTATTATTGTAAATTCTAGGGTTTTGTATAAATTGGAATAATTTTATAAAAAAATTTAATAATTTCGTAGTTTTTTAAGTTAACCCATTTTTGTCCAAAGTTACTCAAATTATTTCAATATTCCATATTTATCTCATATAATAGCATTTATCACATGTTACCAAAATTTTCCTTAATTTACTAGTATTTACTTGCATAAAGTCAAAATAAGTCAGAATTTATCCAAATATTAATAAATTTATTCATTTGATATTTTTAAAACCTGTTATTTTCAATGACTTAACCCCCGAATTTGAACCAAATCGAGGATAACAACCTCGGGTAGAGAACGAAACTTCTCAAAATTATGTTATACAAAATTTTTGAATTTCGTAAAATGCGCGAAAACCCTTTCTGAAAGGTTCGCATAATCGCATATCCTCGAAAAATGACTTGCATACCGCCATCTTTTAAATGAATATTTAACTATTTTAATATTTAATTATATAAAGCATTAATTTACATTTCTCTAATTTAATTTTAATTTGTCGTAAACATTATTTGATAATTATTTAATTACATGGGATTTTAGTTCATTGACAAAGTTTAACTCATCGATTGATAAGATCTTATTTGAACATAAACGAACGGCCAGCGGAGACTCTCAGTCGGTTAGTAGATACGTCTAGTGAGAGTGGGATTTTCCTATACTGTCATTGAATGCGTTATAAATCTTAACAAATTAATAAGTAATCTTAACGCCAATGTAACATTTGAGTAAAATTATAAAATCTAATAAGGTAAATATAATTTTATTTTGGGTAACAAGGTTTTCTTTAGGACTCGCAGTCTCTAGCTTTTTCGGAAAAAAAGTTTTCCTGGTTATAACTTTAAGCCTAGGCTTACGTCATTTCAAATTTTGTTAGTAAATATAGAATATAATTTCATCATTTTCTTTTTTTCAAGCCTTGACTACTTGTTCAATATACTCATTATTTTATGGACTTTTATAAACTTATGGAATAGTTCAATAGCATTACATATTTTCTTTATTATTCTAAACACTAACATATCAAAAAACCTGTTTTCAAGAGAAAGTTGTTTGGTCTAGTTTTTCCCTCAAATGTTCCCATTTTCCTCTAATGAAATTATTGTATTGAAAACGGGCATTTATGATAATTTTTTCATTTAAATCACGATCATTAATGTTAGCTGGTGAAACTAATGCCAGAACAACACAAATTCAACTCTTTTAAAGAAAGCTACAAATATAGATTGAAATGCAGAATCATTGCCAATTTTTTTATCTTTCAAAACAAAGTACTACTTGGCACCCTAGCCTATTTTTATACGTTTTATATAAGAGTGCATAGGTTTACTAAGATTTTCAGTTCTTTTTTTTTTCAGTTCTGGTATTTTATAGTCAGTTATGGAGTCATTTATTGGGTTATTTGACCCAAACGATCAGGATGAAGTCCTTGATGCGGATAATAATGGGAACAACCGTAAAAGTTTTTCATCTATGGAGTTAGGAGACGATATCAAGACTAGTGTCAGCAAAAAAATGACATTTGACAGTAACCCAAGTAGCAATAAAATCAGTTTACCGGAGTATTTGCCACCAGAAGCTGCTGAAGGAAATATTGAGTATAAGTTAAAACTAGTGAATCCGTCAAAGAGTCGTTTTGAACACTTAGTGACGCAAATGAAATGGAGGCTACGAGAAGGCCAAGGAGAAGCTATTTATGAAATTGGTGTTGAAGATGGAGGCCTTTTAGTGGGATTAAGTCCTCGGGAAATGGAAGCATCTATGCGGACATTATATCTAATGGCGGAAAAACTTGGAGCCACCTTGACTGTTTTGAGGCAAAGAACAGTTTCGCAGAATGGAGAACCAAAGAAAGCGGCTGAGGTGTGTAATTGAATGACACCGTAATGGAGTCTTTATTAACATTTTATTACTTTAAGGTTTTGGTACGTAAAGTTCCGGATGATCAGCAAACTATCGAGCTTAGAGCTGCTGTTTTGGGAAATTTAGATGTTGGAAAGAGTACTTTGTTAGGAGTACTAACTCAAGGAGAGCCAGATAATGGCCATGGAAGCGCCCGTCTTAATCTTTTCCGTCATCTACACGAGATTCAGTCTGGACGAACTTCTAGCATTAGCCGAGAAATTTTAGGTTTCGATTCGAGGGGTTGCCCTGTAACTTACAATATATGCAGAACATCTGAAGAAATTTGCGAAACTGCTAGTAAACTCATCACATTCATTGATTTAGCCGGACATGCAAAATATCTTAGGACCACAGTTTTTGGGCTTACTGGTAGGTTGGCCTCCAAAAAAGTCAGACCATTCATTATTAACTTACAAATTGTTCTAGGTCACTCTCCTCATTTTGCGATGTTGGTTGTTAGTGCAATATCTGGCATTGCTGGCACCACCAGAGAACATTTGGGTTTAGCCATGGCATTGGATGTCCCTGTAGTTGTGGTTGTAAATAAGTTGGATTTAGCAGGGCGTCACGCTTTAGACAAAACTTTAGATCAGCTTAAAACATTACTCAAAGGCCCAGGATGCAAAAAAGTAATTTTTATATTCTCATTTATTTGTCTTATTACTTATCAATGCGCATATGTAGGTACCTATGACTATCGAAACTAAAGATGACGCTCTAACAGCAGCAAGTCTTTTGCTATCGGACAGCATAGCGCCAATATTCTTGGTATCATGTGTAACAGGAGACGGATTGAATCTCTTATATACATTTCTCCACGTTTTACCACCAGGGCTGTCAACCAAGGAACGAGAAAAAAAGCTGCAAGATCCCATTGAGTTCCAGGTATTTTTCTCAGTTTTATGGGCTTCTACCTATGGATTATGCAGTGCTCGAAATGGACTTATTCACGAACCGGAATGTGTTTCCTTTCAAAGCTTCCGATTATTCTGAAAAACGGGAGCTGTGCATTAAAAAATAATCTTAACGAACCAGAATGATATGAGGAAAAACTTTTACCAAACGGAGCAGTGTTGTGGTCCATTTAGAGTACTGGACGTATGACTTAGTTTCAGAAAACGCAATGTAATCTGAGATAATGTAGCCTGTCAAGGGTAGAACACCCTTCTAATTTTCTTGTAAAATGCTAACAATGCTATTTTACTATACTAGATTGATGAAACATTCAGAATACCCGATGTTGGTGATGTAGTTGGAGGGTTATTAGTTGGTGGTATTATCAGAGAAGGTGACCATTTGTTGGTAGGACCAACCGAAACAGGAGCGTTCCGTCCAGTTACAATACAGTCACTTCACAGGCACAAGGTAGCTTGTAGAGTAGTAAGGGCGTGTGAGAGCGCTACTTTAGCAGTAACGCTATCAAGGGGGAAAAAAGATTGGAGAACGACATGCAGGGGCATGGATGAAGGCGAATCCTCATCAGGGGAGGACACTGAAGGCCCATTTTATCTACGTCGAGGAATGGTTATAGTTAGTTCATCTGATCCTCTTCCACCTGTCTGTCAGTATTTTCAAGCCAGGATTCGCGTTTTGTTCCACGCAACAGTAATCCTTCCCGGTTTTCAAGCAACCGTCCATATTGGTAACGTAAGGCAGACAGCGACGGTTGTTGGCGTAGCTAATAGTGGCAGAGGTTTGGGAGTTGCAACTAATGAAACAGCGTCAGTTATGTTTAAATTCATGCGTCATCCTGAATGTATTCATCCAGGAACTCAGTTATTATTTCGGGAAGGAAATTCTAAAGGTATTGGACAAGTAACCCAGGTCTTTAGGGTTGACGATGGAACCTCTGTAGGGGTACAACCAAAATAGATTTAGTTTGACCTAAATTTTAGTTAGATTTTTAAAAGTTTGCTTTATTAACGGTTGTCTTTTTTGAAAGACATCTTAATCAAAATAATTTGGCTTTTAATTAAAATCACTTTTAAGGAAAGTTTTTCAACTAATTTTACCACCATGCACACCTTTTAACACATTTAATCTCATCGCACATTCAATCTGGCCATTTAAAACAAATTTTAAACCAGTTTATCAATTTGAGCAAAAGTAGTTTAGTATATCTACTTTTGATAAAAGGAATCGTATTTAATAATTTTTTCTCGTTCCATTGCGAGTAAAAAATTTCTATTAAAACCATAGAGGGTGCCTCTTCATCGCAATAACGGTGACAATTGTTAGCCCCATGTTAATTTAAAAAAATATTTGGTGTCTGAATCAGACCTGACCAGCATATGAAAATGAAACGCCAATAAATCACATGTACCAGCTCAGTAATTAACTTTGTTACAACAATATTTATAGTTTATATTTTAATTGTTGATCAGTTATATTTTTATGATTTTAACCAAAGGTTTTTATTTTTCTTCTATTAACTAAGTTTTTCTGAACATTTCTCTCATTTCAAAACTTAAATTTATCCGAAAAGTTTTAGTTTGTCCAAACTATCGTTATATCTAAAACAATAAAATTTCTAAATTATGCTTTCGACTTATTTATTTTGAAAACGGTTTAGAGTTGCGTCTAATTACATCCTGTTAGTACATTTTGACGTCAAATTAAGCTTTTATTTGAAATACTCAAACGACATTCCGATTTAAAAACCTACTTGTCTTTTATTTTGGGAACATTATTTTCCTGATAAGTATTATATATAGAAAACGTAGTTTTTTTAGCTTTAATTAAAAATATTTACAATAATATAGTAGAGGAAAATTAATCAACAACGCATAATAAACAATAGATGGCGCTTTAATCGCTCTAAAATTAAACGTTTTAAAGGCGGCAAAGTAACTTGTTACCGCTAATTTTAAACGTTCCGTTCTTAGCCCATTTTCGTGATTTTTATAGAAAAGAAAAGTTTACCTATCTTGATAATTCAAACATGGTTTTCATGTTGGTTTTTTTCTAAAGAAATATAAACAGCTGTTAAAAGAACGTTTTTGGACACTAGGGACCTAAAGCGAATGTGTATAGCCAATGAAATTATATTTAATCTGGTAATTTTTGAGCGACAGAATTTGGTTTTCAATATGGCAAAGACGAACTTCAAATTTTAAAACTACCGTTAATCCTAATTCCTTTCTTATCATCGACTAAAAATGTCGAAATTTTCGTTCGTTAGTTACCACCGTAGGCATAGTAATGATTAACCGATTTGAATGACATTTTCCCCATAGCTAGGCCTACCGAAGACCCGTGTCCTGACAAAGTCCAAATTTAAAAAAATTCGTCTGTGGTTCGAGATATTTCAGTTAAAAATGCATTGCTACGTAAAATGCGTTTATTTTCGTGGGACAATTTTGATTTGCAATACCACCTGTATACACCAAAACGACGCGAAATAGTAATAAAAAAATGAATAAGGCTTGTTTTGAAATTGAAAACTTTCGTTAATTCAAATACAATTTTTATATCATTTTTTGTATAACGTCGTAAAGTGTTGTCTTTAAACCTTTTACAAACGCTTTTGAATGAGGTGATAATATGCACGTAATAATTCTTGATTTTATCCTAAATACTCGCGGAAGGACTCTTTAGGAACATCTTTGTGTTTGCATTACGAGAGCTAAAACTAGTCTCTCTTTTTTTTATTCCAAGTAAACTCTCCGGGGTATGACGGTTCGCTGGTCCCGAGTTGCGTCATATGTATCTATTGTTAGGTAGAGCTTTACCCAACACGTAAACGCGAGGAGGGAGCCCGCGGAGTAGAGCTTTCCCCGCCTTCTCGCGAACTATTAATCGCGCTCGAGCTGAACTATAGTCCGCGAGAAAAGCGAGCGGATGAACCATTGATTTTTGCGAAACGTAGGCAGGCTAGGTTTGGTAAATGCTTCGCGTAGTACGCGAGGCACGTGCGTATATTCCGAGAGAAGACGCCATCGTAGCCCGTATAACAACAAATCTCGCATTCGGAGACTTCAGCCATTCTCGTCCTGTCACTCTCTCGTCGGCTCGCGCGTATCTCTCCAGTCTATTTTTCGTAGATTAAAAAGCCGCAGTCTCCGCTTTAAATTATTAATACTAATCTCAGAGGGGGTCCGTCTCTAGTCCGAGAAGAAAGGGGGAAAAACCCCGTTTTCTCCAAATCTTAATCGTTTCGAGTAGTTCTAGACTCTCCACCTTCGCTCCGATCTTCAATTCGCTCGTCAGCCGCGGTGTTTTTCGACGGTTAATAGATATATTTTTTAAATATTCAATAAATGAAGTCTGAGCTACCGAGATAAGCTATTCGTTAAGCCTAAAAGGCTCTCGAATAATCCACGTTGAACGTATCTATCGGCTTCCGCGTCGAAAAGTCGCCGGTCCTCGACGGACGCGTCCGCAAAGATGAAGAGCGATTCTTACGCGGTCAGCGATGCCAAAGAAGAGGAACCCACAGAAACTACCAAAATGAAAGCGGTGGACAGTGGTCAAGAGGGGGACGTGGTTTGCCTGAAGGCCAAAATGGGACTTCTGAACGGCATCACCGTGATTGTGGGGTCCATCATCGGAAGCGGTATCTTCGTCAGTCCCAAAGGCGTGCTGACCGGCACGGGCTCGGTGGGCCTCTCGCTGATCGTATGGGTGGTGTGCGGGGTCTTTTCCATGATCGGGGCGTTCTGTTACGCCGAACTGGGGTGCATGATCACCAAAACTGGCGCCGATTACGCCTACATCATGGAATCGTTCGGGCCCTTCGTGGCCTTCCTTCGACTGTGGGTGGAGTGCATGATCGTCCGGCCCTGTTCCCAAGCCATCGTGGCCCTCACATTCTCCTTCTACGTCCTGAGACCCATCTTCCCCGATTGCGAACCACCGGATGACGCTGTCAGATACCTGGCCTGTATTTGCATCTGTAAGTTACCATTCTTTCTTCCTTTTTTTTTGGCATATTTTTGTTAGGTATTTTTGGAAGCTTTTCAAAATTCCTAGTTGAAATTTTGCTTTTGTGGCGAGCTATTTCTATGTTAAACCTTATTATATAGGCGGTTTTCTAAAAAAAGCGTAATCAATTATCATCTTTTCAAGTTGGAAATACTAACAATTGTAAGTAACGTTACAAACTGGGACGTGGACGACCTTTAGGTATTGGGGAATAAGTCCCAGGAAAATCTGAATTTAATAACAATAAGTCTTTGAGAGACGAGCGATTTACTAAACCGAAATTAAAAATTAACTGCGCTTAAAACTGACGAAGTTGAGCTATTGGGAATTCCAAGACTCAACCCATATGGCTCCAAGCCACGTGTCTGAATAGTACTTGTACTGCTGACTGTTAGATTTCGATTTGCAATGGGCACCGCCTTTTCGTATTAAGCCTTGTCAAGGCTAATAAGGAATATTTGAATGGCCAGTGGCCAACTTCAATTCCGTTCCATTCTTTGGAAGTATTAAGAAAGTAGACCTATATATATTAATATCCCATCAAATAACATTCGATCCTCTATTCATTCTATAAAAAGAGGCCACGATGGAAAAATGAGCAGTCATCCACGTTGTTGTAAATGCGGCATGGTAAATGCATGTTCAAACAATACTTGGACATATTCAATTGAGGTCTAATTAAATACTAGTACTTATGAAAACATTATTATTTAGACCATCTAGTGTCTGTATTGTTAATTATTTAAACGATTCATTATCAATCACGACTTAAATTTAATTAAAACGAATTAAGCCATTTATAATCGGGGAAAAATCTTTTAATCTAAATCATAAAATGTGACTACGCCTTTTATGATTCTGTAAATTCCCCATAAAACCCACTATCAGGAGAATAAATAATGGATTCTCGATCACCTTAAAGTTTTTAAAATCACAATTTAGTGGTAAACTTTTACAGGAAATAAACCAGTTCAGTAAAATAAAGAATCATTAAGAATAGTTTGCGTTCGAGAAATGTATCCAGCCCCTTCTTGGAATCATTCTATAGCATTCCATATAATTATTGTATTAATATAAGGTCAATTACGTCTAAAAAATGTCGCCCAAAGTAGAAATTAGTCTCGCCCGAATTACGCAAAAATACTGGATTTTAAAGTAAATTTTTTGTCGATGGCAACAGACAAAAAGAGACAAAATAGGGGATGGGCTTCAATTATGTCTACCTACACTCATGAAGGTTATTTTCGAGATAATATTTTTTCATGTCGACGCCCTTGCGTTTCTAGCATTATGAAAACCTTTCCCGCACCTCGCGCACTTCTATTAAGTAGAATATTATGCCTGGCTCTTCGCATGACTGGTTACGATACTTTTGCCATCACCGGATGGAGGGTGCTTCGCCCCCCCCCCCTTTCTGAACGCCAAAATTAAGCATTCGACTGCTCTGCTATACAACGTAACCCTTGTGTTCAAAGTCTCCCATTTATATAATTGATGTCATATAAAACTTTCTGGTTTGAAGTAGACCTAGACGCGAAACTTGAAACTCTGTTTATCGATAGCAAAACGAGACGTTTCATCTGCTGGTTTTAGAACAGTTGGGGGTCAGAAACGGGGGTGCTGTTTGACCATGGACGAAGAATCAGAGGCCCCCAAAGACCAACGTGGTGTCGCTGCTGTTGATTTGTGACCACCAGGCGTTTATATAGTTGAACGTTATTCTTTAAGCGCTGCTTGAATTGATTCGAAACTGCAAATAAACCAGGGAAAGAATTGCGATTTAGGTCATACCTGCCGTGTCAAAAATCCACTAGCAGTGAGTTCCCTTAGAATCTTGACCAATCGTGTTTGTCAGAGAATAGAAATTGTTTCTTATTTTTCATAAGAGAAAAACCTTAATTTATAGCGACAAGTAATACAATTTAAGGTAATTTTTTATACATAAAATAATAAAGAAGTTTAAGTATTTTAAAACAATTTATTGCGCACAATAAATAACGTTGTTTTAGAAATTAAAAATGAATTAATTCATGCGCAAGTACAAGCGAATAATTATGTTTGTAGGAAATGAAACAAAAAGTTTGATTAAAAATGCGTTGCAATTTTTTTATTGTTTTTGTAACTCGGTCTACTCTATACTCACGTCAGTTAAAATAGAGAAATCGCTTTTAAACAGTAAATATGAAATAGTAGAGTTAGAACGCGAAATTTTCAGTTGGATATTTGGACCATACATCACCTTTATTCTACTATCATTTACTTTCATCTATTAACATCGATTATTCGAAAAAATATTTTTTTTTTGCGACATCCCCGTCTTTCCACTTCGCTTTCAACTTCCTCATTCGAAAAACAAATATTGCGCGTCGTCCTTGGACTTAAATTTGCATAACTGGAATTATAATATCATTTTTATTGCCAGAGACTAATTACGTTTAAACGTTTAAATGAGTTCCATTTAGGAGATAATAAAAGACTAACCATAATTAGTTGATTACAGTCTCGAAGAGTGTCTTTATTTAAATGTCATTTTATCAAACTAATTGGCTTTGTCGCGTTGACTCAAAGAGTACATTGGAAGGGGAAGTAGGGCCCCCTTAACTTTGAAATATTTGATGATAGCTATATATGTAGAGCGATGACTTGGAAGGAATTTACATTCATCCTTTTTCAAACGCGGATTCTCTTTTTTGCGTAGAGCCATTTTATTATCTGAATATAATACATGGCTTGGCACGCGAATTTGTACCCGATTTGGTCGAAATTCACTCCAAGGCTGGTGCCACCGAATTAGGTATTAGACAATCCCCCGGGACTTGATGAACAATGGGGATAAATATTCTTCGGTCTTGCTTTAATAAATTACGGTTTGAAGGTAACATTGGCAAGAAACAGACGCGTGTCTATAGAAAGGAAACCGTCGAGGGAAACTCCGACAGGTTATTACGAAATGCCAGTCTTGGAAATTAGTAAATCAAGCTGATTATTCATTGGCGAAATAATTCTAGTTTTAGGACAGTTTTATTTTTACGAATGTAATAGTTTAAAAATCATTGTTTTTTCAATCAAATACATGTCATTATGAGTGAAATGTTTTGGAGTCTTAAAGGGCCGGTTTAGGCACAAGGGCATAGGCTCCTGGGTCTACAAAGATATTTGGGGATGTTTTCTTTGGGAGTCCACGAGGTAGTGCCCCATTCGTAAGAATTTCTTTGCGTGTCCATGGCATTACACGGAGTTCAATGTTCAAAATATTTTATCCTCAAATTACCAAGATTCACAAATATTTCAAAAATCCAGAAAGTATCGGATATCAAAATGGGTACCAAGTTGAATGCCATTTCGAAATGTCAAAACCCTCGGAAAAGCGTATCTGCGATATCTGATGTAATAAACATTTATTTCCATAAATAATTTCTAAAGTGTCCGGAAAAATGATCGAACGCGATGAAATTTTTCCATTTCGGTCGGTCCATGAGACAATTTCGTAGTAGTAAGAAGAACCAATCATTCAACCCTTAATTTGCCCCTAATTTTTATCGACAATTGCGATTACAACTTCGATATCGCCTTTGATGTTTATATTACGAATAAACAACTTAACTGATGAGAAACGCCGCCGAAATTATGGATTCGCTTTGGCGTTATACAGGGTGTTTCAAAAGGTTATGCAACAATTTGAAGGAGTTATAGGGGGTGAGTTGATAAGTAGCCTTGTTTTTGCCCATTTTCCTACGATGAGTTAAAAGAGCGCCAGAGAGCTTCAAAGTGTGGCCTACTAGCCCCTGGAAGTAGACTGCAATAAGCGCAAAACCAAGCAGCAGGGAAACGCGAGCATTAAGGTTTGGGTTCGTGTGATAGGTACAAAAGGACTTGGTAAACAAATCGAGGTAACCAGCGCAGCGTAACAAAGTAAATTTAATCAGTATTTAAAGTCCCTGCTGCTTGGTTTTGCGCTTGTTGCAGCCTTCTTCCAGGGGCTAGTAGGCCACACTTAGAAGCTCTCTGGCGCTCTTTTAACTCATCGTAGGAAAATGGGGAAAAAACAGGCATAATTCTCAACTCACCCCCTACAACTCCTTAAATGTTTTGCATAACCTTTTGAAACACCCTGTATAAATGGATATAGAAAGTAATTAATATTCTTCTATACTCGGAACACAAAAGCGTCGATTAAAAGAGAGAGCGGGCGGTATTGAGAAGGGGTCGAGCTCCATTCTATATCAATACAAAAGGAGACGTACCCCGTAATTGAGTGAAGCCTATTCGCGGATTCCCCTCTTCTTCCCTTCTTTAATGTCTAAAAATAGGCCCAAGCCAGGCCGTATTCCTTTGAATTCGCTTTTATCTTCATCTTGAATTCGAGTGCAGCACCGTCTTCTTATACGAACGCGATGTGTATTCCCGTACTTGGGAGGTTCACTAAACCCCGTGGGTCTACTCTCCCATGAACGTCTTAGCTGACGGTGCCCCTCAGAATATTTCTATTTTACGACCTCGTGTTAATTCGCTAGTAGTTCTCATTAGAATGGGTGTATCAAATAAATCGGATACGTGTAAAACACTCAACGTTACGAGATAGAACTTTATTGGAATATTCTTGTCACGTTTCCTAGACTTTTAGTTAGTGAGGAATAAACTACGTTTGAACAAGAAGGCCCATGCACGATCACGTTAAAAAGACTCGATTTAGTTTTTATTGTTCAGTTTTCAAGAATAAAAATGTCAATGTGTTTTTCTCATCCTGTTAATTAATCGTTATACGCGAAATATCTAACTACTTAATTGAATTAAAATAGGAAAATATATAACTTAAAATAAAATAATGTTAATAAATATAAAAATAAGAATGATTATATTTATTTCAAAATATATATAAAAGGACTGCTACTTCATGGACATAAGCATTTTAATATCAAAATTGAAATTTAAAATTTTGATATTAAAATGCTTTTAAAATCCATGAAGTAGCAGTCCTTTTATATATATTTTTAAATAAATTGTAAAATTACCATGGTTCTAAAGATTAACATTTATGATGATAATATTTCTATTATTTTGGCAACTGGTAGATTTCATGGATTGATAATATTCAGTTTGAAATAATGAAGATTTGAATTTCTATTCATTAACAAGTGGTAGACCGTATTTGATTGATTTCACGAGTGTATAGATCTGGCCGATTTAGATTTGTGAAAATGTACAAAGTTATCTTCGCGGTGTTTGTTTTTATGAAGGAACTGATTTTCAAACGCGAAGTGGAATCTAAAACTGTCTGATGCAGACTTATATGTCTAAGAGAAAATGGAGTGGAGCTTTCGTCTGACGCAACGTATTCTTGTTTCGGTAGCCCCGGAAGTATCCGCCTTTAGCCCTCAAATGCCAGCGAGAGAGTGTCGTTAAGTCTAATAATAGCTTTCGCTCTCTATCAACTGTCTCTCCTCTCTGGTAGTCTATTGCCCGTGGCGCGTGATGACGTTCTGCCGATGCCCTTTATGTCCTTACCTGATGGGTCCTCCTCCTTCTGGAAACGGGCGCGCAGCTGGAACCCGCCAAATCATTGTTCGGAATTTTCATTTTACCGATGGGTGGTAAAACGTCTAGCAGCTGTTGTGGAATTTGTCAGCGTGAAAAAATATTCTTCCTATTTTAATTTATTCTGGCCTCGCCGAAAGAGTAAAATATATTCCTAATTTCTGGTATCTAGCCGGCAGACGGAACAAAAAACTGACTAGACGAAAATTTAACGTAAATAGCGTACGTGTACAATATGGCAACTAGCAAATCTGTAAGAGGAAGGGTATTTTCTTAACTTTTTGATACGCGTCTCGTTTCCTAGATTAAAATGTTCAAGTTCTGGTTAACGAAAAATATAAATGAATTTTTTTTTCATGAATTTCGCTAGAGAATTCATTTTAAAAGGCACTTGTCGTTGAAATGATCGCAATCATCATCACAGACAGGACGACCCTTGGGGGAACCTCACTTAAAATTGGAACTCGGCGTTTGGATAAAAATTAACCACTTATTTTATTTTTATCCATAACCTAAAAATTATCCGAAAATAGAAATAATTTTTTTTTGCATGTTAAATCGTTGTTTATCCATGGATAATATCCATAAATAAACAGTTAACCAAAATATTTACGATTAATCGAAATTTTGTCAGTTAATTTATCTGTTACGCAGAGCTCTACTTAAAATGATTTTAGACATTAAACTTATTTGACAAAACGAGGCAATTTTAAAAATATATATATTAGGGAGATTAAGCAAAAACCTCTAGTTGTACTTGTTCGCTTCTTTAACAAGCATGCTCTGCTCAATCTCTATATTTGATAGATTTGGTAAAATTCTTTCTCATATATAGTATTAAAATTTAATATTTACAACAAAACAATAATTTCCTACTTTCCATTGAATAAAATAACATATTACATAAAGAAGAATTATTTTTATTAATCAAGAACTAGTTATTATATTTGATATTGAACAAAACCTATCTTTTATATTTGATATTGAACAAATTTATCTATTATATTTGATATTGAACAAATTTATCTATTATATTTGATATTGAACTAAACGTATCTATTATCTTTGATATTGAACTAAACGTATCTATTATGTTTGATATTGAACTAAACTTATCTATTATGTTTGATATTGAACTAAACTTATCTATTATGTTTGATACTGAACAAATGTATATTGCGAAAATTACATTCCATAGGGATAGTTACTTATTTACATACCATATTTTTTCCATTTAATAGCTTTATAAATTCGGTATTTCACCCCGCACAACTTTTTTAATTCCGAAACCTATTTCGAAAAATCAACAAGGTACATATCTCAAGCGAATAACATTAGCAGTATATAAAGATTAATATTTCTCTCGTAAGTGACAATGATACAATTAATCCCGTATGAAAGTTAGTGAGGAAAATTGATCAAAGTCTTATCGATAAAAGATAATATTACGGCTTAACGGTATCATTTCTATCAATAGAGACAGGAAAATACTATTTATCTGATTATATTATTTTACTATCAATCCTTAAGATGGAACCTAGTTTTGGGGTCTACATGACCTCGAGATATGGTCTAAAAACGTATACACATTCTGATTAAATAATAGGAAGTGTTGTAGACTGTATACTAGAAAGTAGGCCAAAAAGAAAAAGGGGCTAATGCTTTTCCGTAGAAGTTCTTGAGCCCACCCAAAATTCGATTGAATATCCCGCTTTGTTCGGGCTCTCTGCCAATTAACGCTGACCGTTCCGAAGACGTTGGCGTTGAATTTCCGGCTGTCGTTGACCCGTCCTAACAATGCGACGAAGGCTGTAGCCCGATTGATTTTTTCATTTTGATCCGTGTCCCCAAAATAGCCCCGAAAATGGATCGCCGTTCTTCGGCTATTTTCGGTCTGTAAACTCCTTCGCTTTACCTTTTGACCCAAATAGAACAAACCAGACGCGATGTTTATTTACTTAAGGGGTGTTTCCCAACAGTCTCGTATTCGAACCATCGACACTGCTCTATCACGGACATTATGACGAGTGTACCAGAAAGGGTGATTCTTCACTTTGATTACGATACACTTTTGGTAGTTCGTTCTCAATGCCCTTTGAACCTCGTTGATTCGTAACTAAAACCATTATCGACCTGATAATGAAGTTCGCGTATACACCAAAATTGACCTTGGCGCTGTGGCAACGAATCTCCCCACCGGCTAATTTTTGTTTGATATATCAAAACCTTTTAGAAATAAACGCTTTCATAATGGATACTTTCAACATAAAATGACCTAAATGCACTCGCTTAAAGTTTCTGAAGGTATTATTTGGAAAATTGAATCAAAAACTAGTTTGTAAATGGGATTTATTATCTTCATCCCCGTAACCTGGTAGTCATTTCGCCAAAGAAAGATATCAACTAAAAGCTTGTACGAAGTAGCGTTTTGTCCAGGCTATATCCATGGTATTTTCTCGCTGTTTCTGCTTATATTTTTCGGGTGTTATATTGGGATTTAATTTGGGAAGTGGGAGTGTTTGGTTAGAAAACCATTTCCAACTCAAGAAAACTGGTCAGAAAAAGGCCGACTTTGAGAAATAGACGGTTGAAACCACCCTTTTAAAACGTGTAGGGAAAACTTGTAGCCGAGTGCATAGATATAGCTTAGTTCCGTAGAATCGTACTAGTTCCACCTACACGTAATCGAGGGGTGGACTAACCCAACTATTTTTACACTTCTTTGAATCGTTTATAAGTAAATTACGTGGTTGCAGGGCAGTCGCCCCAGCCAGTTTCCCGCCGTATCTGATGTCAACTCCCACGATCGCCCGAATCAAAAATATTGAAGATTGTGGAAAATTCCATTATGTTGAGGGTGGGCAAGCGCCCACTTTCATCTCTCTCTAGAAACGGGAAATGTGTAGGAGTGATAAACTTTGGAGTTCATTGAAATCTTTTGGGGGAGGGGGCGGGTTTGAAAGTCGACTTTTGACCTTTTCCAGGAAATTGTCAGGTTTTAATATAGTTTTCTCGTAATTTATCTTCTAGGTTTATTAACATTCGTCAACTGCTGGGACGTTAAATGGTCTACCAGAGTTCAGGACATCTTCACCTACGGGAAATTAATAGCCTTGGCGGTCATCATCGGAACAGGCGTCGTTCAACTTTGCTATGGTACGATCTACATCACCATTCCAAATTATTATCATTACACTTCTATCACTTACCTTTGGACTCAAGTTTAAACGTTTATTAGACGCTATTTCCAAAAAAAATGTCTATCATTTTCCATAACATAACATTACGTAACATAATATTTTATTAATTATATTTAATTTAGTAATATACGAACAAAATCTAGTGAAGGCGATCCTTATATGAGAAAATGAAACCTTTCAAACTGTGTCGTCGACATGACTTTGCCTTCACTCAGAAAATGTTTTCCTTTATATTCTCAGTTACCAACAAAGAAAATCTAATAATATTTCTCGTCGAAGAAGAATAAAAAGCCTATTTATTGTAGCCCATGACGTAAAGAGTGGCCCACGTATTGATCCTTTTGTTTACCAAAAACAGGAATAAACTAGTATTGTGTACGCAAGACGTCAGTTGTCCGTTGAAAGGTACTCGACGCGTATCGAACAGCCATAAACTTCGCTAATCCACTCGCGTTCAGTTTTAGCCCTCAGGGGCGATTTTCGCTACACTCGCGAAAATGATCGATATTTAATACCAGCGGCGGCACTTCCCCGCGTTCCAGCCTATCAATACGCGCTGAATCAACGCGTCCAAACACACCCCCGGTTTTTTGGCTCACGTCATCGTGACGTAATTTGGTCTCTCTCTCTCTCTCTTACGCAAAGTCGATAATGTGTCTCTCGTTCCTGAGAGACGCATTGGGGTCGCTACCTGCCGCCTTCGGACCAGTTGGGGATGGAGGAATTTTCGATGACGTCATTGCGATTTGAATATCTGGCTTTGTAGTCATTTAAATGTCACCGGGTTGTTAGGGTATAATTTTTATCTACGTAATAATGTTTTTTTGGGGCGAAAATGAACGTAGTTAACGCTTTCTTTAAAACGAAAATAGCTAATGTCGGATTATTAATCCATCCTAAGCAAATAAGCTTTTAAGGCATTATCCAATTTTATAAACTTTTTTTCAAAATTAGAAAGAGGATACGAAATTACGAAATATGATCCAAACATAGCCAGCGATAAAAATAAATTGTTTCATTTCCGTCGATTGGCCCAAGTACAAATACTCGAGATAAGTACTACATCTGGTGCCATTTCTGATAAAATATATATGAAAGACTATTTCTCAGACTTGTACCAACGAGATAAAACCCCATTTTAAAGATAAGAGGGAAAAAACTTTCAAGTTAATAATTTAAAAGGCTTGTTCCCCGTTTTATCTATAAAATATTCCCTCAAATCGACGAAACACGTATTGGCACCTTTTATTTTAAATTCGTTTGGTTGAAAAAAAAAAGAATTGACACCCATTCGAATTTTGCCCTTGAACGTGTTTTAATGTTTTAAATAGAGATGAGTACCCGTACCAAACTTTGCGAAATAATGTTTTAGCACTTCCACCATATGTAACATAATTACTCATAAGTGTGCCTCTGTTTAACTTCTCTGTACTAAAAATTTAAATGAAAATACGGACTAACGTCGCGTAAAACTGGTTTTAACTTCCTTCCTTCCCCGCCAGAACTAGTTTTGATGACGATTAAACCGTCATCGACTGGGAAGTGACGTCAATTACGTCATATCCTCTCAACAAGGTCTCATTGAGAAAAAGTTATTTCTTGCACACTTATGAGTAATTATGTTACATATGCTTCCACCGATAAATATATTGCCAAATTTTATCGTACGCCTGTTCTTTAAGATAATTTAAGAAGAGATATACGTTAACGATAATTTTGTTTTCCATCCTTAGGACACACCGAACACTTTAACTTCGACGACAGCGAAACTGACGTCACGAAAATAGCGTTATCATTCTATTCCGGCCTTTTCGCCTACAACGGATGGTACGTCAATTGCCCTTGTCACGTCCCTGCCGCCTAGAGACAACCTTAGTTAGCCGCCAGCTCAAATCCATTATCCTCCGGGTTTTTTTCAAAGGATCGGAGGCTGTTTTGGTAGATTAGCTTATTTCCTTTCTACCTATCAAGTCTTATTGGTAATTCCCAAGCTGTACCCGCGCTAACCATTTTCTCGTTGAGGAAGATTTGGAAGGACTAAAGCTGATTAATGTGGTCGCGATTGCCCTTTGAGAGATCTCGCGCGCCATCCACCAGCTTCTTTTTGGAAGAACCCCATAACCCACTTCTGCTTTAGTTTGCGTTCAGATTGCCATTTTCACGCTCCCTCGTAAACCTCAAAATCTCACTAGTAGAAATAATTTCCAATTTAGCGGGTTTTGCCAAGCGGAAAATATCGATTTGAAACAGATCGATTCGGAAAATGAAAATCTCGTGGCGAAAACGGATTTTAAGGGGGAAGAATGCAGTAAAAGCCTCTTTCTCGTTCAAGCTGAACGTTTCTGTTTTAACAGTTACATAATTGAATTATCTTTTTCTTATTAGGCTGAAAATTCCTCTAGTGCTTAACATAATTTTGATAATTCTAATATTAATAGTTAACGAGATATAAGGTCCTAACTAAAGGGTAGTTTGGGCGCTTGCCCAACTTGTTTAGCTCCGGTGGTCCGAATTAAAACGTAATAACTTAATTATTTTTAAATTTAAAATTGTCAAAATTATTTTAAGCACTAAACAAGAGGCTGTTCTACACTTAAATATTAATTTTATAAGTTAAAATACAAAATTACAAGAGTTCAGCTTGAAATAGCGCGAAAGTAGACAATGGCCACTGTAGTCTTCCCCCTTAAGCATTTTTAACCGCTACTAGCGAGCGTTAGCATATCAAGGAAATTTCAACTTTTTTCTCCCTGTGTTTTCATGGCATTAGGAGTTTCCCCGTAAAATTAATTTATGGAACTAATTAATCGTCCGAAATCGCCTAAAATCCGTATTTTAGGCAACCCGGAGTCTGTGAACGATTACTTCTGTTGTAAATTGTTACCGAGTAGAATGGAGTGGATTTATTTCGCGACGTTATTATACTTAGCTAGTGCGAACTCGCTCTTTCGGAATTTTCGAGCCAACTAGCTAAAACAGTAGCAGTGTTTCCGGCCAATTAAGGTTGTCACTGAAGTATATATTCGCTGTATAGGATAGTTTTAATCTAAAGCGCTTGTTGTGATTTCCCCCTCCTCCTCTCTCTCTCTCTCTCAGGAACTACTTGAACTTTGTGATCGAAGAATTAAAAGAACCGCACAAGTGAGTGTTAATCCTTAATGTTTTTGGGAGATAAATGTTTACTGAAAAGGAGCTTCAGGGAGCCAGAGGGGTCCACTTCTAGAAATATGACGCCGTGAGAAGTCGAAAAAAATCCCTCCGCCTCCGAAGATGGTTTTGAAATATATCAATTAAGCAACTTTGTGGAACGTGAGAAAAACGCTTAAAAGTTTTAAGTTACTTACGAATAGTTGTAGTAGTATGACCGAAGAATTTCATTGATAATAAACGCTTCAAACATACTTGAAGAGACTCTTCTTATCTCCAGCAGCGACTTTCTGTACGTGTTAACTATCGGATCCTGATGTATGGGATAGTTTGACTATGACACCGCATTTGAGCCCCTATCCCCTTACATACTAGAACGCCGTATCTTTCAATGTACCCTTTATTTTGTCCCTCTCGTAAATTAACTTACAAAATGGTGGACGTAAAGACAACTGTGCCGTCTTTCCAATTGGGCAAAAAGGGCACTGCCTTAGGGCCACAAGATTCTGGAGGGCCCCATTTTTCAATTTTTGGAATGCAAAAGAAATTTTAATCACAAAAAATGTTTTTAACATTGCTTGAAAGTACTAAACTTCATATTTAGTCGGGTCTATAACCAGGGTAAATCTAAAACGAATAAAGACTTTTGATTGTTAGTATTTTTCAAATTCAGAATAAGCTTCTTCTTTAGTAACTTTTGTAGGACAAGTGAACCTATTTGAATCGATAGTGGTAGATTAGAGCGACGATGTACTTCGCGCTGGAGGTTAGAAACTTGGGTGGGGTTAATAAGAGTCTTGCCCAGGGGCCTCCAATTATGTAAAGACGGCCCTGAATGACAAAGACTTTAGTGCTTTTTAGCACACTTATTTACAGCTCTGATATCGGAGCGAAACAATTGTTTTCACAAAAATCAATCGCATTTTCCTTTCTCTTCAGAAATTTGCCACGAGCTATTGCCATATCATGCGTTCTGTGTACCGTGGTATATTTTCTAACTGTGGTCGCCTTCCATACAACTCTTTCTGTCCAGGAAGTATTAGGAGCAGAAGCCGTCGCAGTCGTAAGAAATGCAATCGACCGATTCACAAATTGTTTACAGGGAAATGAAAGTTTAGAAAGAATATTTTAGTTGTAGAAGATAGCGCCATTTGAAACGTTTTGGCTTTCTTATTTATTAGAAACAAAGCTTCTAACGTTATTTTGAATCCATCTATGTATAAAAACTATAAACGAAAGATCAGCGCGGTACAAACTTTGTATAAAAATAAATACGCAAAAAATATTATTCTTCGCGGTTTAGAATTTGAAATTTTTACGATTCAAACTGTTGACGCCATCTCTTAATATTTCGAGTGTTTAAAAGATCGCCTTTTAAAGACGTTACCCCTGTGAAACGAACTTTTCTCTGGATAAATGTGTATCGGTTTAAAAACATACCAAACATAATAATAATAATAATGAACATGCCCATCTTAAATATTGCTTTTTTAAATTATAGACGTTCGCTGATAAGCTTTATGGAAGTTTTGGTTTTGTGGTACCGATTATGGTAGCTCTGTCAACATTTGGCGGAGTCAATGGCATTCTTTTCACCTCTTCTCGGTAAGTTAACGAAGAAATGATCGGTGATTGGTGGATGTTCTTCATGTTACTTTCGTTTAGGTTATTCTACGCCGGTGCCAAATATGGTCAAATGCCGGAGATTCTTTCCATGATTCAGATATCTCATTTGACTCCGATGCCGGCTGTACTTTTCATGGCCTTGCTCAGTTTGATCTACTTGGGCTCCAAGGATATTTACGCGCTCATAAACTACGTGGGTTTCGCCACTTGGCTGGCCATTGGTTTAGCCGTGGTTTGCCTGCCCTACCTCCGATGGAAGCAACCCAACCTAAACAGACCTATCAAGGTCAACCTCATCTTCCCCATCATTTACATCGCGGCTTCCATTTTCATCACCATTGTTCCTATGATCGCCGACCCCGTTGGAACTGGTAAAAACCATATTGTTGTCTGATTGAAAGCCGTGCGTCTTGGGGTAAAGAGAATGATAGTAAATGCTAGATAACGAATGTTATAAACATTTTGAAATATTGACCCCCTAGAAGTAAAATTGATTAATGCTCTGACATGGATTAAAGAAGAATGATTTATTTTTGGGAGAATATGACACTCTATTTAATCATTATGATAGATTTTATGTTTTTGATGCATCGCACTGAAAATCGATTTGACAGGGATAAGGGAAAACATAAAATCTTTTCCAAAAATGATTTAAGTTTAATTTACGTCGTTCTTATTTAAGGTTTTGGAATGGTAATTATTTTAACTGGAGTTCCCGTTTACTTCATTTTCGTATATTGGAAAAACAAACCTCGATTCATCCAGAACGCAATAGGTATGTCGGGAATTCTCGGCCCTTTATTTCAAAGCAAGTGCAAATGGTTCAAAGATTAGCAGCAAATATTTTGCCCATTATTTTCCAATCCATTATTTTCTTCTCTTCTGTTGCATAAAATACAATGACGTGATCATAGCAAGTTACTCGCAACATAAAGACTTCGAGCTTAAAGAAATTGCTATTCTTCTGACCAAAATTTAAACTACCAAAGTACAATTTTTGGTTTTAGCATCGCTTAAGCAGCTTACTCAATTTTCGAAAACCATTCAAGTGTATTAGGAGATAAATTCCATTGGCTTTGAAATTATAGGCTTAATTGTTTTAATAATAAATAAATAAATAATGTTAAATTCAAACAATTTCAGACGGCATGACTTTGACGCTTCAAAAGGTAATGGTGGTTGTTCCAGCTGAGAAACCAAAACCAGTTTGATCCGTTTTTGGAGACTTTCTACATCCTTGTTTGAAAAAATGTTGGACTTGACTGCAAATTATAATATAAACTAGGGAACAGACGCCAAGTAATTTGCAGTGTTATTACCAGGACTAAATTAACGTATCGAATTTTTTGTTGTGTACGTGAATCCGGAGTTTACACCAAAGAAAAAGGTGATTTAGAATTCTTGAATTGTTTGTGAAACAAAACAAACGTTTATGGTGAATAGGTTGTTTTTTTTCTACGTTACTGGTTTTAAATAGAATCTCCTCTATATATTTTCATTCCTGCATTTAAAAAAAGGCTTGAATATATTTTCAGTAATATAATTTTGTAATTAGAAAGTTTTTTTTAAAAGATATAGTGATTAGACTGATTAGTTTAGTTGAGTTGGTTTTGAAGAGCGTTTACTTTCGTATTTGTGTTTCCAACTATTGTCGTTTGTCACTGTATTGTTTTGTAACATATCCGTGTTCGTTAGACAAATAGTTGAATTAAAATTAAAATAATTTGATTGAACTTGTAAGGAAGAGCTTTAAGCTTGGTAATTCACACCACTGACAAGAATTGTATCATGTCTATCCTAACCTAAAATTATAAACTATAATTAAAATCTTTTAAATTGAAAAACTGCATGGTAACGACAAATATGAAATGAACTTTCTTTATCAAAACCAACCAAACTTGGAAATCCAAATAGTCCATCACAAAAAAAACTTAATTAGCTTTCGCGACCCGATTAACTAATAAAAACAGAAAATACACGCCAAGTAAGAAAACAACAAAAGTGCCACAACAATATAATAGTTTACATTTTCGAAAAATACGATGATCTCAGTTACTAAACGTTTTACATAATTTTTGGTAAAACCTATATTGTTAAAGGGAAAAAACCTTCGGCCTAATATATACATTAGTTTTATTTCATTTGTTGTGTTTAGATAATTGCACAATTTCTATTTTTCTAGACTGTTTTTGCCTTAAAAAATACGTTTCTTTCAAAGGATTACTAAAATCTAGTTTGGCAGTTTCGTATAACCCCAGCCATATATAACCAACGGACCCCTTTCTTGAATTTCTATTGATTTATGTTCTTTTCTCTAAAATAGACGGCAATTTCCAGTAGATGGCGCCTTAGATCAGTTTTGATTTGGTAAATAATCTATTACTATTACGCTGGTTCCTCAACTTAGAGCTTACCTTTCTAGGAATTTTAATTAATCCGGAAACCAACGCGAACCATTCCGGTAAACTGCAAAATCAGCTTTTTAGTAATCCCTTGAATAAAAACGGAGGTTTAGCTTCATTTGAAATATAAAAGCTGAAAATGGTAACATAGTATAGGTGCTATGCATTTGAAATGAGAAAAATTTTGATATAAAAAATAAAATATCAATATAATTTGAAACGAAAAAAAAGGTCAAAAATTAGGCTTAACGAGATACTAAAAATAAAATAAAAATAATTTTGGGTGCCTCGATATATAACGTAGAATGTGATACGAAACAAATTGTTGGGACGCAGTTAACAAAATGTATTTTTGACGTAGGCATTAGAAGTTTTGTTTCAGTTTAGCATGTATAGAGGGTGAAAATAACTGTTGTGAAACCGTTACAAAAATATCAAGGAAATGTAACAAAGTGTTGTAAAATACAAACAAAAAACGGAAGTAAACGGAGTTTATTTACTTCCGCTAATATATATTGATGTCCCGGGCCGGAGGAAGATTTGAGTTTGTACATGAAAGATACAAAATTTGAAAGAATTTGGGAAAAGTGTAAAAACAAATAAAGCAGTTTGATGTTTCAGAAAATAGGTTGTCAGTTTTAACTCGCGTGTTATCGATTTTCAATATTTCCATATATATAATATCAAAACATCACGAAATCGAAGTAAGTTATGAAAATACGAAAAACAAGGTCGTCGTGATAAGGTGGGTTGTTGGTGTGGTTGGAACAGATGGAAGTACGATCAACATAAATATTCGAGAAATTCGATAAAATATCGTGTAAAAACGGTATCCATTTTACCGTCTATTTTATTAAACATTAACTAAATTTACTTCGTACATTTAATAATGGGTACCTTTTGAGGGTTAAATATCGTATACTATTGAGTAAAAGTGGATACCGTAAAGGTTCGAAAAACTATAGATGTGGAGCCAATTATTTTAAGTGGTCAATATTTAATGAGGCAATTAGGTTAAGTAGTAATTAGGTCAATGGACCATGACGAAGGAAGCCACATTCCTCTGTGAAATATTCTGAAAATATCTTCGGGTTCAGCGAAAATCCAGACTAGGTGCAAGTATCACGTGCCCGTTGCTAAGTTACCAGACTGTTTTGCCGTGTCCACTCGTGGTCAACGGATCGAAATATAATAAAGGGCCTCTATCGGCCGGTAATGGTTTGAAAGGGAGAGTTCCCCGGACAGCGGTCAAGCATTGCTGTCCTGCCTCTCCGCCATGGAGGGCTCTAACCATAATAATAATAATAACAGTCAACAAGAACACACTTTAACGTGTCCTTCGTGCCGAATTACCATTGTGCCTCCGAGGTCGCGGTCCATGTGTCCCTTTTGCGGGAGTTTCTACGACCAGGCTGCCAACGATGACGTGTCCCTCAGGGGAGGTGTCAGGAATCCCGGAGATCCCGTTAGACTGCCACAGATTGTAAGTCTCACTCTGTTTTGGGGATTTATTTACACGTTGAGCGTAAGATATCACCTAAAGACTTAAAAAGACGTGTGATATATAAAAATATTTTAATTCTTATCATATTTGCACTTGAAAGACATAAGTTCATGACACGCTATTATACTTTTCAATCTGTTGCGTCCCGTAATATTAGTAAATTCATTTCAGCTATACTTAATCTTACCAAGTAAATATTTACACAATTATTAGTGTATTGGTAACAAAAGTTTCGCAATTTTTCCCAATGTGGAAGTGAATAATAATATTTCTCTTATAACTACTGTATTTGTTCAAGAATTAACAATGATCGATAGTTTAACGGTCTATAAGAACACTAGCATGCCTTATCAACTATAATGGCTGTTTAAATTGAGATTTATGAAGATCGCGATTTTGGCTAAGCGCATGTCGTAATTTTTTATTGGGAAACTTGTTAGATCACATAATGGATATCCAATTCCCAGAAACATATTGGGGACTGACTTTTTTCAAAACTTTCAAAGACAAATCAAAGGTTTCAATGGTTTTGCTCTTCATGCTAGTATCAAAGATTGTAAATTTACATAATTAGTAAAAAGGTTGGATGTGGCTTTAATGTCTGCTTCGATTTATTTTTGGCAGCAAGATCAGAACCGTCCTCTCGTACGGCTAGCAGGTTTCGCACCGATTCTAAATGATGGGCTAGGCCTGATTCAAACATACATCACTGGTATAGTTATGGGACCCAACCGCAGGGGGACAAACGACATCAGTAATACAGGGGCCCGCTCTCACCAAAATTCAGGAGAAAATCCATCGGAAACGTCCGGAAGGCCACCGACCAGGCTGGAGACGAACAGATCGAACCAGGCAGCGGCCAACTCTCAGTCCACCGTCCAAGCCAACTACTATCTGTCGTTGCCACCTATCAATCCCAACGAGGGGGGACAAGGCCTCACTACCAACACTCGCGATGGAACACCAGACACCAGACCGAATTCCAAGGACTTAAGAGTATCAGTCATGACCGCGTCCGGCGAAAACTTTACCGAAGCTATGGATCCCGTCATGTACCCTACCAACAAAGATTTGACAGTCGCCAAATTCAAGGAAGAATTGGAGACTGCCAAGGCATCCGGAGACTACTCTATCCTGCAAGAGCTTTACGAAGTTACTTTTGGTTCCGTGGTGGATTTGGTCTCCACGTTTAAGGTAATACGGATACCACTTAACTGAAACATGGGTACCCACGCAATGTTATTTCCTCAACAGAAAGATCCTAATCAGGAAGGAGCTAGACTCGACGACCCCGACTTAAAAATGGACCTGATACACACTCTTCACGATGCTTTGGACGAATTACCAGCCTACGTACAGAAAGGATTACTCAAAGCACTCGTTAACGCGCTGCTATCCCCGGTCAATAATCGGTCGGTGTCTTTCCCTCAAATTGATTTTGCGCTTGTTTAATAATGTCCGGTTCATTTTAACTTTTCGTCAACAGATTAAAAGTGAAAGACGACACGAGAGCCGTGTACATTCTTGTGCAAAATCCCGTTTTCTCTAGTCAAGCTTCGTACAGCGTTTTCGCTCACCTTCTGAGAAAAACAGTATCACTCAGCAGCGGTGACCATCAACTCTTAATTCACTGGTTCGCCCGGTAAAGTTGCTTTAACACGGCCACAGAATGATTAAGGTAAAAGCTCATATTATTTTATAATATTTTGTTTGGAACGCTTCAGTTTGGAAGGCGAGCGACTTCGTTCTTTAGTCAAGTGCCTTTTGCAATTTATTACGATTCGTGAATTTCCCCCTGCAAATGGCCAAAAACTTCCCTCCATTGGGAAAAGTCGATGGTGGATACCGTGCGCTACGAGACTTCTCGCGCTCCTGAGTGAGTTTCCGATTTTCCACGGAAACCGTGTTACCCAATTTATAGCGTAATAATGAGCTACTTAATTAAATTTCTCTTGACGTTAGACGCGGCAAATAATAAGAGCAACGTAATTAGCTACACGGAGTTTTATAACAGTGCCTTGGATCACATCAACCTCATGGCCGAATATTACAGATGGCAAAATCCCTCCAAAAATAGCAAGTTCGTATATTTTAATTAATATACATGTATAATAATGAGTTAAATACGTGGTTTGACAAAATTAACTTTGGCGCAGGTTTTCCTATTGCCAATATCCTTTTATTCTCAGCATAGTCGCCAAGAAGAGCATTTTACAGAGAGATTCCGAGCAGCAAATGATTCTTAACGCTAGGGTGAGTGATGAAGTTCCCTTAAGCATTCCTAATGGCAGAAAAATCAGTGGCGGTGGAAGGCATTCAGGTGGGAGGGCAAATTATCTCATAGCACTGTCCACTATGCTTGAAGTGTCAAAGTTTTAAAATAGATACTATCCTAAAATAATCTCTAGAGTATCCCTATGAGGTATTCCTTGGTATTCGAAAATTCTTTCTTCGTGTATATTTATGAGTGTTTTCGGAAACTATGTATATTTCTGAAATAGATTCCATTTTCGTTTTCATTTAATGTTTGAATTTAACAATTTTAGAATGGATATTTTAAATATTTTATTCAGCGAATTCTTCACTCAAACAATATCTCAACCACACCTTATCAACTCGCTTGACGACGACACTTCAGCTCGGAATAAGTCTCCGATATAACCCGGTTTTGTAATTCCAAGACAAAATGGCTTCTAAGCACTGAGAGATAAGGGCTCGGTGAACGAGGCATCGACCTTCGGGCCTTGGGGTCACGCGCTTAGAATAATTACTAATTACGCGTCTCATCGCGTGTTACCTTGGAGTTCACACACCTTACGGCCAGGCCTGTTAAGGTTGTTATAAATTTTTTGTATGAATCAAATATTACCAAGACCAATTTCTTAGCTACACTTCCTTTGGTCATTAAAACGAGAGTCTCGTACTCTGTGTGAGAAACAATAACTCCTGGTTCCAAGCAGTGGTGTAGTCGGGCCAGAGTGGGGCAGGGCGTCGCCCCGGTGCTTTTTTCAAAGGCAGGGCCCCGCCCCGCCTTGGTTTTTCCATTTTGCCAGGGCGGGCCCTGCCTCTTTTTTTCAACTTGCCAGGGCGCCCCTTGCTTCTATTTCGTATATCATTTTTCTGGAATAAAGGGTGTGTGAATTTATAATAAATTTTGCCCGTTGAAAAATACCAGAACAATTTCAAATCGTTACCTCGGCGCGGCCAGCTTCGATCACGCTAAAAATCGAAGTTGGACGTACTTTTATAGCGGCCGGTAAAGCCCCGGTTCTTTTTATTTTACGACTACACCACTGGTTCCAAGACACTCAAGAGAAGGCCACCTTATTTGGCCAGGCTGAACGGGTCTCGGTAATTTCTACTTACTTTTGTCCTTGGTAAAAGTAAATGCTTTGAATTAAAAGTGGCAAGCTCTAGACTACTTTCAATTTACTTGGGGCCACACAAATCGTTTGAAAGGGCCCCTGCTCCTCCGTTTAATTTGTGGGGCCCCCAGCAAGGCCATTTTACCGTCAGTAAAATTGGTATAGTCTTAAAGAGGGCCTATGATTTTTGAAAAATATTAACCTTACACTTCTCTTTAACATTTTGGCGCCGCTATGGTGTACGAACCCCGCATTTTAAAGTTTGGTCCCTGAATTGAGTTCTTTAAGGTTAAAGTTTACCATAGTAAATTCAATCGGAGTGTATTTTGAGGTGAAAACTGTAACTGATATTTTAAACACTTTTTTGAGCCTTATTAACATAACAAAGAAAAGAAGTGACTAAACGTAGCAACGGTTCTCAGATTACGTCAACGGTTTCACGATTACTTGAAAAAATTAATTTGCCTTATGCGATAATTTTGGACCAATTAAAATTTGGGAAGCGTTGCTAAGTTTAGTCACACGTACAAGAAGAACCATGATTAACCATTTGATACTATAAGAGATCTTGAGAAACAAAATTTTAAATCAAACTCGGTTTTATAAATTTTTGGGGCGCCCATGAGATATCGCACCCGAGAGAAACATTTTTTCAATCTGCTCTTTGGGAGGAATGAACCTGAGTATCCCATTTTCCGCCGCCACTGCTGAAAATCGAATCTATCTATTTTGTACTTTTTAAATATTATCTCAAGAAACTGCGTAAACAAAATGTTCATTTTTAGAGAAGTTTGCTAAATCGGGCTCTTTTTCGACAAATTCCGGATATTGACGTGTTTTTCTTGAACTTGAATGTAAGAAGATCTCATCTGGTTTCGGATTCTTTAAACGAAGTATTTATGTAAAAAATTATTTTTAAATGACGGTAAAATGAAACTCCATTTTCAAATGAAACAGATTGCTAGTAAACAATGCGACTTAAAAAAGAAACTGAAGGTAACCTTCGTCGGCGAACCTGGATTGGACATGGGTGGATTAACTAAAGAGTGGTTCCTATTGGTTATTAGACAAATTTTCGATTCAAATTACGGTAACCCGCGTAATCTTATGGTGTGGTTATTGACCAGAAATATCACTATATTTTCATTTTCGTAGGTATGTTTGTTTACCACAATAAAGCCAGATGTTATTGGTTTAGCACATCGCAGAATGGAAACCTTCGAGAATATAATCTGATTGGAGTTGTATCCTTCTAATTGATATTGAAAAATGGTGATAAAAAGTTGAATTGCTTTGCCGGTTAATTTCCTTGACAATTATCCCCCCAAGTTAATGGGTTTGGCGGTTTACAACTCCATTATTTTGGATCTTCATTTCCCGCGCTTATGCTACCGGAAATTACTAAGCCCTCCTGTTGTCCCTCAACATTTAGAGACCGCTTCTTCCGTGGGTCTTTGTAAGTTCACCATGGAAGATTTTGCCGAAGTTATGCCCGTAAGTAACTTACGGTCAGTGGTGGCTTTTATGCATACGCAGTCTCGGCAATGCCTAGGGCCTCGCGGGGACAATCAACATTACAAGTTGAAATTAACATTTATAGATGGCTTAGTTTCCTGTGTGATTTATCAAAATTTGATCCAGACATGATTAAAAGTGAACAGATTAAATTAATTCTTGCAAAAAACTGTATTAAATCTGGATCAAAATATTTTGTTTCCCAATTGGCTAAATATTTCTGGACTAAAACTATTTTGGATCAAAGTTTGATGCAGAAATATTTGATTGGATCCAATATTAATCTTATGTCCAAAATTTTATGAAGATATTGTAGTAAAGGACTACATTATGAACTGTTACAATATGGCCTCGCGTTTTTAGAACTTTCCATATTGGCCTAGTGCCTCGCAACCCATAAAGCCGCTACTGCTTCCGGTCATATACGTTAGATAGAACATGGCGCATTACTGATTTTCATTTGTTCGCGATTAGGACGTGGCTGTTGGCTTGCGCGAGCTTCTAGCCTACGAAGGTAACGTTGAAGAAGATTTTTGCATGACCTTTCAAGTGTCGGTGGAAGAGTTTAGTGCCATAAAAACCCACGTCCTTCAGCCCGGTGGCGAAAACAAACCCGTTACGAACGTCAATAGGCAAGGTAGGTTCCCGTAAGTGGGCTTAAAATATACCTTTTAGAATACGTAATATAACAATTAGCCTTTTCAGTTAACATAGAGCCACCTATCGGCTAATGATATAAGCCTCTTAGCTGCTAGATTTAATCTGTTAAGCATTTCCAGACCAAAATCCACCAGCTAATTGCGCTTCTAACCAAAATGGCTAATATCAATTTTTTTTAACTTTTTCAAGAATACGTCGATTCGTACATGGATCTTATCCTGAATAAAGCCATTTATCAGTCTTTCAAGGCGTTCTATTTGGGTTTTCACAGTGTCTGCGCTTCTAATGCCTTAATTGTAAATTTAACTCCCGTTTTTGTTATGTCGAAGAATTTGGTCCAATCCATTTGCGTTATTATAGATGCTTCGACCAGAAGAAGTAGAGATGCTAGTTTGTGGGAATCCCACACTAGATATGGAGGAACTGCAGAAAGTTACTACATACGATGGCTTTACCGAAACGGAACCCATAATGAAGTGAGATATTGATTTATTAATCAGAGAACCTTTCTATTCTAATTATAACATTGCCGCTTAGAGTTTCTAGACAGAATAACTTCAAAGGTGTCTGTCAATTATCTGCAAATAATTTTTGAACATATTTTCAGGGAATTCTGGGAAATTGTGAAATCGTTCAGTAACGATTTGCAAAAGCAATTTTTGCGTTTTACGACGGGCAGTGACCGTGTGCCCGTTGGTGGCATGAGTGAAATGACCTTCAAAATTTCGGCCTTAAACCACACCACCGAAATGTTACCCGTCTCACACACTTGTTTCAATCAGCTAGTTCTACCGCGTTACAAAAACCGTGACATCATGAGAGAGAAGCTGGTCATCGCCATTTCTAACGCGGAGGGTTTTGGACTGGAATAAATTAATTTATTTATTTATTAGTCGTTTTCGTTAAAGCGTAAGAGAAATATTGAAATTTAATTTGTTCCGAATAATTGTAAAAAATATAAAATTTTTCTAAAGAAAAATGTTGATTTAATTGATCAGAAGCGCCTAGCGTTATTGACTTTTGTTAGTATGCTGTCGAATTTAGATTTCGCGTCGTGTTTCATTTTGTTTTTGAGGGATAGTCTCATCCTGCGATCTTGGTAGAATTCGTTGGCGAAAGCGATGAAGCAGATGCCGTAGAGCACGCACATCATCAAGAGTATGTTGGAAAATTCTTTGATCGTGATGGATTTCTCTCCCTGATTGGAGGAATCGTCACATCGCCAAGGCCCATACAAGTCGTCCAACCATTTCCACATTATACCACTGCTTTGAATGGACATAATCCTACAGAAATGAGCAAGTTATGAGCACGGTGACAGTGGAACCTAGCTTAGGCATTCCAAGAGTATACATATAACACTATGTAACATAATCACTCATAAGTATGCCACAAAAGCATTTTCTTTACTGAAATCTTGTTCACGGGATATGACGTAAATTACGTCACTTCCAACTCTGTGACGAAAAATGGGTCAACAACTTTATAACGGAAATTAGTTAATTCCTCGCACATTTCTGGCTTCGACAATCTGAATCTTAGCTCGTGACTCACCATCACGAGATTTTGTGTCCATTGTAACCTTTCCATAGCACAAGGATTATAAGAATTTTCCATTTTTCGATCCACTTATTGTATGTTTCGTGTAAAACAAGGTTTCATTGAATTTTTTTCTATAGAAATGTTATAAAGAGGCATACTTATATTTTCTACATATGTTGACAACAATTAAGTAAAGTCTATTCATATATATTATGCAAAAAGTAAAGTAATGAAATTTGTAATTGCTTAAGTTAATAATGAAATCAAGTAAGTGTGTTAGTGTGCATGACACGTGTTAAGCTTTTACTAAGACACATTTCTAGTATGACCACATATATTTGCTGAGCTTCAGACAAAAAGTCATTATAATAAACACGTGCAGTAGGATAATTTATTTTTAAGTAGCGTATTTTTCTAGCTAGAGGCATTTTTCTTTTTGGCTATGACGGCCTTTCTACGTCACTCCACATAAAGCTATCAGTAATTATTTCGCCTAAAGCTAGTGGTCCACCAGAGGTTACGTAACCGTATCGCAAGCGTTACGTCACTTCCACGTCACAATACGTTTTATCCGCGTTTTATTTACGTTTCAAAAAGCGCGCGTCCATTAACTCTGATGCTAATACCTAGGAGCAACAAACACAAGGAGAACGTAGCTAGCCTTAAAACACGCTAACGAAGGGTTGTGTACGAATTTCATTGCACGAGCGTCACGAGCCTTTACGCTGAACGTTTTACGGGCGGGGGGGAAGACAATTTCAGAATTTTCCCCTTCCGACGGCAGTAGGCGCTAAAGCGTCTAGCCAATGAAAAATGTACACAAGAAAACCCACGACTTTTGACGGGTTGCGTTCTCCTTGTGTGGGGTTTTGTGTTTGTTGCTCCTAGCTAATACGTAGACGCTGATTTTCAACAACAGTAATGGACTCCCTCTTTCGGTTATTTTACGTTCTACTTACGGTTACGTCACCTCAGGTTAACTAACGTGCTTATGGAACATAATTATAGACTTATGGTAGTGGAATTTACCCGAAACTCCACGCTTCGACCACACTCAGAGGTACTCCTTTTCTCATGGCCACAGCAAGGTCGTGAGGAAAAACCCGATCTCTCGCTACGTACAATTCTCCATCGCCGGGCAGACGAAGACAGACTTTAGAAAGGGCGAATCTGACGGTGGACTCTTCCGAGATAATGACGGCCTTGGCCAGTTTCACTTTCATAAAGCTGCTATCGGACAAGAGGTTTCTCATCAATAGGACACCGTCCGACTTTTCGGTGCGCCTCCACACTTCCTTGAAATCGGCAGTGTAACCGTACTAATTCCAAATTAAAATCTCTAGTTAGTATAGGAGCGACAATAGCTGCGATACAACTGTGAAATTTAATTAGGTGAGAGTTGAAAAGCCATCAATGAAGCGAAACGCAGAGGGGTTCAATGAGCTGGAGTTTAAATTAGTTATCGTTTTTATGTTATAATTTGCAACATTTGTTACCTTATTGAAACAAGACAATACTGCACTAGCTGATTCATAAGCCCCGGAAATTAGTTATCTTTTTTATGTTATAATTGTCCACATTTGGTATCTTATTGAAACAAACCAATACTGCACTACTTATACTGCTCTAGCTAATTTTCAGGCCCATCATCTATAAATTAATCTATTTCCTTAAATATCTGTTTGCCCTTTGAAAATTTGGAAACTACACATTTATATCGAAATAACTATTCCAAATTCTATTTAGGAGTTTCAAATTTGTGATCAAATAAAATTTTCATTAGTTATTATCAAGAATGTATTTATTTATACTCAGGGAGAATGAATATGTCGAGATTATTTTTAGCGTTTCTCCAATTCCATCCGTTGGGGGCCCCGGTATGCTCCTCCGCTTTAATAAAATCAAATAATACTGCAATCTCATTGCTTCTTAAAAATTACGTTTTTCGACGCGATTAACGCTGCTGTGAGGACGCAAAAAATAAGACCACCTCTTTTTTTCATCCCCTCCCCCTTAGCGTGACGGGTAACTAGGGCCTCAGGGTGTCCGTCGATAGTCTCGACATATTCATTCTCCCTGAGTATAAATAAATACATTCTTGTTATTATACTATAGGTTTGATTTTTATAATGTTATTATTATCTAGAGTAATCGGTCTAAATAAATTATCGAAAATCTACACTGACTGCATTCACCTAAAGTGAAAAACGGTTAATTTGAACTCCGAATAAGCGTGCTCACTTTGAATAAATCAGCGAAGGCAGTTCCTCGAGGCAACATGGCGGGGATCTTGGTCTTTGTAACCAAATCATTTATATCATCCAGTCGATCAAGTTCTTGTTCTATTGTCATGGATGCTTTCATTTGTCCAGTAAAAGAATTCATTAGGACAACGATGGCGAGCCACCAGACACCGAGTACAAACTGAGAAGAGATCCTTCTTGGTTCATAAATGGCGGCTGCAAGGACGAAGTAATTAAGACGCTTCAATAAAATTAAAGTCATATACAATTTAATGAGCGTGTTCAAAACATAATAATAATAATAATAATCAGCTTGGCTAATACCCAAGGCACCACCATAGGCCCAAGTCATCTAGCGACTTTTAACGCCTTTAAAGGGAATATAACCTCTGGTATTTCTGTCGCCCTCCGAGGGTTCCAATATTGTCCGCTGCCTCCCATGGCTTTTCACACCTGCGGCGCTGATAATCGCTTATTGTGAAGGGAATAAAGGAAATTGATGGGGTCTTCCATAAAGAACGCGTTGGACGTTCTATTCCCTTAAACAGGTGGCCGGAGGGTGGCGGCAAGCCCTTCATGCCACACGAGCCAACAGCTCCCTACACTTACTATTACCGTTAACCTCTACAAGTTTTTATGGGAAGGGGAAGGGCGATAAGTCGCATGACTTGTAAAAAACCAAATTTATAATACCCGAAAAACTCAGGGGAAAACCCCTTTAACCAGTGGGGAGATAACTTGCAAACTCAACGCGAGTTTTCACCCAGTGCCAAAAGCTGGGATTGAGCCTGCCTCCTCTTGCTGGCCTGATTCGTCGACAACTGATGACTATCGCCAGTGACCAACTGAAGGGGTTTAGGGTTGGTATACAAGCTTATTGTGCTTCAAAACTGGTCGCCAAAAAGTTTATTTTAAGCCTCCGCATCTAAGCCAACTTCAACCTCACGGGCAACAAGTTTTAACAGGCTAAAAAACCGGCAGAGGCGAGCTTTTACCACTTGTGGCCTATAGGCACGGTGTAATTTGGTGACCAAAATCGTTCCCTTAAAAATTGGCAGTCCTAGGCGTGGAAATTCGTCCCCGAACACAGATACAACAAATAAAACTTCTATGAAGACGTTATTTTTTCATTTATTATATCTCTTCCCAAAATAGTGTTTAGGGGGAACTTGCGTCATAATTTTAATGAAAGTAAAAGTGTTATAAATAATTATTTCTGTTAATTTTCTGGAATGGCGTTCAAAATAGAAGTCTTAATATAAAATCATTCCGTCAGTCAGCCACAAGTCGGTTATTTAGCGAAAATTGACAGTGTTCCGCCCCCAAAAAGTACAGTTCACTGATTGCGACCTGCTGACTCATAAAATGTCTTTAGTCGACTTCGACATGCTGACATTTCAAATGCCAATTGACCGACTTTGACATGCCAATTCGTAATATGCCAGTTTACCGAAAAGCGTTGTTTTATGGAAGTAGCTGAAAACGTGATCTTTGAAAGCCATAAGCAGCGTAAAAAACGTGATCTTTGAAAGCCATAAGCAGCGTAAAAAACGTGATCTTTGAAAGCCATAAGCAGCGTAAAAAACGTGATCTTTGAAAGCCATAAGCAGCGTAAAAAACGTGATCTTTGAAAGCCATAAGCAGCGTAAAAAACGTGATCTTTGAAAGCCATAAGCAGCGTAAAAAACGTGATCTTTGAAAGCCATAAGCAGCGTAAAAAACGTGATCTTTGAAAGCCATAAGCAGCGTAAAGAACGTGATCTTTGAAAGCCATAAGCAGCGTGAAAAACGGTTTGCGAAACTGCTGTCAGACCTACTGCCAAGAGTTCTTCAAAACAACCAACCATTCATGACATAAAATTACAGAGCAGGACAACACAGTATAAATTTAAGTTGGCCATGAGCTGGCGAAACGTTATTTTTGGAAGCAGCAAAACTATAAAATTATACTTGGAATGTGTAAGGAGAAACGGGTGGTTTAAGCTAATTCGAATGTAAGACGTTTCGCTTACTTCCAAAATCATTGGCTAGACGCCGTCGCAAACGAAAATCTCGTCTATAAACCAAGCCCATTTCTATGAGAATCAGTAGCGGCGCTAAGGTTTTTTCACAGGTGGGCTAATTATTTGGTGGCCCCTAAGAATTTTGTGGCCCTTACAACCATGGAGTGTAGCTACACTCCATTTTACAAATTGAGTGACCCCTTATAAATTTTCCAGGAAGCGAGAAGAGCAAGGTCGTTTTCTTCGTGCGGCTCTCGTCGCGTTTACTGGACCCCTATGACGTTGTATCTGACCTGGAGGGGATACGTGCATGCCCGGGGTATTTCCCTAAATTCCCTTTCTTTTCTTTCTATTGTCCATTCAACTTTCTATCAATTTCCGCTCCCTTCCTCCCGAATCTAAGTGTTTATGGTCTACTATTGAGTAAACAAATTGATTTTTTTCTCAGAAATTTTTTTTCGCAATAAAAACAATTTCTAGAGATAAAGAAAATTCATAAATTGAAATATGTGGCCTCTTAATTATAAATATGTGGCCTCTTAATTATAAATATGTGGCCCTTTTAATAGAAATATGTGGCCCCTCTCAGAAAGGCAGGGGGGCTAAAGCCCACTTCAGCCCACCCTTAGCGCCGCTACTGATGATAATCATATGCCACCATAGTCTTGCCAAGGCATTCCAAGTGTTCACATATCAAGTTACCCGCTAGAAGCTATTAGAGGCGTGAAATTGTGCAAAATGGGTTGAGCCGACTGTCGTAGAATCTTTCAAAACATGAACGGTCGGTAAATCGATTTACGATGCCCGACCTAAAACCGGTTAGTCCGTGTTAATTAATGGAGAAGTGTGCCACAAAATCATATATCGGAGTCTCAATGTGTTATAAAAATATTTGATTGTTCAAAAAGATTCCGTACATTCGCAAAAGAGAGATCCCAAGATAGTCCATCCGTTTTGGCCCGATGTCTTGGAAATCTTTGTTGTTTCGTCGGGATCAACTTTGTCCAGGTAATTGAGCACTTTGATGACTAAAAAGATGGATATGACTAAAAGTGCCCAAACGTCGACCTCGAAGGCCTGGAAGAAACTAAGAATATTCTGTTTCTTGGCGGAACTACCGCCGGCTACCATGATGACCCCGCTCGTAAAATAAGAGGCCGTGAACCTCAACACTTCGAAGCGGTCTAGCGTTTCGGCGAAAGGTCCTAGTATCATGTCCGCTTCCTGTTTTTAGAAAACCGTTTTTTTAATCAAAACTGCCAAATTTGAAGTACACGCGTTAGTGGTAGCATATGTAACATAATTACTCATAAGTATGCCTCTGTATAACATTTCCATTGAAAAAAATCAATGAGACCTTGTTTTACGCGGAACATACATTAAGCGGACCCAAAAATGCAAAAATGCTTATAATCCTTGCGCTATTGAGAAGGTTACCATGGAAATGAAATCATGTGATCGCGATGCACGAGCTAAACTTGACATGGGCAAAGCCAGAAACGCGCGAGGAATTCTCACTAACTTCCGTTTACCATCAGTAACGTTGATGACGCGTATTTCGTCACGGAATTGTAAGTGACGTAATTTACGTCATATCCCGTGAACAAGGTTTCATTAAGGAAAATGCTTTTATGGCATACTTCTGAGTGATTATGTTACACATGGTGGTAGCTTACGTCTTTCAGGATTATGCCAACCATTCCCGTCCAATTTCCGTCTCTCTTTTTCTGACCCCACTCATTGTCTGGTGGAAGTTGCGTTGAAAATCTGAAGTCGTAGCAAAGCCAAAGTTATTCTTAAGCCAATTCGGAAAAGGCACAAATATACGTGTTAATGTATATTAGTAAAAAAACTGGGGCCGAAAATTTTCATTAATTAATTAATTAATAGTGGTTTTCTCCGGGTTTCGGAGTGGGCGGTAACTTTTGAAATAGTTGCATTTCTGTCTTAAGTTCTAAAAAATATCATTTTCCGAATTAACTGTTAACTATAATTAAAGAAAATGTTCGAAATTACCAGAGAAAACTAAAATTTTAAAATTATAATGAGGTGACTTTAAGATCAAAACTTACTCAAAATGGAACTTTTCGACCAGCAAATTCAAAAGTTTGGTAAGAACCCCGCCAAGTTCTATTTTTCCATCTTTAATAGTTACATTCAGCCATGGTAACATCTTAAAAGTGAAATCTTTAACTATAAGTCCTCTGTAATCTTGTTTTAAGAATTGAATAAAATATCACCGTTTGAACGCAAATTCTCATATGAAAGGATGATATATTTTTGTAATCCATTTTTGTACGTTTACTAAGGAAGTATTCTGGACTGGAAAAAAAATGTGGTTGTTCAAATGGGACGATCTTGAGACTCTAAAACTTAATTGACTAAAATTGAAAAGGGATTCTGTTTATTCAATGAATATTGTTTTCTAAGTCAACAATTTTATAGAATATTGTTGTGGAACTGGAGCTCCCGTCAGCGGCTGAACCTTTTCAATATAACCGTGTATCGACCCTTCGAATTTTATTTATAAAGGTTTTTATTTGATCATATATAAATAATGCAAGTTTTTGGAACGTCCCCTTTAATGCTTCTCGGGAACGGTTAAACAAGTTTTTAATTGTTCATGAATCCTCCGATATATTTCGCTACTTAAAATAAAATATTCGGAATGTTTCTAAATACGTCTCCTGGAAAACCTTAAAAATTATTTTATAGGTTTTCTATTAATGCATTAAAAAATACAATTATCTAATTAAAGATTTATATAAATGCATCTGGAATGTTAAATGCAAATCACGTCGATAGAAAACGTCGCGATTTCCTTAGTTAACATATTTTCAGTGAACGTACTGATAATTTTCTGCCGTTAATCTATAACTATCGAAACAGAATCGCGGTGTCAGGTTTGAGATTTTATATTATTCATGGGTGTAAACCTCGTTTAATTTGCATAAAACATTCTCTTAAATATTCAAGAAACCATACAAATATTGAAAGAAAAATAAAACATTTCCAGTCTCTCTTTAAAGGGAACATAATTCCCATATAGTACGGGTAAAAGAGAGTATCTCAACTGCGAAATTCGTTCCAACTAAGTTGGAACGAATTTCGCAGTTGAGATACTCTCTGTGGGCAAAAAATTGCGAGCGTTCGGAAAAATGAGCATATAGAGTTTTAAACACGGCTTGCTCAAGTGAGCGAGTACTCAAGGCAAACGAGTTTATTTTCTCTATCTCTAATTGAGAAGCCTCTGCGCGAGCGCCGAATAGTTCGCTCCGGCGTTGATGGCTGACGGCGCGCTGAGGGAGATTCCCCCCTCGACGGGTTAGTTCCCTCACTTTTAAGCGCTCACCGCGCGCTGAGCGAGATCTCCCGATCGTCGGAATAGCCCCCTCACTTTTAAGCGATGCGTTAGTACCCTCAGTAGAAAGCGCTGACGCAGCGTTGAGGGAAAATTACCGAGAGAAGGAATAATTCGCTCAGATTTGTGCGCTAGCTACGCGCGGATTTTGATCACGGTGAGCGACGGTAAAGTTCGTTTACGCAAATCGCTCACAGCGCGGCGAGCAAAAATTTCAAAAATCAAACATTAAACTATTACTCGGCTATGGGTTTATTATTTACTTTTTTTATTAATAAAATGAAGGGTACTCTAAACGTCGGGAGTTAATGATATCTCCGATTGAATAAAATTCAAAGGTTCTTCCGAATTTATCCAACGATAAACTAGACTACAAATATTCCGTTTAGTGTTAAAAGAGCTTTATTAAGGAAAATATTAATTAAGGATCGGTACCATAAAAACAAGTGGACATTTACTAACCCCTAATCCAACTCATTTGTAAATCTCCAGAATTTAATAGACAGTTTTAGCAACTACCTACAGGGGCGGTGCCAGAAGATTCTTAGGTGTAGGCTAATAATGTTTATCATTTGTGGGCCCCCTGTTCCTCAATATTGGGCCCCTCTATATATTGACTTAAAATTCAATTTTGCAAATTCAGGTAATTTATTTATTATTTGATAATAGTGCGGTTTTTAAAATTTTACAGTATTAACTATCATCACATATTTTATTTGAATTTAAAAATCGACTTGATGTGGCCCCGTCAGATCGATTTGTGGGCCCCTATTTGAACACAAAAGTAGGCTATAGCTCGTGTTGCCTACCCCTAACGCCGCTCCTGACTACCTACACCGGGATTTTAATCACAGTGAACGACGACAGAGTTCGTTTACGGTAAATCGCGAAGAGCAAACATTTTTAATAATAATAATTATTTAAAATTAAACTTCACATTTGACGGTATGAACAAGTTAATAATAAGATTATTTTTAATGTATATGTAAAATATAATACAATATCTTTGCATATAACCGTCTTCGATTTTGTCCATTGTTTATGACATCGACAAAAATAACCATATCATCAAATGATCAAGCTAATTGCGAAGATTCACGGTTTTTAAATAATAATTTTTTTCAGAAAAAAAGGGAGGAGTTGGAATTAATATAATGGCCAGCCTGTGCCAATATTAAAACTGTTTAGTTCCAAATTGAGGTAACTCGATTTACGCGAATTTTCTTTTTTGCCGTTTTTCAAACTTCCTTTACACTAAAAATATAAATATTACAAATAGCGGCCAATGTATAGTTACAAAGTTATCGATTATTTTCCATTTTTAAAAAGCATTACGTTATAAATTTTTATCAAATTTAAGTAATATTTTTTAGATACCTGGTTTTGAAACTAATAGCGTTCTTTTCGTTTTTATTTCACACCGAATTTTAGTAATAATAAAAATGTTTGAATAATTCTAATGTCTAGTTTGTGCGGGTAACAAAAATCAACAATGAAGAAGCTGTCAACAATCACCGTCAAGCTCAGCATGTGGGGAGTGGGGACCCGCTGGCTGCCGGGGAGTATGAACAAGGAGGGAGGGGGTGGAATTACCAAGGTAACCTATTTAAAGTTACTATAGACAGTAGGCTATAATCACTATGCTGTAAACATCTGTGTCGCGCGAAAGCGATCCAAATGTAACGACTGACGATAACGATAAAAATTACATCATTCTTCCGAATTTCAAAAGGGCGTTATTTTATTTTTGAACTTGTAATAACTTACACACAAATATTTTCTTTACATTTTTCTGTTTTTATTGCTTACGATGTTACATTTTATATACAATATTGGAAATATTTCAATAATTATTTAAATCTTCGCTCTTGCTTGATACCTACAAAGATTCTCAAAAACAATTGTGTGGAGCGTGTCATTTTCGCCTAATTTGGTTTGATAACAATGAAACGAAACCAAAATTAGTTACCGCCATACGCCAAACGAGGAGGCAATGAACACCGCTAATGCCCCACAATGGAACATTTTGAAAAAAAAAAGGATCCACCGTGGAACTTCGTATGTCATTAGAAAGTGTTCATCTTGTAAAATACGGAAGCGAACTTCAAGCCTGAAACTGAATAAAAAAACTCAAGCCATAGTCGAAGTACTATAACTCCAAAACTATGGACTCGAAAAAATTAAACTTCGAAGGCGAGAAAAATTATGAACAGCTAAAGCAAAAAACACGAAAAAATTAAACTAAGGAAGGACCGAAATACCAATCGAAAAACGCAGACTTGAGAAAAGTCGACAAGAAACTGTAAGGAAATGAGAAAGGAACCTACTATTTATACTATTATTGTAGAAAGGATTACGAAGCGAGGTATAAGTATAGGAAACTTCGAAATTGCCCTAGCATTGGCTATCTTAAACGGCTAAGACCCAAGGGAGGGGCGACTCATTGGCGTCAGTTCGGAATTCTGGCTTTGACCCCCCGTCATATGACGTTAAGAAGTACACGCTATTGTTGAAATTGAAAACTGCGAGAATGAAGAAAATGGGTTCGATGCTAAATAGAAAAAACCCTCCATCGACTGTCCCCCTATTTTAATATTTTTGTCAGGTGCAGTAACGAGTAAGTGGCGCCCTTGCTGTCTGGAATGGGCAGTGTTGGAAAAAAAAAGCCCAAAGTGGGAAAAAAGGTTTGCAGAGCCAAATAGGATTTTATGAATCGGGCCAAGCCGCCAATTCAATGCTTTTGAATTAACTAATATTATTCTAATGTCTGAATATGTCGGCTATAGATTCCAAGGTTCAATAATATCTAATCGGCCCGATTAGTCGCAACTTAGTAAATAGTAACACAGAATTAATAAACATTGTAAATAAATGTAGTAAAAATAGCTAATAATACCATTAGTTAATAATATTGTTACATAAGTATGACACGTCTTATTCTTTATATGCAAAACGTTTACTGATAACTAGCCACAAGAGACACTCTATATAGAGGGCTTCTCGTGTATGACGTGCCCTTTATCAGCATCTCGCTAGGGGTGATTTTTTACCGTGATGACGTCACTCTGTAAATAGGTTTTAGTGAATTATTTCCATTAAATTATGGATTTATGATATTACGTAGTATTTTTATTTTTATTGATTAACGTTTTCATGTTAGTCTATCCGTAGTCCAGAAAAATATACTTTGGAGCTAACGTCCCGTAGACGCGGCCCGAATATACATGGTTTTCTCCGTTTTCCTATATGGTATTTTATTATAGAATACTTATTTCGGTTTCAGAAGGGCTAGTTTTGATCTAGTCTATGAAGCTATACGACTAATTTTTAGGGGGAGTTCAGTTTAGCGAAAAGTATATTTATATATGTATATTATAAGTCAAGCCTAAATTAGCGAGTGAAGGCCTATTTCGTTGAAATATTTGGTTAGTTATGTCCCGCTGCGACGAAGAGACGTTTCCTATGAGTGGTCAACCTTTCCCTTTTCGTTAAGATGCCGAAAGAGACGCCTTCGTGTCTGGACTCCACCTGCGGGTCCCAAAATTGAAACGATTGGGATAGTTTGGAAAGGGGTTCAGGTTCCACCCCCCCCCCCTCGTTTCAAGCTTCAAGTTGAAAGCCGATCGCTAAAACGTAAATACAGCAAATTAGTGTTACCTATAGTTATTATTATTGTTACTAATTATTGATAATTTTTGTTTTTTTATATTTTAGGACGATTTACAGAAAAATATTTTGATATTTTCTGTAACGAACAAGAACTCGACCAAAGGCCAGACGAGCTGATGAATGCCAAGTTAAAGAACGGGGCAATGGAATTTGAACTCCAGTTGTATAAGGAGCAGTTGGACAATGCCAACAAACCCCCCTAAGTGGCTGTAGCTGGTTGTTCTTGCGTAAAGGTCTCAAAAATTCAAAAACCAGAAGAAGCCAAATAATTGGCTAAAACCAAAACGGTCCTTTTCAGGACCACCTTCGTTTGGTCTATTCGCTGTTTTAATTGTTCCGTATTTTACAAGATGAACACTTTCTAATGACATACGAAGTTCCACGGTCGATCCTTTTTTTTTTCAAAATGTTCCATTGTGGGGCATTAGCGGTGTTCATTGCCTCCTCGTTTGGCGTATGGCGGTAACTAATTTTGGTTTCGTTTCATTGTTGTCAAACCAAATTAGGCGAAAATGACACGCTCCACACAATTGTTTTTGAGAATCTTTGTAGGTATCAAGCAAGAGCGAAGATTTAAATAATTATTGAAATATTTCCAATATTGTATATAAAATGTAACATCGTAAGCAATAAAAACAGAAAAATGTAAAGAAAATATTTGTGTGTAAGTTATTACAAGTTCAAAAATAAAATAACGCCCTTTTGAAATTCGGAAGAATGATGTAATTTTTATCGTTATCGTCAGTCGTTACATTTGGATCGCTTTCGCGCGACACAGATGTTTACAGCATAGTGATTATAGCCTACTGTCTATAGTAACTTTAAATAGGTTACCTTGGTAATTCCACCCCCTCCCTCCTTGTTCATACTCCCCGGCAGCCAGCGGGTCCCCACTCCCCACATGCTGAGCTTGACGGTGATTGTTGACAGCTTCTTCACTGTTGATTTTTGTTACCCGCACAAACTAGACATTAGAATTATTCAAACATTTTTATTATTACTAAAATTCGGTGTGAAATAAAAACGAAAAGAACGCTATTAGTTTCAAAACCAGGTATCTAAAAAATATTACTTAAATTTGATAAAAATTTATAACGTAATGCTTTTTAAAAATGGAAAATAATCGATAACTTTGTAACTATACATTGGCCGCTATTTGTAATATTTATATTTTTAGTGTAAAGGAAGTTTGAAAAACGGCAAAAAAGAAAATTCGCGTAAATCGAGTTACCTCAATTTGGAACTAAAACAGTTTTAATATTGGCACAGGCTGGCCATTATATTAATTCCAACTCCTCCCTTTTTTTCTGAAAAAAATTATTATTTAAAAACCGTGAATCTTCGCAATTAGCTTGATCATTTGATGATATGGTTATTTTTGTCGATGTCATAAACAATGGACAAAATCGAAGACGGTTATATGCAAAGATATTGTATTATATTTTACATATACATTAAAAATAATCTTATTATTAACTTTTTCATACCGTCAAATGTGAAGTTTAATTTTAAATAATTATTATTATTAAAAATGTTTGCTCTTCGCGATTTACCGTAAACGAACTCTGTCGTCGTTCACTGTGATTAAAATCCCGGTGTAGGTAGTCAGGAGCGGCGTTAGGGGTAGGCAACACGAGCTATAGCCTACTTTTGTGTTCAAATAGGGGCCCACAAATCGATCTGACGGGGCCACATCAAGTCGATTTTTAAATTCAAATAAAATATGTGATGATAGTTAATACTGTAAAATTTTAAAAACCGCACTATTATCAAATAATAAATAAATTACCTGAATTTGCAAAATTGAATTTTAAGTCAATATATAGAGGGGCCCAATATTGAGGAACAGGGGGCCCACAAATGATAAACATTATTAGCCTACACCTAAGAATCTTCTGGCACCGCCCCTGTAGGTAGTTGCTAAAACTGTCTATTAAATTCTGGAGATTTACAAATGAGTTGGATTAGGGGTTAGTAAATGTCCACTTGTTTTTATGGTACCGATCCTTAATTAATATTTTCCTTAATAAAGCTCTTTTAACACTAAACGGAATATTTGTAGTCTAGTTTATCGTTGGATAAATTCGGAAGAACCTTTGAATTTTATTCAATCGGAGATATCATTAACTCCCGACGTTTAGAGTACCCTTCATTTTATTAATAAAAAAAGTAAATAATAAACCCATAGCCGAGTAATAGTTTAATGTTTGATTTTTGAAATTTTTGCTCGCCGCGCTGTGAGCGATTTGCGTAAACGAACTTTACCGTCGCTCACCGTGATCAAAATCCGCGCGTAGCTAGCGCACAAATCTGAGCGAATTATTCCTTCTCTCGGTAATTTTCCCTCAACGCTGCGTCAGCGCTTTCTACTGAGGGTACTAACGCATCGCTTAAAAGTGAGGGGGCTATTCCGACGATCGGGAGATCTCGCTCAGCGCGCGGTGAGCGCTTAAAAGTGAGGGAACTAACCCGTCGAGGGGGGAATCTCCCTCAGCGCGCCGTCAGCCATCAACGCCGGAGCGAACTATTCGGCGCTCGCCCAGGGGCTGCTCAATTTAGCCCTCTCGCTGAACAAGAGCAGCTGGAATTCGAATTTGAAGCGCTCACTCATTACTGCAGGATTTTCAAAAACGAGTGCTCACTATTTTTGCCCACCTCTGTACTTGCAATGTGGCCTAAAAAATTCCATTTTGGTGTCTACTTTGAGGATCCGATGAGTCTGCAGCGATGCGGGGTAGGCAAGGTGGGCACGAGGGGGCATTTTTGGTGTGTCTTACCCTATGATATCGGTCACGCTGAGTCGATTGGAGCTAATAGTTTCGGAGTTATTACCAAAAGTACACTAACAGACGTGTTATATCGAAACAATTAAAGCGTTTTTCAAAAAGTTCAAAATTTGGCATTTAAACCTATAATACATATTTCGTTATAACTCGGAAACGATTCATCATACGGTCTTGTGGTTGGTCTCATTCGATTCGGCACTAAATAATACGTCAGATCAATAAGTATGGTTAGTCCAGGCCGAAATTTATGTATATATTTTCAATATTTAGTGAAATTTCTGAAAAACCACGTCTGTTAGTGTACTTTTGGTAATAACTCCGCAACTATTAGTTCTAGCGATATGCGGTGAGTCACATACGCCTCAGCGTCAAAATTTAATTACTAATAAAACGATACCCAACTCGACCCAATTATTGTCCAAATGTATTTGAGGAAACTTTTTTCCATATTCGAGAAAAACCACGTGATTCCGTACAAATTCGGCAATACGTCGGAAACGGTTCGTCCTATGGACCTGCGGTTGGCTCCATTCGACTCAGTGTGAGCTGCGTGACCGATATCATAGGGTAAGACACCAAAAATGGCCCTATTCGTTCAAAGCAAATTTCGAAGGCAACTGCCCCCACGTGCCCACCTTGCCCACCCCGCGGATTCATCGGATCCTCAAAGTAGACACCAAAATGGAATTTTTAGGCCACATTGCAAGTTGGAACGAATTTTGCCGCTGGAGAGCCCTTTTTGGGCTTCTTTTACCCGTACTAATAGTATTTCGGTCGTCGTCGTCGTCCCAAAGAGTTCCAAAATTGGTCGCTGCCTCGTGTGGCTTTTGATATTTTCGGCGCTGCTTAAAGGATGTAATCCATAAATTGGTTGGGGTCTTCCTTAAAGAGGACGTCGTGGTTTATTTATCCTTTAAGAACATCAATAATTATCTTTTTATTTATAAAGTGTAAAGGTACCAAGAGACATAGAAGAAAAAGAGGCGGCCTCCGTGTGCCATGAAAATTTCCAACTACTCAGTCATGTTTTTCCCCCCTTGCACATGATTACATTTGACGGCCGGAATTCCTACTAGGGTCGCTAGTGTCGCGGGTACTACTATAGAAAAAAACAATTTGAATTTGAACAATAGGATTGGCTCGCTGATATAGGGGGTAAAAGGGAGGTTGGCGAAGTTCGAAGTTTTCAGGAAACCTTTGGTAGAAGCTAGGGCATGATAGAACTCTATGGCTAGGGGAGGGCTCTCAAGGCAGACTCTTTTGACTTACATTCTTCCTACCTCGCTATTTATCGCGACGTGGTTTTTGCCTTACGACTTTGATCACGCTAACAATCCCTGATTCAAATTGGTCGTAGCTTTAGTAAACACTATTAGTAGTATATTATTCAAATTATTCGTGATTATAAATATCAATTGATTTCATTTAATATTTATTACAAAATATTATTGTTTCATTTAAGTGCCGTTATTTACGGGAAATGTCTACATTTTTGGCAGTACGGTTTCGTCTGCTTAAATATTTTAATCTGTTTTTCCAAATTTCCATACACGCGTCACGCGCACGTGTTCACACACAGGCTTTTTAATAATGGGTGCTGGTAAAATTAGAGTTGCTCGTAAAGCTACAAAAGGAAAAGGGAAGAAATGGAAAAAAGGGTATAGTAGTAGTAGTAATCCTGAAACTAGAAAGTATCGAGATCAGGCCAAACGTGGATTTTTTCATAAAGAAGGTAATGTTTCTTCTTTAAAACCAAGGCTTGGAGAAGTTATCTTGCCTATAGTAATAGTTAGCTTATAGTGACATCATCAACTTCAAGACATGATTTCCATGGCATCTACCAATATTCAGCTTGATGAGCTTTTTGATTTGGTGTAGAACCATTTTAATCTAATGAATTAGTGCATATGATTAGTTTTTCTGTTACTGTAAGTTTTGTTAGCCTAAGTTGAATAACGAACAGTTACAATGGGGGAGGTAGACATCGGTCAATTTAGCAAAAAGAATAATTGTTGCTTAACCATACCTGTATTATTGTGATTTTTACTGTCAACAATCAATCTAGGTTCAAGCCAGTTAACAGAGGAACTATTAGCACAGCATGATGCTCACCAAGGTGTTACAGAATCTGATTCTGATCAAGAAAATGGTGATACACAAAGTATCGGTGGGAAAACATTCAAGACATTTGCAAGTGATTGGTCAAATTGCACCAATCCATCGTTTAATCGTTTAATGAAAAACTGGCAGGCTAACTCTGCCCAACATAAAGAAATGCTTGCTGTTGTTGCAGCTGTCACTGAAGTCATTAAAGAGAAAAATGGCAAAGAAAGTGAAACTGAATATTTTGGAGCATTGGTATATGAAATTCAATGATGTTATATTTTTTGTAACTTACCTAATTTAAATTTGTCATTGCAAGATGACCACTCTTGAATCCGTCGAGAGTCAAGAGTCTCGTAGTGCTGTGATAACTCTCTTGGGAATGGTTATGAAAAGACTACCACCTTCAGTTTTGAAATTGAAATTCTCAGCTGTTTCAAAAGTTTTTGTTGAGCTGTTGACCTCCGAGACTGAAAATCCAAGTGCACTCAGAAATGTATTGATCTATGAAATTACTATTTTGCTAAAAGTTTGTACTTAAATACATCTATTTTTGTATAGCTTATTGGCTGTCAGTCATTATTACTAAGAGCTCAAGAACCAGCCGTATGGGGTCAAAGCTCAACCCTACAAATATATGGAGTTCTTCTCTCTTTTATTATTCATCCCAAGCCAAAAGTAATGCGTAATAACATATATTAAGGTAATTTTTTGTTTCATACCAAATTTGAATCTTAAATATTACTAAAAGGTAAGAAAAGCTGCTCAACACGCAGTATACACCATTCTTAAAAATAGTGAAATAATGACGCAACCCAAACCACCTCCATACCATCCTGCTACGTCTATGACTGCAAAGTTTTGCTGCCAGAAAATAGAAGAATGTGGTGGTTAGTATCAAATATTAACTTCCAGGTTACAGGTGACATTTTAATCCCCCTTCATACTTTAAAGGTTCAGGAAGTTCCACTACAATTACATTGCATATATTAGGTCTATTAAAAAATGCCTTAAGCTGTTTCAGTAAGTCCGATTTAAAGAGGACTTGTGAAATGGTTATAAGGGTTATGACCCTAGGAAATGCGGTAATTGTTTTTTGTACTATATTATGAGGAAATATCTAGGCAGACATAAGTATAGTAAAAGTTATTTTTATTTAGCTTGTAACATGCTGTTCATTGCAAGTTTTTGTTGGTTTGTTTACATCAAAACCCGATGATAATTTACTGACTACTGAACTCTCAGCTCAACTTATAAATGTACGAAGTTTAACTAATGCAAATTGTCTTACAAATTAAATGGATTTTAAATGTTATTTATTGGGAATTTTAGGCATTGTATGACTACCAACCAAATGCCAATGACATTCAACCACAAAAAGCTTGGCTTTTAGTTATGAAATCAGCATTGATATACTTACACAAACTTGACAGTCAGCTTTGTTTAAATCACATTGTGAAATTTATTGGAATTGCCATAAAATGTTGGCTTAGTGAAAAAATTGAAATTGTTTCAGAAGCAACCCAATCTATTGAGGTATAGTGTGGTCAAAATTACATTTTTACTAGGTTTAACAAACATTTTATGTTTCAGACTGTTTTGACGTCGTGTTTAGAGCCAATGGTTTCAGTTTCCATTAATAAAAATGACTCTAAAGTAGTTGCCCAGCTTCAAAAAATCATTCAAATATTTGGTGGCTGTTTGAAGTTTCAATTTCACGCAAATTGGGGTCAAGTCTTACACACATGTTCTACATTTATATCAGTTGCTGGAAAGCAAAATTCTTCCCTATTTATTAATGTAATTATATATATTTATATTGGTTTATTTTTACTAAGTGTTACTTTTATATAAAGGTTTTAAAAGTAATAGCTGACTTGAGAGAGACTCACAAATTTGCATATACGCAACAAGTTGATAATGTTTTTGGAGTAGCTATTAAATATTTTGGTCCGCAGACAGTTTTGAAAGCTATACCTTTTAAAATAAATGAGACAGAGTAAGTGAGAAATTTTGATTTTATTGAAAAATAATTAAGTGAACTCTTTTCTATTTCTATTTTAGTGACACCATTGATTTTCCTAAAAGTTGGCTTATTCCTTTAATACGAGACTATGTTAAAGAAACCGAGCTCTCATTTTTCATACAATATTTTCTTCCAATGGCTGAACAACTTAGGAAAAAGAGTAATTTTTAATATTTTGCGTTGGTTTGTAGGGGTGTGCAAATACCTTTTTTTGGGGACCAAATCAAATATCAAATATTTTTTTTTAAGATCATCAAATACCAAATCAAATATTTGAAAAGTCAAATAATTTGGTCAAATAGTATTTGGTTAAAAATATTTGATCAAATACCAAATAGTATTCAAATATCAAATAATTTGGTTTTCAAATAGTGTCAAATAGTTGTCTACAACCAGTTTCAATTTAAATAAGTAAAATAACTTAACCTCCATTTCATTTATATTTAACAATAAGTCAATTACCCAATGAAACTATCTTAATTATCATTAATCAATTAATCATCAAACTATTCAGTTTAACTATTTATAATTATAGATATTAAAATTACGATCCATGGTTTTAAAATTTAAGTAATAGAAATTAAAAAGACATACTTTATTACCAAGTCATAAAAAAGGTAGCTTTCGGCCCAAATGTTAACAATACTAGCACTTACAATATTTACAATTACATCGCTGACAATAAAAAATAATATCATCCCTTTTTTTATATATTTTTTTTATACAACCTATTTATAGTTTGTTAATTATAAAGTGATTCCATTGTAATATCCAATAACTACTTTTATAGGTTTAATTTCCTCCAACCAAATATGTTAACCGTGCCTTTATCTAAATTTATAAGTATTAAGTGACAATTAAGTCTAATAGAAATGGAATTTTAAATTGTTTCTTACCATTAGTGTAAGTTGTTCAAGTCTTAATCTTGAACTTTTCTAATTAACTTAAGTCTCAAACTATTTAAATAAAAGCATTTATTAATGCCGGTTTAACATAAATAAATTTAAATAATAATAAATCTAACTAAAACAATAGACTAACTAGTAGTAAAGAACCAAGTTTCTTTTACACTGGTCCAGCTTATAATGCTTCTTGCTTTGTGTTTTAGTTTCGCTTTCATATTTCCATTGTTCAGCCAATGGCCAAAGCGCACGAGCTTTAAAATTTTTGGCGGGAAAACCCAGACAACTTCTAGTGGTTAATTGATTATTTGACTAATTTATCTAATATTTGAAATCAACAAATTATATTTGAAGACACCAAATTATTTGATTTTGGAACTATTTGACCAAATACCAAACTATTTGATATTACCAAATACTTTTTATAGCTATTTTCAAATATCAAATTATTTGGTCAAGAAATAAAATATTTGACAAATAGTTTTAAACACTATTTGATTTGGCAAACTGGTTATTTGATTTGGTATTTGGTCCAAATAATTTGGTTGTACCAAATATTTTGCACACCCCTATTGGTTTGCACTTAATTATAGCCTTATTTTCTTTACAGTTTCTGATCTCATTGAGTCAGATAGAAAAATTGAAGCCAAAACATGTGAGGTTTTATACTCTCAAATTTGGTCTATGTTACCTGGATTTTGCACAATGCCAACAGATTTAACTGAGGTACTATAAAACATTTTTAAACTTCAATTTCAAAAGGCATTGCAACATTAATTTTTTCACATCAGTCTTTCAAGAAAATTGCCCAAACATTGGGTATGGCCCTCACCAATAAGCCTGATTTACGTTTAACAGTTCTTTCTGCATTGCGAACTCTGATTAAGAAAAATTTGACTAATGGTAAACTGATTATGTCAATATTTTTGGTAAGCTCAAATTAATTTTTAATTAAATAATTTAATTTAGAACCAAATAAGGCAGAGTTAGCTCGTTTTGCTAAGAACTTTCTGCCCATATTGTTTAACCTCTACACGACAGAGCCAAATGAGGAGTTTGATAATAGCATTCGTTTGGCTGTATATGATACTATTAAAATATACCTCAAAATAACGGAAAATCAGGTGACTGAATTGTATAAATTTTCATTATTATTTGTTTAAAACTAATACTTATTTTATTTGTTACACAGAGAATTCTCTCAATGTTTCAAATAGCATTTCAACAGCTTGAAGCTTCGGAAATAGATACCTTTAAAAGGTTATTAATTACCTCTTTTAAGAGATTCAAGGCCACACATACTCAATCACTTATGTTTTCAGGCACGCCTTGCTTGATCTAACAAGAGCACTTCTCCCATACATAAGTGTAGATTTGGTCATTTTGTTATATAAACATGTTAAACCATTACTGGAGGTTTGTTAGTAAACCTATTTTATTTGTTAAAAGGGCTTTTTCATATTTATACATACTATTCATATAGCACACAGATAAAACCATACAGAAAAAGTCTTATCGCGTGTTAGAAGAAATGTGCCAAGCCCAGAATGATAGTTGCCAGTCATTCATCAAGCAAAATCTGAAAGAGCTTCAGGATTTGTTTATTGGAGCCATTTCAACAGCTGTGCCATCATCCAAGGCGGTAAGATATTTGAAACTATGGCCAAAAACCAATGAAAAGTTTCCTAGCATTTGGGATAAAATCAGCTTGGAATATTGAGCATAAGACTCAATTTCTATACTTTCTTTCAGCCTCGACTGCGTTGTCTAGCGTATATTGTATCGAAATTGGAAGAACCAAATGAAAACTTTATTTCTGAAATTGTTCCTGAAGCAGTTTTATGCACAAAAGAAAATGCTGAAAAAATCCGACAGGCTGCTTTTCTACTATTGGTTGAAATGGGGAAAGCAAAGAAAAAGTGGTCACAAGAATCCTTTTTGAATTACATCAACCAGATTGTTGCTGGTTTTGCAGGAACTCCTCACATAGTTAGCGCCACCGTGTTAGCATTAGGAAGGCTCTTCTACGAATTCAAGGATTCAATTCCAAGTGAAATTATAGATGCCTTTATAGAAAATACATGTTTGCTAATGACATCTAAAAGTCACGAAATTATTCAATCGGTACTCTCTTTCTACAAAACAATTCTAACGTGTGTTTCTCCCGACTACCTTTTGCAATATCTTCCTAGTATTGTCAAAAGTTTAACCGAAATCTCGAATGACAATCACAGGAAGTTTCGTTTCATATCAAAAGAACTTTTTATTCGTTTAGTCAGATTATTTGGGTAAGAGTCCGTTTATTTTATCATTGAATATTAGATAGCCTAATTGAAATATATTGGTATATATGACCTAATGAGATTTCTATGCAGTTACGAATGCATTTCAAAGATGATACCATCTAGTCATGAAAAGATGTTGAACCATATTAGAAAGTCTGAGGCTAGGAAAAAACGTGATAAAAGCGTGGCAAACACGGATGCTGATGGCAAAAGTGATGATGAAGTATCCTTCAAGAAAATGTCTAACGAGTAAGTGGATAGATTTAACACAAAAAATTTGGCATTTCGTGTATGATTCGATTCCTCATTTAAATATTACTTTAGAATTGATGATATTTTGGAAGACTCTGATGATCTAATGAGTGATGATGAAGGAAATACCAAGCGAATAAAAAGAACTGCAAAGAGGAGACGAAACGCAGCCTGGATTGAAGAAGATGTTGATGACATTGTTGATTTCCTCGATCCAGCTGTAAATAAGAAAGTCACAAGTAAGTAAACTACAATTTCCCACATGAAAAGTATCTTAACTCGTTAAACAAAATCAAAAGATATGATTCGTTTTTGAAGCATTCATTTTATGGAAATGGTGATTAAAATTAATTCAATTATTTTTTTAAAAATAGCTACTAAACCAGACAACTCAATTCAAAAGAAAAATGTCAAACATGATTTTAAGACTGCTCCAGATGGAAGAATGATTATCACTGAAGATGGTGATGAAAAACCAATTAAAAGTATGTTATTAAAGAGGAACGTTTGCGTTAAAGGTCTAATGTATTTAAATAAATTCCTTTTTGGAAACTGTTAATTTAGAAAATGTACCTGATTTGGGTGATATCACAGAAGCTGTTGAAGATATGAATTTGAAAGGCATGAAAAGGAAGCGTAACGATGATGATGACAGTGATGAAGAAAGGCAAGAAAAAATTTCCTATAAAGGAAGTGGTGGAAAAGGTATTCGACGGGATATAAATAAGCCTAAAGTAGAAGATGGATTGAAATATAAAGCCAAGGTTGGAGTCAAATTTTCTTTGGTTAAAAACTTTGTATTCCAGACTAAAAGTTTTGGGATTTTCCCATTTTTATTCTCAGAAAGCAGCTGGGGATATCAAAAAGCAAGGTCAACTTGATCCTTATGCTTATATACCTTTGGATAGGCAAGCTCTAAATAAGAGGTAAGAAAATACCGTAATTTCGGGGAGATTAAGTAAATTAAAGAAAATCACGAGGAGTCCCCTTGTGGAAAATAAAGACTACCCTCGCCCTGTCGCGAAAGTATGTGTCTCCATCAACGGCACGCGGAAAATAAAGACTACCCTCGCCCTGTCGGGAAATTACGTGTCTCCATGGACGGCACGCGGAAAATAAAGAATACCCTCACCCGGTGGTGAAAGTTGTCTTCATCGACGGAACACTGAAAATAAGAGTTCCCTCGACGGTACGCCGAAAATGAAGAACATTTCGTCCAGTGGCGTACCGAGGGAATATGGCGCCCGGTTAAAAAGTTTCAAAATGGCGGCCCCCTATATAGCAGGGTTGGAAAAAAAACTGGGTTTTTTAATAAAAAACCGGTTAATTTGGTTTGATTCAGGTTTTTTTAAACACTTCAGTATTTTACTTTTAATCTATATATAACAAATCAACTAAAAATTAATTTGAGTATTATTACAAGTCTCACATGATCTTAAACCAGCCAACCCTGCTATATAGAATTATTATAATTCTATTGAACGAAGAATCAGAATTATCACTGGTTGAAGGAACAATTGGACATTAAAGATAGGAGTGTTTTGGGCCCCCCCCCCCCTCTACATGATAGCCAGCCCCCTTAACCCGGGTCGGTTTTCGCCAGTTCGCGAAAGTATGTATGTCTTCATCAACGCAAGCGGAAAATAAAGACTTTCCTCGCCCGGTTGCGAACGTACAGTCCCGATCAAAAGTTTCTGACCATTTTCTCTTGAGAGCTTTTATGAAAGAAAGCCCTCACGAAAATAATATAGGGGAAATTTAATGCCCTACCACAATTAGGGCGCGAGCAAAGCCCGAAATTGCTAAACCCCTCCAAAATGACGTCATGAAAACATTGAATCAAATATGTCGTGCCTATACTTGTTCGAAGCGTCATAATATTCGGAAACATAGGGTACGTTCAGAAACAGTCAACGGAAAAAACCCGATGGATTTATATTTTCCACCGATGAGCTTTTTCGTCATAATGACGTCGTAAGTTGCTGAACGCTTTTATTCAGTCATCGGTGTTTTTTAAAATAGCGTAGCATTAATAGTAGTTTTACGTCAGTAATGACGTCAGTCATCGGAAAAACCGACTATCTCTTTCGGTGACTTCGGTATCTCACCGCTGACTATCGTGACGTCAATACCCGAAATTAAAATGCCGTTAAGTAAGTCAGCGGTGACTCAGCGGACTTACTGGTGAGCGTTTCTGAACGCAGCCAAGATCTAGTTTAATTTTCAAATCGGATTTGTGGTTGTAAAGTTATTGAAGAAATAGTGATGACGGAAAACATGAAAATTAACCCTAATTTAATTTTTAAGTTATTGGAGTTTCTAAACACCAATGTTAACAGCAAAGCCTACACTACACTAAACTGACGAAACTAGTAACGAGTCATAATACATTAATTAAAATAACAAACGTTTATTAATTAAAACATTAAGAGTGAATACTGTACAAGATGGTATGACAGAATATAATGCCACTATAAACGCAGTTGAGCGGATATATCTATATTAGGTTAAAAAATAATAAACAAGATTAGCAATAATTAAAAAGAATATCTTATTTACATTTAACATTTTAACCTGTTAAAAAACGAAACGGGGAAAAAGCCGATAACGTTTCTTATCTTCAACATAAGTGAAACAAAGCAAGCGTGAAAGTAGTATTTAAAATAATATCGCTATTTGGGGTGAAGCAAAAAATATCATGGTCTCGAGCGATAATATTTTAAATACTACTTTCACACTTGATTTGTTTCACTTAAAATTTAAATTAGGGTGAATTTTCATGTTTTCCGTTATCACTATTTCTTCAATAACTTTACAACCACAAATCCGATTTGAAAAATGGACGCTTCGAACAAGTGTAGGCACGACATATTTTATTTATTTTTCATGACGTCATTTTGGAGGGGTTTGGCAATTTCCGGCTTTGCTCGCGCCCTAATAGTGGTCGGGCAAGAGAAAACGGCCAGAAACTTTTAATCAGGACTGTACGTGTCACCATCGATGGCACGCGGAAAATAGCAGCTCCCAATCCCATATGAGGATCACAAAAGGTCCGCAAACGTTTTTTATTAAAGTAAAGCGACTGATTAAGCAGTTTGGGACCAGTTCTGCTACATCAAATCATTAGTTTATAACAGATCCAATAATGTTTTGCGACCGCTAACAGTACACTCTGTTTGAAAAGTCTTCGACAGCTGAAATTTTTGCCCTCTTTTTAATTCTGCTAGAAAACTATAATAGATAGTTCGATGAAACCAATTGCAACTTTTATTTATTTTCCAATATCCTTCGTTATTTATTGGTTTCGTCCGCCAAAAATTAATAGTTTGGCGGTAACCGTCAAAACTCATTTTTGACAACTTTTTAAATATTGGTTCTACGGCACTGACTCGCGCGTTTTTGAATTCACAATGGTTGATTCATATTTAGAAAGTGGAAAAATTATCCCTCTACAACCAACGGTTGATAAGTTATAGCGTTTCCAAACTTTCCTCGAAACTAGAAAACACCTAAAATGCATCAAGCGATTATAAATAACGCAACTTCGACGACAATTTGGAAACGCGATAACTTCTCAACCGTTGGTTGTAGAGGGATAATTTTTCCACTTTCTAAATATGAACCGGCCATTGTGAATTCAAAAACGCGCGAGTCAGTGCCGTAGAACCAATATTTAAATAGTTGTCAAAAATGAGTTTTGACGGTTCCCGCCAAACTATTAATTTTTGGCGGACGAAACCAATAAATAACGAAAGATATTGGAAAATAAATAAAAGTTGCAATTGGTTTCATTGAGCTATCTATGATAGTTTTCTAGCAGATTTAAAAAGAGGGCAAAAATTTCAGCTGTCGAAGACTTTTCAAACAGAGTGTACATCGTACATTTGAGGCGAGACCACGCGAGGTAGAGGTATGCGGTGCGGCAAAGGTGGCCAAGAGAGAGAGATACAGTTATTGGCACCTAGAAGCAACAAACGCAAGGAGAACGCAGCTAGCCTTTAAACAAGCTAACACGGTGTGGTGTGCAAATTTAATTGGATGAACCTTCACGCTGCACGTTTTACGGGCGGGGGGAGACAATTTCCGAATTTTCCCCTTCCGACGGCAGCAGGCGCTAAATTTTCTAACCAATGAAAACTGTACACAAGGAAATATACGACTTTTGACGGGTTGCGTTCTCCTTGTGTGGGGTGCTGTGTTTGTTGCTCCTAGTCAGCGCCGGCCCTAGCCCTTGGTCAGGGTAGAGCGAGATTGTTTTTCGATTGTTGCCACGCCGCCCCGCGCCTCTCAAAGGGAATTTTGGCGCCCCTTTCCACCTGGCCGCTGTCCTGGCGCCTAGAGCGACCGCTCCGCTTGCTCTACTCCTAGTTGGCACTCAGTAACCGTTCACACGGAAGTAGGAAGCACCTAATTTCGTTTGGAGGGTTACCTACTAAGATATTAGGAACGTCGCTGTGAGATAGTAATTTTCTAGACCTGTCAAGGTCAACCACGATGATGTTCAGAGAAACGTGTGAGCTTTCTTAGCGCTCCTATGGTGCGGTACATTCGGCGATTTGACATTCTATTAAACCTTGGCTCAAAAATATCTTGCATACCATTTTGTAAATGAAGTATGTTAATTCTTGCGTAATGTCCAATCACCCCCCTTTTGAGAAGGGACGTATTTTACAAAAACCAGTTCTGTGATCTAAAAGATAATGTTTATTGTTTAAAATAGTAAATTTAAGAATGAGCATATATGCGAAATAATAATGAAACTGTCGCCACTGAAGATTCGATAAATTAAAACCTTCACATTTATACTGGTAGGTTGAATAACGGAATATTGTAACCAGTAGCAAGAACTCCTTAACTTTTATTATATATCTGGCCCCTCTTTATAAATTAGGGTCAATGGAGGTAAGTGTGATCAAAATATTGTTTTTTTGGCGTTTACCTGAAATTACTCTTAAACTAAAAATAGCACCCTCTTAAGAATTGGTACAATTAATACGGCCACTTTATCCTACACAACCACGCAATCAAATATAATATCAATTAAATAGTGATATAAATATTTATTATTTAATTTAACTCCGTTACTGATCACACTTACCCGCAAAATGCGGGGCAAGTGTGATAGGGGGGTGGGGTAATTGTGATCACTTGAAATCCTTGACCAATCGCAATAAATTTGCATACAGAGGTTAAAAATGGTGTCGCAATAAAGCTATATTTTTTTCGTAGATCTAAAATAATATCTTCGTGTGGTCACACTTACCCCCAAAATGCGGCGCAAGTGTGATAGGAAGGTTGGTTAATTGTGATCTTGTGAAATCCTTGATCAATCGCAATGAAATTGCATACAGCGGATAAATATGGTGTCCCAATAAAGCTCAATTTTTTTCATAGCTGTAAAATAATATCTTCGTGAGGTGGGGTGGCGGAGTGGTTAGCACTTTCGCCTCGCAGCAAGAGGAGCCTAGTTCGATCCCAGCTTGTGGCACTGGGTGAAAACTCGGAACAACTCCTGCGTAGAGTTTGCAAGTTCTCTCCCCACTGGTTTAAGGGGTTTTCCCCCGAGATCTTCGGTTTCCCCTTCCATAAAAACTTGTTGAGGTTAACGGTAATAGTTAGTGTAGGGAGCTGTTGGCTCGCGTGGTATGAAGGGCTTGCCACCACCCTCCTACGCATTGTAACCCGGCCACCTGAATTAAAGGCTTCAAAAGTCGCTTGATGACTTAGGCCTAAGGTGGTGCCTTGGGTATTAGCCTAGCTTACCCCGCACCGCAAATTTTGAAAGACTTTTTTCAGATTAAATTTTGAAAACCTCAAAATATTAGCAAAAACACCAAATTTTCCTAGCAGGTAAAAGGTTAAGCAGACTACAAAATACCAAAATGTAAAATCGGTTTGTCAGTTAGAAAAAAAAATACAGAACTTTTCCTTTGGGCATAAAATCTCTAAACACGAGTAGAAGAGTATAACATTTTTTCAACTTAAATTTTTAAAAACGAAATTTAATTCAAATTAATATTGAAAATATACAAAATGTGTACAATTAAGTATATTTCAATATCCATTCATCAAATATTATGTTATAATATTATTTGGGGAAATAATAAGGGGTGATCACACTTACCCCCTGATCACACTTACCTCCATTGACTCTAGTGTTTAAGAGAATAAACATTCTATTTTTAGTCCGCAAAACTGTTTCGTAAATTCGCCTCGCTTCGATGGTACTAGTCACGTGAAGTGGTAGAAGTGTTGCATGATGTTCACAATTAGAGAGGTTAAAGCTCAACCGAAGGCTTTTTAGCATGCAAAGAGCTAATTAAGTATCGCATAATTGCTTTCCATTACTTCCATTATGTCAGAACCAGAATTTATTCAGGTTAACAGGTATGTTACTATGGTTCCCGGACGATAGCCTCGGGCTACTCGGACAGAGCCCGCCCATTGCCGACCGAAAGAATAAGGATTACGCGAGGGATCGGACATTCACCAAAAATGTGTACGGGATTTCACGCTGAATTTCAAGATTTCATGTTAGATTTCGGATTTCTCGTTGGAATTCGCGATTTTCCAATTTCTCGATTATTCGTCTGATTTCGAGATTTCCCTTCGCATTTCTGGATGTCTTGCCGGATTTCGAGATTTTTAAAAAATTACGGATTTTGAAGAAATCCAAGCTGGATTTCGGATTTCTTGTCGGATTTTTTTGAAAATGTACGGGATTTCTTTGAATGTCCGACCCCTCGGGCGGAAGGGCGTGGTTTTTCTCCCGGGTATCACGAGGCCAACATATCTGTTCATCTTAATACGTTTTTGGGTAGAATCAAATGATTTCAAACACATTTAGTTATATCATAAGGTCCCCATAAGCAAAGGTCTACCAAAAGGGCCCATGTTAGCGGCGTTGTCCTGGAAAGAAGAAAATTAACGTACTGTGATATGGCAGTAGCGCCATCTTCGTTTACAAAATTTCTACATCTAAAATATTCTCTTACTTGGTAGAGCAGCCACACTCGGGTTGATAAATGCAACACAAAACGCGTCTAAATCTCAAATTTGAAAAATAAATACCTTCTTATTTCTAAAAGCCAGTTTTAGGTTCTGATGAATCATTTTGCAACGATAAGTGTTAATTTTAAGTTTGAAAGTGATAAAATTGTGAATAAGCCTTGGTTACGGTGCTAAGGGCTGGAGTCGGAGATTTCTCCAGCCTGGTTCTAAGTTTGATAACGTGCACGTGCTTTCTGCGCAGTCATCATGCAACGCGCGAAATTCATTTGGGGAAATGCCTAGTTGAAAACATAGCCACTAGGAGGTGCAGATTTTGAATACTTACCTCTTAATAACGGGTATGTGATCGTCAAAGATTTGGCCTAGACCTTTGCTTATGGGGACCTTACGATAAGCTTATGGTTATATCAGTGTTGTGACATCTTTGCGTTGCAATCGCGGTTTCCGCGTGGAAAAAGGGGCCGCTCTTTGAGTACGCTATGCATCACTCAGCCGTTCAAATATCCCACCAATATCCATTTTTTAGGTCAAGTGCAATGTTTCGCGTGCATGTGGCATAATTTTAGGCCTAATTGTGATATAATCTTTGTAGGAAACGGGCGAAATTTGATAAACATTTCGTGAATGTTGTGAAAAGCGCCAGAAAAGGAGCGAAAAAAGGAGCAAAGTTGAAGAGGAAACCCCAACTTTAAATTTTGTAAATATGTATTTTAATTTGATTAAGAGAAATTAACAACAATTGAAAGAAATAAGCCTTGTCTCGTTTATACAATACCATTCTTGAAAGATTGGGTACCGTGGAACATGGTACAAAGTATTTTCATGTCATATGGAAGATTTATTAATAGGGGTACACAATGTAGAGTCATAAATATAAGGGATAGGCACTTAGTGCGGCTAAATTAATTGAAATCAAAATCATAGAGAGCTATATATAATGACTAGATATCGTATAGCTACAAAGTTACTTATTTAGAAAAAAAAATTAAAGCTCTTTATTTTTTACAAATTGTTTTTGTGATATTGAATATTATTATCTCCTCAACATTGCCCGAACAAAACTAAAACGTACTGTTTGAAAATAATTGCGAAGCGAATTTTTTGGTTCGTATAAAAAATAGGAACACACGTTTTACATAGTTCTTCATATAAAATAGGGCATAATTATAATCAATTAAGATTTTGCGCATGTTGTAAATACATGTATGTAGAAGCTTAATTACGTCATCATTTTCTCATAGTATCATCGGAAGTATTTGGTTGCGAAATATGAGTATTTGCAGTAACGGGACTGCTACTTAGTGTGAGCTTTATTGCATCTTCGTAACTTGGAGGTTCCTCCTAGAAAGAAACACAAAAACCAGGCGGTTTTTTGCTCAAATTTTCTATTTTGACAAATAACACGAAAACGTTACTTCTGAAGGTATTGCTGAACCTGGATTTATTGTGACTTGAATTGGGTAAGATGGCGGAGATGATGATGGTCCTGTACCTGCAACATAAAGTTATCGCGGTGTTAAGATGATAACGACTAGAACAGGGTTCGTACACGACCTGGAATAGTCAGGGAATTTAATTCCGGAAATGTTGTACGAACCCTGTAGAACAGGTTTGCCATATGTCAGGAAAGTCCGAATTTTTAAAATAAGCCTAAATAGTCAGGGAGTTATGAAATAAGCCTAAAAAGTCAGCGATAATTGAGTTGTAATTCCATTTGGTTTTAAATTAATTTAAGTCCGATAAAAGTAAAATAAAAATGTCTAAAATTATATAATTTTGGGAATTTGAAAATATTTTGGCAACCATGTAGAAGCAGGTCCGGCGGATAATGTGGGTATGGTGGGTAGAAGTACCCACCCGGGAAATTCCGGGTGGGTATTTTACCCACCCGGAATTGATGTCATCAAAGTCGGTACTATGGGGATAGAGCCACGGCCATTGTCACAGAATAGCTAGGTTTCCAGGGACTACGTATTTTTCCTATCCCCTCCTTGATTAAGTTAATTCATTCAGTATAAAAACTGCAGAAGTAAATTTGTAAAATAGGTTATTAAATATTAGTTTTTAATTCTAATGAGACAAGCGTGAATAGTAAAATGCAGTCTTCCCAAAAGGGCAAATCACAACTTAAGCATAGACCTTTGACTAGTCTTTTCATTTCCTTCGCGTCCATCCCCTTTCTATTTCTGAAAATACGGTAAAGACTGACTTCTATCGGGAAGTGATGCGGAAGTTAAATACAACACTATCTTTATCTCATGCTTTAAATATCGGTGCTGTTGAAAACTATGCACGCGGCACTGCCCCGATTGAAATAGATTAAAGTAAATCATCAAAATCAAAATTTAAAAATACATAAAATGACAAAAGCATAATTTTCATAAGTGTATTTAAACGTTAATGTTTGTCGTCATTAGTCTCTTTGTATCAAACATAAAATAGTTATTAGCTACCTCCCGTTGTGAAGTAGGAATTATAAGTGCATATGCATACACTATAAATTTTAAAAGGTAAACGATACTAAATGTATATTACATATATGATATTGAGTTGATTATTTGGTTAGTAGTGGGCTCTAATGTAAGTGTTCAAAAAATAAATAACTGATTCTCCCTAAACTGCTTATTTGACACCAAAGCCATTAAGTCTCCATTTATTTTTTAAATAATTGTAATTTAAATAATCGGTGCCTAATTTTAAGGAACGAAGTCTTCTACCACAAATTGGGGTAGTAAAAGTACCCACAGTTGTCAGTACTACGTTTTATAACGTTGTCTCTACCTTTCTATATAATTGAGTTTAAATATTAGTACTCAGATCCTTCAAACATCGTTACACGTAGCCATATGAATTTTAATAGCTACATGAAATCACGCGTCAAAATATTTGGAAAAATTGTTGAATCAGTTCATTTCCGAAAATGCAAAGCGCAGTACAGTTTTTGCATTGCGCAATTAATACTATGTAATAATAAATTTGAATAATACTAAGTTTTTGTAGTTTTTACCTCTATCAATTTCTCTTAATTAGTATTATATAGGCCTATCTTTTTATGTAGGATAACCCAATAAATCCGCCCCCCCCCCCCCTTCTTAACACGATCCGCCGGCCCTGTGTAGAAGAAACTGTTTCAACCGACCTGATACTACTGGATTTGGAGGATGTAAAATGCTGAATGTAACAATAGGAATCGGTGTGGGTCTGCTGAAAAGTTGATTGCACGCTCCATTGACACGTAAATTAATTTCCTGCCCTCGAAATTCACTCTGCATTCTACGTAGGAAAGATTCTTATTTAATAATACCAAAAGTAGCATAAGACCCAAAAGTGTGTCAGAACGGTATAGTAGTTAATGAGAGTTTGTCGCAAAGTAAAAAGGGGAAACGAGGGGGGTCGGAAAATACGTCATCAAAATTGAGGTACTGCAACGCTGCCGAGTGAGGCGTTTTAGAACGTGTGTCTACGGGCGAGTAAATCGTACAGAGAAAATCACGCCAGACTATAGACTAAATATAATGTTGCTAGTATTTTTCCAACTAGTAGGTTATGTAGTCTATAGTGTGACTAGGTCTCACTAGAAAATTTAATAGGCGTGAAGGTACAGCTGACACACTTTTGGGTCTTATGCTACTTTTGATAATACCGATAATATATCCAGGTTAACAGATAATATGCAAGCCGCAACCATAGTTTGATTCCCGTAAGATATTCTCCGCCTACCCGGAAAGAAACCTTACAATCGTACACCTCGTTCCGGGACAGAAAGGGGGTCAGATTACGCGTACAAAGGCGGAAGGGCGTGGTTGTTATTCCGGGAGTCACGAGTCGAACACGGTGCCGCCCACATATTCTCTGTTCACCTGATTGCATTCTTGGTGACACGCAACACCCGCGAGAAGGAGAACCAGAATTTTTTTTAGATTATTATATAGAGAACCAAATACGAGGGGTTTCCTGTACAGCACGCGGAAAGTATATTTCGGAAATCTTGAAATTACCCTTAAAATGCCGTTATAATGTCGAAAAAGTCCAGAAATGATCTATGAATAACTTCTAAAATGTGAATATCGTGAAATACGTCTCGCAGTGGTGTTGCCAAAAATTCGTCAGGGGGGGGTTGAATAATGTGAAAGATAGGCCGAAAGGGGGGCTGGACCCGGAACCCCCCCCCCCTTGTCTACGCCACTGAAGTATCGTATATATAATTTTGTTTTGAATTTCGTATACGCAATAGGGACAAATCTGACACCTAAATAATAATCAGCTAAGCTAATACCCAAGGTACCACCATAAGTCAGCTAGCAACTTTTAATGCCTTAAATTTGGGTGGCCGGGTTCCAATGCGTAAAAGGGTGGTGGCAAGCTCTTCATGCCACGCGAGCCAAATGCTCCCTACACTAGCTCTTATCGTTAACCTCAACAATTTTTAATGGAAAGGGGAAACCCCTTTAACCAGTGGGGACAGAACTTGCAAACTCAACGCGGAACGAGTAGTTCCGAGTTTTCACCCAGAGGGCCAGATATCACCTCTACAGATATCTCGACGCGGTTTTAAACTTCGCTACTGTTGGGTCCCTAGGGCTCCCCTTTTGGATCTTAAAAACGTCGCGAGTTCCCCGATTGAAATTACGAACAAACCGATGTTTCTTCCAATATCTGAAACCCAGCAGACAGACGATTTCGACGAAAACGCAGCTGATGAAGCAGATGATAATGGGAGCCGCCGTTAGTTCATCGACGTCAGCGTCGTCGTATGATTTCACTACAATATATTAATATTTCTCAATTCCAGCGGAATTTTCTCTAAAAAGCGAAAAAAGTGTCGGCTGCTAAAATTAAGCTTTAAAATCGAGTTATTTAAAAAATATTATTCTAATGCCATAAAATTTTGTAAAATATTTGATCTTATCTAATAGTACTTTTTTCGAAATTATTTCAAATTGTAATATTTGTCTCCTAACACGCGCTACGACTTGTTTTTAACGTAACTAGCGACAATGCGTTCTCGGTACTGGTAGTGGCAGATATGTGAAATCAGATGATCCACTTCAAATGGAGAACTTTTATGCTCCATTTGTAAGAATTGAAACTAAATAAATCTTCTAATACTGGCTACAATGAGTGCTATTGTCTGTTTATATTTCATTGCGTGTCTACCTTCGAAACAAATTCCTGGCTACGACTAATTTTTGACGTAACTAGCGCCAGTTACTACCTACTACTAAATCTGGTGGCAGAGATAGTATATCTTAGCAGCGGACACTTTCTGCGCAAATAGTTGTGGGAGAGGTGTCTATCTAGTTCATATTGCGGTACCATAACACTTTGGCCTCCACATTAAATAAATATCATAAAGAAAACTTACCGCGAATGCACCTCCCTGTGCCGTTAAGAAACTCTGGTCTAAAAGTCTTCCTGCAGGAGCATCGATATACTAGAAGGAAATTTGCGTCATGGGTTGCTACGCAATGACTGTCGTGTTCTTCACATTGCCTATCAATTTCGCACTCTTCCCCGAGTTTGGAAGCTATATTAATATCGAAAAATTGAACTGTATTAGTACGAAGTAGATTACCTTTTGGTTCAATTACACTTTAAGGAATCCAAGACCGAGGTGCTGACTACTATGCGTGATCAGTGTACACGCTTACAGTAAAGAGAACGTAATTCGCGTAATCGGTGTACAGGCAAACTATCAAGTGATCAGTCCCTCGTCCATGACGATCATTAATTCTTATTATTATTATTCGTTTAATTTGGGGTTGGTTTAGTTTGAATTCTAAGAACTTCCGGTTGATAAAATTGTCAATAATTTTAAAGTAGAATTCTATTTTAGATAATTTTACATTTATAAGAAGTCAGCACGAATAGGTATTAAAAAATGTACGTACTTTTTATGCATTTGTAAAAGTTTTTCTTGACGTAGCCGTCCAAACAGTCGCAGTGACTAAAATGATACAATTTGCGGCAAAAACCGTTTATAATGTTAGAGCAAGAGTCGTCGTTTTCGCAATCCGATCCTAACATACCTGAAAAACAAAAAGCTTCACGAATCTATTTATTTATTACAGTCAAACGAAAAAACACTTATACCTTCTCTATATTGAATACTCTCCGTAAAATTTAAAAATGATATGCAAAGCAGAAGCTCGAGTATGATGATGTGGTTTATTTTCATTATTAATCTGTAATGGATTTATTTACATAGAAAGTTTCGCGCGATTTACACTTCTAATGGCCCATAGCTTTCCAGTTGTTGAATAGAATATTCATGGTCAATCCATTTAAGGATCAGACCATTTTACGCGCGTCGACTTGGCGACTAAAGCGGGCACACCAAAAGAGAATCTTTCCGTTCGCCGCAGTGTCGTTGAGGCCAACACAGTCAAGCTTCGTCAGCTAGACGGCGAAATGTACTCGACATCGTCGTGGCGTTGCCTCGAAATCAATAGAATAATGGCGGAGAATTTATATAAGTGGCGGTGTTACAGCCTACCAACTTGTATACGCGAGCTTGCGCAATCGAAACAGTGCTAGTGAAGCCGTTTGAATTTTAGTTTTTAAATGGGTGGGGAACCGCTTTACATTCCGATTTCGCCAACAGTGGGAATACGCGACCTATACAGTCGACTACAACTGTTTTTTTTTTTCAATTAGTTTTTGAAAAAAAAATAACATTTTTTAGTTTTTAAAATATCTAAACGTAAAATAAAAATTTTAGTTTAACTGTGACGGCAATATTTACTTAAAATGTTTTTCTCTGGAACTATAAAATGTAGTATTTATAAACTTCGTGAATTAATTGATAATTAAGACCAAATACTATTCAAAATTTTAGGTGAAAATTGCGATTTTAAGAGCTTCTTTTACAGTCGGAAAAATTATCTTTACCCTAGATATTGCAACTAAATGCGTGGTGTGGTATCCAATAGGCGCTTCCATAAAACATCAAGGAAATCGCCAAGAAGTAATATTTCCGAGAGACAGGACCTGCAAGTACTGTTTATATAGTGCTGGTTGAAATAATAGAAATTTTTCACCTGTAAACAGAACGTCCTGTTTTTTCTAAAAAAAAGCAACGTGGTTAAATGGAACACTTGTTGCGTACCGTACAAGGGAAAAGTTTCCATTATTTTGACAAGCACTACATAAACACTGACTTGCAGGTCCTGGCTCTCGGAAATATTACTTCTCGGCGATTTCCTTGAAGATGTTTTATTGAAGCGTCTATTGCGTATTTAGGTTAAAAATTGTGCTTTTACAGAGTTTCCAGATCCGTATCCAAGTGCGATCCTTGTAAACTTTGGGCAGTAAATTCCCGAAAATACCAAATACCCAAAATCGAGCAAATTGTGACCACCCTTCCTTCGATTAATAAGAACAAAATTTGTTTCTAAGAAAACATTTTTATTTCAACATCATGAAAGTACAAAGTCAGGTACTTTGAAATTGTCAAGGTGGGGGAGAGATTATACATTTTTGTTAAAATATGATTTTAAAAAATAAACCGAGAAACAATACGGTTAATTGTAAATTCTAGGGATTTCGTCTACCGCGATACGCTCAACTGACAAGGAGCGTCTGTCTATGAACGCTCCAACTTAGGTTACGATAAAACTATTATAGAAATACTGAAATACAAAGGATACCCGCCTGGGATGTACCGAAACACTTTTTATAGTAGAGGAAGACCATTTTTTTTAGTTTAGGTTAGGTTAGAAATTGGTAGGTTTAATCAAGACGAAGCCTTTTGGTCAAATGCAATATGTACATTTTTCGAATTGGGCGTTTCTCCGCTCCGAGCATAGCCTTCGTTTCTCGACTTTCGTAAAACTAATATTCCTCGATTGGCTATTTAGGCATTATTACGTCATGAGCACCTTTTTTTACGGGACGTTTCGAATATATTTTATGCCAAATTTGGATTTATTTTTTTGTATAAAAGGGTTGAGACCGGCTGGCTTCGACTTCGTTCATCCAAAACAAATGTATAATTTTCACACGTCTTATTACTAAATGTATACATTAGTGAGGTTTCTACGCCTAAATTTTTTTTCGGCTTTATTGCACCTTTGGAATCTAATAACTTCATCTACGGGTACGGATTATATATCGCTTGATATTATTGAAACATTACGTAAAACTAAAAATGTGGTATATTCTTGTTTCTTTTCCGCGTACAATGTGGTCGCGTATTAATGCTTGTATATAGAGCATTATTAAGATTTAGCCTCGTATACAAATTTACCAAAATTAATAAGATAATTTAAAATAACCTCTGTTTAATAGATACTTAAAATTTTCAAAATAATTGTTAACAAAACTCTACCCTGCTATTTTTTTTCGAAATTAATGATATATATTTTTTTTGGAACGGTTGAAAGTTTTAACTCTGGTCAGTACCCAAAGTGTCGCTAACACGTATGTGGGTGGTCTCTGTGGCGCGTTAAAATACTGAGAGTTCTCAAGTAGAATTCATTCTTTGGCCAATTGAATCGAAGATAGCTTGAGATTTCTATCGAGTGGGATTCTTAGTAAAGTACAAATTTAAGAACTATTGACCGAGATTGTATTCGGGTGAACAGATAATATATGTAGGCAGCACCCTGTTCGCCTCGCGATTCGATTCCCGGAAGAAAAACCACGCCCCTTTGCTTTCCTCCCACGCTCAAGAAACTCCGGTACGATGGTAGGCTCTCTCAGTGTGGGCGGAGAATATCTTCCGGGAATCATGAAAACAGAACTATTAAGGCGCCCAAATAGTCTCTGTTAACCCGCATACCTTCCTGAACTAAACTATTATTCTGTATAAAGTACATAAAAATGTAAAACATTAGTTTATAATAATCTTACGTAAATGTTTAAGTACGTGAAAGAAATATGTTGATTTAGAATTATAAAAAAAATTGCAGGGTCCGAGTATGGACAAATAGCCATGACTAGCCTTAAATGGAAAATAAAATTCCATTTAATTCCGGATTCAGTTGGGAAACGCGTTAGAATTAAAACAAAATGGCGTCGGTTAAGCGTTGAAGATACAATGGGCTCCTCCAACGACAGATTTTGTTTTAATTTCCGCAATTTCCACTGCTTGTTTCTGGACTCTCGCGGTCCACTCCAAGCTATTTTCTCAGGTAATTAAGTTATAAGTAGCGAATATTTTTCAGTAGCATTTAATAGAATACTTTTTTTTTACTTTTGAGGTAAGGTATATATACTGTAATATATATAGTATGAAGTGAAATCCCTAAGCCTTTTTAAATATACTTTCCGATACCTGTATATACGTGGTAAAAATTGCATGTTTATTAAAAATGGGCCTTTTTTGAAGTTCAATTATGAAAGTATCCTTCCTCCGAGTTTTCCAACCATTTTTTTGGGAAATTAATAAATAGCCGTGAGAATATGGGACTAGCATGTTGTATTCTTCCTCGATATAAAATAGTTCCTCGATGTTTGGCGTTATAGTAGGCCTATTTCTTAAGTTAACCGTAATAATTTTTAAGAACTGTAAGTAATCCGGTGTTCCGAAATTAATTATACTCTTCAAGCTAGCAACCGTTTTTTGCCTTGGTTTAATAGAGATTCAACTCCCGTAGTAGGCTAGCTTAGTGGGAATACCACCGTTACTACGACGTCACCATTTCAAAGGGTAAAATTATACAACAACCGATTTAATGACGAATATTCGATGAGTGTTTTTGTAGTATGTTTGTCACATAGTGACTACAGGAATTCTTCGACTCTAACAAGATCCCATTGGCTGAGATTTGGCTGCTGTAAAGAGTTTAGTTAGATTTTCAATTTTGTTATGACCAGTTGCGTATAATATATCTGCTTATCAGTGTAAACCGGAACCTATACACTTGGAATGATTAAAGAAGATTTTGGTGGCCCTGATAATTCTCATATAAACCGGCTCCTAGTAGACATTAAACCTGGTCTCGAATAGAAATTCACTTACCTTCTTAACCATCTTAATACGTGATTTTGCAGTTTCGTAAATAATTTGACAAATATTTTCAGTGTGAGAACTATTCGGGGTTTCTTAAATTCATTTTCTGGTCAGTCTATTTTCAGTGTGAGTGTCCTTCACTCTCTACTCGCGGCGCCTAGTCTTAGCGACGGCAAACAGCCAATCAATTTGAAAAACCGCGCTACGTTTTACCAAAAGCACATAGACATGAACAGAAAGTCTCTAATTTGAACCTGAGCCAGGGCCATGTAATCGGATAAACTAATTTATTCCTTATCCGCGATGCCTAATACCTTCGCGGTGCGATACTAGTTGGGGGCACTGAACAAGGTATGTGCGTAAACTGTCCCTTAAAAGAAGAAAGAGAGGGCTTACGCAAAATCTCGTCGTTAGTATCGTGGGAAACTACTTTCCCTAATTCCCACCCAAATTTCAAACTTTGAATAGTCCATTGGCAAAGGGGAACAAGTTTAAAATTAGAGACTTTCTGTTTATGTCTATTTACTTTTACGTTCGATGCAGCTCGAGCCGCTTTCGGAGCACGGTGGAAATGCTTCCTTACACATTCCAAGTGTATACATATTTGATTCCCTGATGTAAGATATATTATACACTCTTGTTATAATGTTTTGTGTCCTTAAAAGGGAGTATAAAATTCTAAAATTCAGGTTTAACAGAAGCTAGCGTTAAAACCAGTCTTAAGGAGGATGCACACATAGCCTTCGCGCGCGAAATTTCGCTGGCAAATCGCGTTGCGTCGCGTGACTTAAATAGAATGGAAGTCATGGCGCATGCGAACCATATGTGTGTTTGGGCCTTTAGCGTGTGTTAGATGACGAATAATATACTCCATTTAAGAATGTATTGAGGGTGTTACCATTTGGCGCTTTAATGTCTACGAATCGGGAGGCGGGACTGCTGGCCTCAGAGGTATTGGCCGTTTCGTCGTCGCTGAATACGGTGGCCGTTTCTAAACTCAACTTCCGTCGCGTCTCGCCTTCTGATTGGTTGTTCCGATTGATTTTACGCAGGTTTCGAAATCGACTTCTGATTGTCGAACTGTCGACTGCCAACATTAAGTTTTGGTTTTATTAATTTTAATATAATTCTATAAAAATAATTCGGTACATACACGGGCTGGTCAACTCCGAACTGAAAGAATGCGATCTGGAACTTTGCGTCGCCGATCTGGTGCATTCCATAATCACCAATTCTTTGCAGTGCTTGTGAGTATTGATTCCGCAATCTGGAAATATTTTTATTAAGTAACATCATATTTACCAAGAATGTATCGAGGTTAACGGAGAATATGAAGCCACAACTATAGCCTCTGTTTCGACGTTTCTTTGCCTGCACGGAGGTAGAGCCTGCTATCGTACTGGATTGTCTTCTTTCCCCTCTTGTGACTGGTCTTTCAGGAATCACGAGGCTCACATTCTCTGTTAACCCGAATGCATTCTGGTTTAGGCATACCTTTGCATTTGTAACCTTGTTTGATCAAGCCCCATAACTGTAAACAGTGTAAATAAGTACGTTAGTGGCTTAGTGCGGACATTTAAGGGGGAAGACTACTGTGGGCATTGTCTACTTTCGCGCTATTTCAAGCTGAACTCTTTTAATTTTGTATTTTCACTTATAAAATTATTATTTAAGTGTATAACAGCCTCTTGTTTAGTGCTTAAAATAATTTTGACAATTTTAAATTTTAAATTAATTAAGTTATTACGTTTTAATTCGGACCCCCGGGGCTAAACAAGTTGGGCAAGCGCTCAAACTACCCTTTAGTTAGAACCTTATATCTCGTTAACTATTAATATTAGAATTATCAAAATTATTTTAAGCACTAGAGCCTAATAAGAAAAATATAATTCAATTATGTAATTGTTGAAACAGAAACGTTCAGCTTGAACGAAAAAGAGACTTTTACTGTACTCTTCCCCCTTAAGTTCTGAATAATGGTGACATTTAACTGAGTAGTGCTATCAACCAATTCTCAGATAAGTTTCATTATTTGACCTGAGCAAATAACTCAGATATAATCAGATCAGTTGATATGGGTCAAAATGCAAACCAGATAGTTTAAACCCGATACTAATCTGAATACCTTGTAATCCGACAGATAGGTGAGCAAATTTCAGATGCCTCACAGTTATCGATTTGACATATCCTCCAATTTAGTTCCTTTCGAAATTTTAGTTAAAGTTTATTAATATTTGCTTTTTACAAGATTATAAATATACTGAGTTAACTGAATATGGTGAGATTAACTATGTCAGATCATTGGGTGAGGGTATATAAAAGGTTAACCTGATCTGAATATCTGAGAATTGCGAGCTAAATAACATTATCAGTTAACCGTTGGAAGCACTAACGGTGAGAAGTTTTTCGTGATTATTGGGACTATGGAGAGTCTACGTATTAGTAAATATACTTACAAGGCCAGTACAATGCCCGCAGAAAGTCGGTTTGAAATAAGTCGTTTCGTGGAAATTGTGCCTGAATCCTAATTTGAGAGCGTGGCAATTTGATTGTAAAAAGTACCGCTTCATCTCTTCCTTGCTTATGCGTCCATCCCTGGTTAAAACGAGCGGAAGCAAAACGTTAATCAGCTAACTTCCCAATTAGCCCTGAGTGGTAGTGACTCACTGATCCATATCAATTTCTGAGAAACTGTCAATGAAAGTGAAATTGATGGCTATGTGCTGGAAATCTTTGAAAGTTATATAGCCGTCTTGATTTTCGTCGTAACGACTGTAGATGGCTTCGATCACCGAATAAAGGTGTTTTTCGTCGGTTGACGCGTTGATGTCCGCCACCCAATCGCCGAACATCGCCGCTTTCGAGGTGGGAGAATGCGGCTAAAATAGGCAGTGACTTAAATCAGCGTCGGTTCTAATGAACCGGATATTAAGGTTCGATAGAAAGATCCGTAATTACTCCCGAGCAGCTATTGATCCGAGGCTCCCTCGTTAAGGACATCTCGTAGATTTCGTCCTCCGTGTATGCTTTATCCAAGGACAGCTGCGTATTTAGGGACTTTGGTCAATAAGTATTTGGAGTCGGTTGTTTTCATTGGTTTTCAAAGGTACCTTAAGCGTATTGACTAGATCGGTGCTGACGACAATGTTCGGCGAGGAATTTTGCAACTCCCATAATTCTTTGAAGATGGCCGACAAATGCGCCACTTTCCTGAAGTTGATCATGCCGTTTTCGACCGTGTCCGGCAGCGCTACGTTCAGGGATATCAGATCTTTCATGTGTACCGCCCTGAAAAGTGTTGTAAGAGAGCTTTTATTTAAATCGAAATTGAATTGAACGCGAAAAGCGACGCCACTTACAAAACGGGTATGCGAAATCCTTTACTTTCGGACAGCAATTTCCTGTAACTGCTGAAGTTTGAATTGGAAGAGAGTAGTTCGTTCCAGTCCGTCAAGCACTTCTTCGATTCGGCCGACACGAACACGTTGGTTTGACTCAACCTGGCCAAAGCGCTGTGCGACAAACCTCCAACGACAGCCATCAAGGTGTTGAAATTATTCGTCTCCAGCAAACGCTAAATAAAAAACCATTATCAAGTTAATCATTGGGGGACCCACGCGTCCCAACTGGTCAACGTACTTTAGATACTTGAACAAATTTTTCTATAATCTCAGCTCTTTGTTGGGGTAATTTGCTTCGTAGTACCATACATTGTATCCATTGCGTCATTCCATTGAAGAGACAAATGGATCGTTCCAATTTGGGATTGTTTAACGGCGTTTCCGTGTTAGCGTACGCCTTAAAGTCGGAGAACTGACCAAAAGAAACATTTAGAATTTAAAATCCTTGCCTTTACCCGACATTAGAACCGTATATAGTTCTGATAGCAAAAACAGCGGGAAATTTCTCACCGTTATCCTGCTCATCACTTTATGTTCCAGGAAAGTGAGGTGATCCGCGAGTTCGTGAGGTTCCAAAATATCCATCACTAAAGATTCCTTTCGCGTGTGAGTTATGCTGGGATTTCTAACTGAGACGTTGCGAGTCCATTGGTAAGAGGGTCTGCGTATATAATATAGCAAAGCGCCTGTTATTGTAAGACAATCCAAGTTTGGTTCACATATTACGCGTTTACATTTTGGAGAGATCCACCCGGTCGGCGAGTTCCTCGTGGCCCTTTTCTCTCAGGGAATGTTGGAAGGAGTTGAGTGTGGCCGTTAAAATGGCGTTGAGATCGAAGTGAATTGGGAAGTTGCATATCCAGTACCGGAAAGCGTGGCAGACCCTGGACCTGTATTGGTAGACTTCGCATTTGGACACGGCGTCTTTGGTGTGACGACAAAATGGCGGACAATTTAACATTTTCTCGCTTCGCCAGAATGTACTACCATCACTCGAATTAAGGATTGTTTAGTCGATACGTTTTTTAATAGGTTTTCGTTTGAGCGTCAAAAGGATATAGATTGACGAGCCTCTTTGCTAAACCTTCCGACGTATCGAACCATTGGTGCATTAGAAACATGACTCGAGGGAATTGGTTCTCTTCTTCGTTGAAATGACCATCCGGGGCTGCGTATAGAAACAAGGAGTGAAATAATTGCGCGCTGACACAGTGTTAATTCGCGTAAAAACAACTCACGAAAGGCCTGTATCATGAATTCAGCCAGTCCATCCGTGGTGGCTGCTCTGATGTACATTCCCGGTATGACCACTTTGTCATCCTCCTCCAGGATGGCGCAGTTGTTATTCGGTGGTTTCAAAGCACCCAAACTCAAGGAGAACGTTTTCAGGTGGTTACCTGCCATTTTATTTAAAACATTTTAGGTTTTTTTATCACCACGTGCGCATTTCGATTAAGTACCATTGTAATAGATATTACTTATTAACTGTACAGTATTACGTTTTTAAAAAATGGAAAATATAACGTACTGATATTGGTGACCGTTGAAGGAGGCATTTGACAAGGCATGACAGTCAGGCCGTTGGTGGCCTCAGAACTGACTAATGAGGAACGCGCTGGAAGACTCATAATGCGCAATTGTCATCTGTGTGCTGTTACGGAATTGGAAGCGAGGCTTTGCGACCATGTTGCTCTCTTCAGATCTCGTGTGCCTGTCAGGGAATCACGATAAAATTATCATTTTTCTTCATACTTCCTCTATATTTCAATACAGTAAAAAAACATTCGAATTGGTTAACTAGCTTAACTGGAATTGGGTAAAATAGCTATATTACGAAACCAATTTAAAATGAGTTCATACTTGTATAGTCTCGTGTAGAAAGTTAAATTTCAAATGAAACTTTGTCATTTTGTGAAAGGGCTCGGCGACAATCAGGAAATCGTCTTAATATTACGACAGGGAAATTATTTCATATTTAAATAGTTTTTTTAAAAGCGTTTTTTAACGAACAGAAATTCTAAATCGCCAAAGCAGAAAATGTTGAATTCTAAGTTTAATTTGTTTCAACGTTTAATTTTTTTGGCATATTACTACACGACTTCACACTATAAAATATTTAAAAATTATGTTTGTTTACGTTAGTTCTACCGTAGTTGTATGTTGTAACGAATTTATGGCATTGACACCCTATCGCGATTAAATCAAAATCAACAATACATTTACTCCTATAATGAGGTACTCGAACGGTAGAATGGTGAAAATTAAAAAAATAAACGATATACCTAGGGGGACATTTTAATGACCATAATATTTTTTTGTCTTAAGGTTATTTTAAACGCAATCTTGATTTAATAATATTTTAAAAAGGATTAGCGGTACTATACAACCTTTTTTGTATCACGGAACGATGTTATCTTGGTGGTTTGAAAGCTCCATTTATAATTGCGCGAAGTAATTAATGTTTAGCGGTATACCGAAACCGAAAACAGTTCAATTCAGCGGAATAAAATGCTTGATCATTTCCCTGGGAATCTAGCGCGCGTTAGTAGCCAGCCTATCCGGCATTCAGTTGAGTGTTTGTTCCTTATTTTTTTCTAGGGCAGCCCTTCTACGTTTCGTTTCAGATGGAAAACAACTTGTCCCGCCGGAATACTTTTATTAAGTACTACGTCAAGAGATTTAAATTCACGTAGAATTTTCCATTAATATTATAATGTAATGAAAAATTTATTCTTAACAAAAACAAATATACGTGGGTTTGATTTAGTATTGCGTGAGCTGTTAATTCAACGGTTTTTGAGGTTTTTATGTTAGGTTTGAGTAACGTTTTTTTAATTATATATTTTCGACAACAAGTGATCGTAACCTTTGGTAGTTTATTCGTGTTACATTATAGATAAGTTTTTTTATTTAGCAAAGAGTGATGGTAGTTGAAAACTTCACAAACTATAGATAGCTAGCATCGTCTCAATTTTAATTTATTCCGATTAGTGCCTGGTAAACAAAATATATTTATTCCATTATGTCTGAGCATGATTGTAACTCTTTAGCCCATTTAATGACGAAGGACTGTCGAAGGCTGCAATTACTTAAAACACCTACCATTCCCGGGAATCTCGTTTAAGGTATTAACGAACCGACCTTTTCGGTAGCGCCAATAAGTTCTCGAGTATTCTATCATAATTGGTTTCTTATCAGTCGCAATAACGTACTATAACACTCGACTAGACAAGTATGAGAACTAACCTGAAACGTTGACTGAAATATTTGAAAAAGATCGAGGAACACGTTGGATTATTTCGCAGACTTTACAAAGTCGACCGTTATATTCGCGCTGAGCGGATCTGCATGTTTCTCGGTAAAGGTTTAACAGTTGTTTTCTCGCTAAAAAACGTTTATATTTTGCGTAAAACGGGCGCCCTTATCCGCGTTTTGCAGTAAAAAACGCGTCCATCCGTTTCTATGAGAACTAACGCAGCGGCTTCGTTTCGCGATTCTAGATATAAACTCATGACGCAATGGCTGTCGAACATAATATAGGGTGTAAGGCGGCGTGGCGTATTTTCGGGTGGCGTGTGGGTATAATTGATTTTCTGTCGGTCGCGCTTACACCCTTGCCGTCGTTTGTTTATGGCGAATATCCGCGCCGAGAGATTTGCGACAAACAGGCGAAAAGAAACAAATGTGGCGCCTTAAAACAGCTACTTACCCTGCGCACATTTCTTCCAATACCGATCCCAATCCAGCGTTTAATTTTGTTTAATCCTTTGATATTTTGGAAGAAAAGTTCGCGTCTCTCTCTGTCTCCGTTCGTGGTTGTGGAATACGGGAGAGGAGAGCGTTGGCACACTGTCCCTCTGGGAAGTCTGATTCGCGGTTGATTGGGCGAAGATGACTATAGTATATTACGACGACGGTGATGATGCTTCCGTAATTTGTCGTCTTGTCCGCTCCGGGGGTGAACGCGGTACGAGGGAGCGAGTAGACCAATGTTTGACAATATTATTGACTAGCGGGCAGGATGGCGTACATTTCGTCGGCGGCTCTCAGCAGCGGCGTCGGCGGGGTGCTGGTGTCGTCCCCCCTCGGATGTTCTCCCATGGCGGTTGTCTCGCCTGTAAAGCGGGCTCTCCCTTTCGCCGAAGCGCTAAAAGTCTTTCCCGCCGAGCTCGGGGGATCGTGTCGTTGAGCCCAACTTTCGGGGACGATCCGGCTCCCCTCTTCAAGTATTGATTTAATTTCTCGGCCCGCGTTACGTCAAAGCCCGGCGTCACGGGGTTTCGAACTATATTTAGGGTTAGCCCTTTGGGCCGCGTTACGTAAATCTAGGGGAAGATCCCCATTGGTCGATTGCGCGGGGGGCTACACCAATAGCGCTATTTTCATTCGGATTTTCATTTGGGATAGCTAATGGTTTCGCCTCGTTTCAAACTGACGCCTACCAACGCTTTTACCGAACGACAGATTATTAACGCGTCATTAAGGACGCTTTCTTGACACGAAATTATTCGAGGAATTAAGAGCAAACTTCAAAAATGTATCAATGAAATATATGATCAAGTAAATCCGTTTTAATCCTCTTAAAATCGCCGCGTTCATTTGATGAGATTTCAGAAAAAAACTACACCTCCCGCATCATCTAAACAACTCTTCTAATAAAAGTTCGCTCTCCAGCACGGTCAGCACCTCCTAAAATGAACCACCAACTCACCCCCACTATGAAAACTACGCCGTATTTTAAAATCCAAACCTACTTCACCTTTTAATCATTCAAAAAACAAAATGATATTAAAAACAAATTTCAGCGCGCGATATTTAGGCCTTGACGCTTTTTGGCGGGAAATTGTTGATGCACGCTGGACGCGACGAATTATTTCGGAAACGCGTCGTTCGAAGGAAGGGCTATCATTAATTTGGTTTCCTTTTAGGATATTGGCCTCCACGCGATACTCCCTTCCCCACCGCTCTAGATATCACGTGATTTCCGAAGAAAATACGTCGATCATTCGGTTTTTCCGGAAATTGTGATTGCGCTCTCCATTCCCCCTCCCACCTTTTTTTGTTTATCTTTTTGAGAGCGAGATGCGTAAATCAGATGCATCGTTCCTCTTAGTATTGATACTTTCCAATGATGAAGAGCCCGGCCGAAACACCGCTGCATTATCTAAATGAAGGGAAAATCTTATTAGCTCTGTATCGATACAACCAATAAATTTTCGACGAGCTATTTTTGACTTTGGCAATTCTCTGGATGCCATACAGCGAAATAAATTAAATTGAGACGCTACTGACTCCAGTTGCCTATTTGCCAACAAACGCTCTGATAAAAGTAATGGCGTCCCAATAAATAATATTCTAACTGAAAATTAATATTTGCGTCTGCCTTTTGCGGATTCTTATTTCCTTAAATAAAACCAAGAACGTATTGAAGTCCTTAAGAACCGCGAACGAATGCAATGCTCCAATACTTTTCACAATGGCCAGTTGTCCATTCCCTAAAATACGCGTGTAACGCCATCTGGAGGTTGGAAATCTATGATATTATTTTAATTGAATGTTTTTAAGACATTTAGTCAATATTACTGTTCAAGGTTCTTAGAGAACTAAATAGATTCTTGATAAGACCATAACCGCGACTCTTCAAAAGCTCCTTACAAAGTCTTAGTACAACATTCCAGTGGCATAGCAAAGGGGATTGCACTCCACTCCAGTCCAAACTTGTATGTAGTTTGACCCTCTTGTAAAGGCAAATCCAGGATTTCATTTCGGATGGGGTTTAAACTGTGCAAGAATTTTTCCATTTTGCATCCCGCTTGATTCATTTCGGATGGGGTTTAAACTGTGCAAGAATTGTTCCATTTTGCATCCCGCTTGATCCATTTCGGATGGGGTTTAAACTGTGCAAGAATTGTTCCATTTTGTTCCCGCTTGCCCTCTTGACGCGTTTACGACTACGATACTGGCATAGATTATTTTATGTTCATGGAGCGGACTATAAAGAAAGCTCTACAAAAATTCGCTTTATTTTTGACAAAACACGTGAAAAGTTAGAAAAGTCCACAATGAAAAGGGGGTCAAAAAGCTAAACCCTAAACAAAAATTGAAAGGAATTAAAGAACTTACGAGTTAATCGGACCGCCGGGAGTAGTGGCTCACTCCTGTAATCCCAGGCGTCCGGGAGGCAGAGTTTTGTGGAAGGCCGTATAAGGGAGGACCACTAATCCCCCAACGGGTGGTTGTCATACTTCCGCCACGGGTGTCCCAACCCTATCCCCTTGTATCCCCCCGTTGGCGTGGCCGTAACACATATCTCGCACCTGATTAATCAAATGGACGAGCGGATTGTATTGTCCCACCCGTCACAATGGCTCATAACGAGCTTCTAAAAAAAAAAAAAAAAGTTAATCGGACCACCTTTTCACGTGGTTTGCCATTCTTTGCATTGCAGTCCATAGGTGCTTTTTACTATCTTAACTTTTCGCTTTATATTTGTCGTGTAGTGATGGACATTTCTTGAAAACAACACAAACAGAATAATTATATTCATCTTTAATAAAGCAATAATCATCTTCTAAAATCTAAATATACTAGAGTAAAAATATAAATGATTTTCGTCTACCGGTTACGAGGGTATCGGTATCGAGATATGTACAATCTAGAAAATAGCGCAAATAACGACGAAGAAAATTGCAAAAATGAGGAATGAGATGCGGTCAATCAGAGTGGCCACCAACGGCCAGTTCTTGAAATCATGGCTTTTCGTTTCGGAGATGGCCGAATGAGTGATTCCATCTCGGTCACTTAAGCGGCACGAGTTGACCACCAATATTTTGATGGCCTTGGAATTTAACATGGAACCGAGAGCGGTCAGTGGCGGACAGTCGCTGGTGAAATTTACGATTGATGTCACGATTAATTCGATGAGAATGGCAGCCGCCGTGAAAATTAGCGAGATTTTCAATGGAAATACTGGCAACAAAACGTTTCAACAATGGTGATTATTTTTTAAATGTTCGTTTTTAAGTAGTTGTAGTTAATTTACCGGCATAAGGCAGGGCGCCGACGCCTGGTGACACCAAAGTGGTCAGAATCAGCAGTCCAATTTGTCCAATCAACGCCACCAAACCAGGTAGAATTTTTCGGCCTCCGTCTGTAGATGGCACCCAAAACATGGCCAAAACTAATACCAGCAAAATGTTTCTAACCAATGAACATGATATCGCGCTTTCGGAACCTACAAAATAATCTTTTTAACTTAGTCCATCAGGCTACTAACGTCGTAAGAAGGTTATCTAAACATGAATTTATTCATATACACCCATGAATATAGAATGTACATTAGAACACTAAGTCCCGCCCCCGCGAGAGGCTGATACCGTGAAGAGTAAAGTTATGTTTGTATATGAATAAATTCATGAAGGGACTTAATAAAGTTGATGAATCTACTAGGGTAGTTATTCTGATGTAAATATTATTCCTACGCTACCAATTCTGGACATGGTGATGTTGAAATTAGCAGTGATGTATGGCTCTCCGGGACAACAAGGGTAGTACTTGACAATCCGGTTCGATGTCATTCCTTGGTATTTCCACGTTGGGTTCCCGTCGTGGAATGACGACATATCCTCCGCCGGGTCGAGCTAATGAAAACCAAATTAATTAATCCTTCGTCATTTCGTGGAAAATATTATATTATTTTAACTGGAAACTATATAAGTTGGAACGTCTAAGGATGACTTCGATGATCACGATGATTCCAAAAGAATAAGACGTGGTTTGCAGCCGATACATTGGCACGCACCGTGGTACCTTATTACCTTATTTGATCTTTAATAACCATATAAATATTCGAAATTATGCGTAAATTTATCGATTTCGCGAAGAACATTATAATTTTTGAAAGAACTAAAGTTAAAGAATGAATCGGGGTTTCTTAAATCCTTATTCTGGTATTCGGTCATGGTCCATTTTGTTTCGCTGCTGCGACTTCTAAGCTAAAAAAATTGAAAATACGCGACATAGTTTAAACACCGCCCATTTTCCCTGGCGCATTATGAGCGCAATGACAGTGAAGCCTTAGACATTCCAAATGCCTAAGTATATAATTTTCTGATTTGTTATAGCGTTTTCCATTTGATTGCTTGAGATTCGCTCCATATCTGTCTCTGACGTCAAAGATCTCACCCCGATCGACTAGAATAAAACCGCAAATGAAACATTCCATGAACATATTCCCGGGCTTTGTGGTTCTTCACATGCTAGTAATTTGAATTTTCGCGTCTTGGTCTGCCATTTTGCCCAACAATTTAAAGGGTACACGCAAAAATTTGCTCCGATCTCGATCTCGATCCGTTGATCTGTCAAAATCGGCAGATCGGTTTTGGGCGAACTCGGAGCACCCGAGAGCAGGAAATGGAACACAGTAATCTTGATCGAAGCAGATCCGAGCACGCAAATGGAACATATAATGTTGATCAGAGCGATCTAGAGCGCTTGAGAGCAGTCAAATGGAAAACGCTATTAGTTATCAAGTCCAGTATATTGAAACCTCAATGTCAATTTTGAATCCACTGTGCGTCCACGATCCCAGGGATATTGGGCATGTTTGCGTATCCTCTGGGTAGTTTCTGTAATCAAAATTTCCGCAAATTGATTTAATCGAGACTGAAGGTATCCAAAAGACTACCCCGTTGTTGAAAACTATAACCTGGGCTGCGGGCTTCATTGGGAAAGCCAAATCTCCGGGCCTATACGAGTAATCGGTCGTTACTTTTGATTGTTTCAATTTACACAATAACCCTTAAGATAAGATACCCTTGATAAACGGCAATGTCTGGTTTCCAGACTTCGTTGGGAGGCATGTGCAGCGCTTTAATTCCGTCGTAAGAGTCGGGCTCCCATTTCAGAGCGGGGTCGGTCCACACCTTTATTCAAATTCATTTAGTTTTTTAACTACAGTACAAAGATTACTAATCCTTATACTCTTTTTATTCTTACCATCTTCACAAACGCCTCCACGTGAAACACCGACTCATTTTCATCCTAATGAAGACGATTTAGAACTGGTAACGTGGTTAGCCGTTACCTTCAGTTATTTTTCTTACCAATTTAGTGATAGTCGTCGGCGATAATCCAACCTTAACTGTAGTGTTCTCCGAATTAGATATGCACGGTCTACTAAATGGGTCGTAGTTCTGGAGCAAATCTTTCCTGAGCTGAGCCATGGCTTTACTCCCTTGCCGACCATCCGCTTTACATTGAGCGAAACCTACATTTTCAATCATATTATTTTTACTTTATAAATATACTCTTACTATAAAAAACCTTTACATGAGACGTAAATGAGCGCCATGCAAATAATTTGCAATTGCTTAGCCATATTTTGGAATGGCGCTTTTTTTTTCTACACTAGAGCTGTTATTTCTCGAGTCGAAAACAGTTGCGTTCCGTTGGCAGTCGAGCTTCTAGTGTCCCCGTCCGCGTTATGTAGGCATATATTTTGAGCATCGTATCTTCCTCGGTAATTGTACAACGGCAGTCGCCACTTGAGAGCAACTGTCAGGGTCAGAGCATATCCTTTTATTAGTTTAATTCTCTCCCGTTGAGTTTCGGTTGAGCTTTCAAAAGAGACGTTTGAAGCGATAGAATAATACTGGAGTGATACAATTCAATGGAGTAATTTTCCAATTGGAGCCATTTGTGGCCTTGTTTATTACAATCGAGTATTTTTATTTCGCAGACGTGTATGGATATATTAAATTTTTCCTGGATAGTGGCTTGAAAAAACCTTCGGTCGTTAAATATCTATAATTTTATTCGCGGCCGAAACGAGTCTAGGTGGCGATGCGTCCCAAATCCCCGCCGAAGTAGCCCCCTATTATATAACTGCTATAATTGCCAAATTAGAGGAAAAAATTATATAATGTCGCAATAGTTGTTTTCATAAAATGCGGCCCTCTCAGTCTTTGATGGGAGCTCAGTTCAGTATGATCCCAGTTCTAAAACCGTCGGCCCGATTCTCATGAATGTACGTCAACAAGCTGGCAAACATGTTTCCCGAAAAATCAATAAAAATTAAAGACTGCATGACATTGTCCCTTCCTAAAGTACACCACCTCCTAGGCAGTTCTTTTATGGGGATTTTATGGAAACAACTATGGCTCTGTGTTACCATCATGGTCCATGGAAGATTCACAAAACAGTAAAACTATTTAAAAAAGTTCAAATATTAACCTTTTATAGCTTCTATTTCATCCATCACAATTCTCTAAGAGTAATTACGTACCAAAAAAAAGCATTACTGGTTGCCAAATCCTAATAGATGGCGAAGTGATAGCGTTCGGTCGCAAATAGAGTTTTGTTATAGACGTATGACCGTAGCCCACTGCTTGGCTCATTTATTGTGGGTGCTCCCTGGTAAACAATGCTGAATTGAGGAGATTGATCTATGACAAATATTTTTAATAAAATAATGTTTGTTTTATTTCATTACACTGAAAAAAACTTGGTCATTCTAATAATTACGTATACGTCGAATAAGTATCAAATCCAAGGCGTTTATGACTTTTTAAAGAAAAATGTTAGATTAAATGCCCTTAGTTGATTATATAAGCTTTGCAACGGAAAAGGAAAATAAAAGACTCAATGTTATTAGAGATTTTCACTAATATGTAAAAGACTAGACTAAAATTTATTACTTTAATATAGAACTAAAAAATAAGTATATCATTACAAAATTATAGTTAAACAATATCAAAATACAGTGCGAATAAATATTATTTAAAATCAACATATAACCAATTATGGTAGAGTGAGGAGCCCGGCGGAAAAATTTGTTAGAAGTTGTTGGATAATAAGTTCAGACTGAAAATTTTTGAGAATCTGCCAACACTGCATTTGCCGGGTAAGGCGTCATAGGCCGCTAGGCGTGTGTAGTGCGCGCGTAATCGCTTATCTTGTTGTCATTCTTGACAACTGTGGTATTTACAATTTAGCGACGACTTTTGTTTGTATTCGTATTTCAAATTATATAAATTATTTTAAAATGCTGTCTAAACTTTTGGATGCGTTAAATAATGGAACTAGACTGCACCCTAAAGTTATTGATAAAGTGATTCAATATGGTACCGCAGGATTTAGGACAAAGTAAGCTTTAACCATGCTCTCGTTTTAACTCAAAACTAGTTTGATAACCTGTTTATTAACACCAAAAATCTAAAGCATGTGGAATTGAAAGAAAGTTTTAACTAATACAATTGTAACAATTCAGAGCATCAGACTTGGATTCCGTCGTTTTTCGAATGGGTCTTGTTGCGGCATTACGGTCCATGTCAGTAAATGGAGCTGCAATTGGAGTTATGATAACTGCTTCCCACAATCCTGAAGAAGACAATGGATTAAAATTAATAGATCCCATGGGGGAAATGTTAGAAACAGCCTGGGAAAAATCAGCCACCTTATTGGCTAATGTTCCGTAAGGCTATTATCCAAATATTAGTATCTAAACTATCTATTATTCTTATTAATTCTGAAATAAACATCTATGGCATGCAGTGATGAAGAAGTTCCAGCAACTTTAGAGAAAATAGTAAAAGAATATTACATAGGTTTAAGTGAAAAATCAGTAGTTTACGTTGCTTGTGACACTAGGTAAATAACCGTGTTCTTAGAAAAGAAAATATTACTTAAAGTTTAATAACCCCCTTTTTTAATGTAGACCAAGTAGCCCCATATTAGTAAAAGCAGTTATTGATGGTACTGTTGCATTAAATGCTCAAGCTGTAGACTTTGGTATGAGTAGAAATTTTAGTGCTTGAACTAGTAAGAAATATATCTAGAGCACTTTATTTTCTTAGGTTATTTAACAACCCCTCAACTTCACTATATTATTCGTTGCACTAATACCAATGAGAGATATGGAAAACCAACAGAAGAAGGGTATTTTGAAAAAATATGTTCCGCCTATAAAAGTCTCTGTGCCAAAGTCACAAATCCAGAAAACTATGTTCCAAAAGTATTAGTAGATGGCGCTAATGGGATTGGAGCCAATAAAATAAAGATATTAAAGGAAAAATTAGGCGGGGTATTACAAATGGAACTATTCAATGATGGATCCAAAGGAAAATTAAATCACATGGTAATTTTATATTCTATTTGCTCAGTGGCGTTGAAAGGTTTTTTATTTTGCATATAAGGATAGTAAAAACACCTTAAAATTACGTCCCTTTCAAGTCACGTTACATTCTTCTGCCTATATGAAGTTATTTAGTTTGTTGGGTAATGCCTTAGGGTTGTGAGAGTTCCCACCAGCTAAAAGCCAGAAAATGTAAACCTAGCTACGCCACCTTAAACCATAAAATATTAATCTAATCTGTGATATTTTTCAAAGTGTGGTGCTGATTTTGTTAAAATTGCTCAAAAACCATCAGAGGGTCTAGAAGCTAAACCTTCAAACCGCTGCCTATCACTTGATGGTGATGCAGACAGAATTATATATTTTTATCTGGATAATGGCAACAATTTCCATATGCTCGATGGAGATAAAATTTCTGCCTTGGCTATGAGTTTTCTGAAAGATTTGCTTGAGAAGTCTGGTTTAACTTTGGATTTAATTGTGGTCCAAACAGCATACGCCAATGGAAATTCAACTAAATACATAACTCAAGAATTAGTGAGTTTTATTTAAAATTTAAATAACTGGTCTTTTGTGAAATTTTTCCTTATTGTTTAGAAAGTACCCGTTGCATTTGCTTCAACTGGAGTAAAGCACTTACATCATCGAGCTCAAGAAGCTGATATTGGAGTGTATTTTGAAGCTAATGGCCATGGAACGGTGGTCTTTAGTGATAATGCCGTTAATCAAATTGGTGAGCTAGCTAAATGTAAAAGGTGAATATTGAAATACCATTTTAATTTATATTTCAAGGTGCAGTATTGTCAGTTTTTTTTAAAAGTTTATTCTTACAGTGGAGCTCAATCAGAAGCGGCTGAAATACTACTTAATGCCATTAACTTAATAAATCAAGTAAATTGGTAATTCATTATAGTAACTTAAATATTTAATCAGGTAAATATTATTAAATAGACTGTAGGAGATGCGATATCTGATATGCTTCTCGTTGAGACGGTTTTGAGGTTCAAGAATTGGTCTGTCGAGAGGTGGGATCAAATGTACAAAGATTTACCAAACCGTCAAGTTAAAGTTACTGTTAGTTTCGCCACTTCTTTTCTAAATCATTGAAATTTTATGTGATTAATGTTTAATGTATTTGTCAAGGTGAAAGACCGAACATTAATCACAACAACCGATGCTGAAAGGAAATGCGTGACCCCTAGTGGTCTACAAGACAGTATTGATCTCCTTGTTCTTCAGTATAAAGATGGTAGATCATTTGTGAGGCCATCTGGAACTGAAGATATTGTTAGAGTATACGCAGAGGCTAGTACTCAGGTAGACATGACTAAATGTTGATTTCAGTTTGAACTTTTTACAAATATTTACTATTCTTTATTTATAAAAAAAATTTAGGCAGAAGCGGATGCATTAGCAGCGGCGGTTTCACAAAGTGTTTTCAGCCTTGCTGGTGGAGTTTGATCACTTATTTTTATTTATAGTCAAAAATGATTTAATTGTGGGTTGTAATTGTTAGGCATAGTTGGGAGATTTTATATTGTATATTATAAAGGGTTAAATTAAATTATATTTTTTCATTTCGTAATTATTTATTTATCTACTAATCATGCTTGAAATATCTTCGGCATTACTTTTATTTTGGTTTGGTATCTCATCCTACATATCATTTTTGTTTACATTCTGCTAAGATTGTTTGAATTTTTGGGAGTCTAACACTGCTTTAATTTAGTTTGTTTCATTTTGTATAAATGCAGGGTGACTGGAAATGCCTCTAAAATTTAATAGAAAAAATAGGAAAAACCTAAGGAATATATAGGAAATGTGGTCACCTTGTAAATGTTTCAGAAATGTAATCATTTTGGGGGGAAAATGTACCAACATTTTGAAATAATTTTTTGTTGAACCATTGATTTTTCTTTAAACTAGTATAGTTTAAACATGCCAACCCTGCAGTAGAGAAAACAACAAAAGCTAAATATTTATTTTTAATAGATGATATTGAAATTTACAAGTCTATATTATAATTTACTGCTCTGAATTTTGTTGAAAGTTAACACTGTAACCACCGGAGTTGGGATCTTGAACTAGTTGGAAATTATTTGTTGAAAGCCCGAATGGCTTGAGAACCATGTTTCCCAATTCTTTTAATTTTCCCATCATTTCAGTTTTTAGTTTTTCATTTCGATCCTTTATTTCTTCTGGCAATGTCTAATTACATTTAACACAAATTTAATAATAATCTTTAAAAAAGGTGATTGGCATACACAGTGGTGGATTAACCAAGCCCCTAGCTGTGTTACCTAGACCAATTTTTTCTGTTAAAGTCCAGGTCAGGCTGGGAGTAGTGGCTCACTCCTGTAATCCCAGGCATCCGGGAGGCAGAGTTTGTGGAAGGCCGTTTGAGGACGACTACCAATTCCCCAACGGGTGGTCGGAATACTTCCGCCACGGGTGCCCCCACATAACCCCCCATATCTCACCCTGATTAATCAGTTATTGTGTGTGTGCTGGTGTCTAAGGCCTCGGGTCGACACCGATGTTTGTGTACCTCAAAAAAAAAAGTCCAGGCCAGTGGCAAATATTGCCATAAAATTTAAAAACCACTGGCTCAGTAAACTTGTTATTATCCCAGGCAGAAATTTTCACTATTTTTCCATCTCAGAAAACTGCCCCTAGCCTTCAGCTTTTATTAGTGATGCCATAAGTGGATAATAAAGATAAGAATGGCACAGAACGAATTTGGTTTATGATTTCCAAACCGGAAACTCGTCCCTTCCTACTCTTTTTGTTGGCAAAATAGTTGGTTAGTTTGATGGAGATAAATAAGAGCGTACCCGCATTTAAGTACTGAAATGGAGCCAGTGTTTATAATAGTTATTTTTATCTTCCGATTTAATAATTCATCATTATTTTCCAAAAGTAAGCGTTATTTACACTTATGAAAGCATTTCAATTTTCAATAGGCCTTGCCTGGTCCATTGAAAGACCGGCGGCAAATTTCCGGGCTTCCTCCAAATACTAGGAGCAGTTCGCGGAGAGTTGTCAGTACGTAATGGTATACGTTTAAATTGGCGAAACAGACTATCATAAAAAAATTTGCATTGGGTGAATAAGTAGTGTCATACTTATAATTATTATCCACTTATGGCGACGCATATCTTCTGGCAAGTTCCAAGCCCCTACACGCTTAGACTTACTCTATTGGTTAATTCAACACTGGGCCTAAAATAACTTACTACAACAGCTTGTCTAGCTTCAAGTATATTGGGATCGAGTTCCAAAATCTTCTGGTAATCAGCAAGTGATTCATCTAGTTTCTCCATTTCCCTATATAGTTGGGCTCTCCGTAGGACAGCTTTCAAGTAATTTGGGTTAAGCTCCAATGCTTTAGAACAGTCCATAACGGCTTCATCCTTTTTCTCCTAAACAGTTCAAAGAATTAAAGGTTAAGTTTTAGACCAGAATTTACAAAAATATTTACCAGTTTAATTTTACAAGCAGCCCTATTAGAAAACATTATGGACCTTTCATTTGAGTAACTCAAAGGACAGGTTTTAAGGGCATTAGTGTAGAACACTATTGCCTCCTTGAAATTTTTTTCTTTGAACATTTTGTTCCCTTCTTCCTTTAATTGTTGTGCTTCATCTTTCCTTGCCTAAGGTGAGTTTTCATTAATAATGTTAAAGTTACAAAATTTCAATTTGGATTTTTGTAATTATGTACAATCTTATCTTCTTCTGACAAAGTTATTTCCCTTTCTTTTAGGCTTTCGTCATCTACATCACTGATTTCATCTTCACTAAGTTCAGATTGTTCTTCCGAGAGAGGGTCGGGAATTTTCTCAGTTTCATTTACAGGGTTGTCATTTTCAACATTAGTGTTACCATCAAATACCGCCTTCTCTAAATCTTTTGTAATTTCCCCTATTATATCTTCGTTAGACTTAAGTTTTTGTCCTTTTGTTTTTGTTATAGGTTCATATGTACTCTTGTCACCGTTATTGCTGGCCATGATGAAATCTATTTGGTTCAACTGTTTTTACACACCCTACAATATTATTAATTAACCAGTTCGGTATTAATTAACCAAATATATATATTTAAGAACTATTGATATAGAGTTGATTTTTTAATGAAAAAACATCCCCAAAAAATTACGACATCATCGTTTGAGCTGACACTTCTCTGTAGTGTTCAAAGACTTGCAGTATTGGTGTCGTCTGCTATAGATGCAGTGTTTCCAAATCAAGGAAATTTACTTTTTTCGAAATCCTGAAAAAGTCATTACGCGTTGCAGTTTTGGTTTAAACGATAGTATTTAAGTTCAATTTGTAATGGATTTTAAATAAATGGTTTTAAGTTTTAGGTTCCCATTCAAAACTTACTATGAGAAAAATGTGTTATGAACAACACAATTTTTTTTTATCTTTTTCAAAATAAGAAAGATATAAAATCATAGATGGCGGTGGTGTTGAAATTCGATTTTATTTTTCAAAACCGATCGAAAATCGAGAAGTGGTTTGTAGAATGCATGGTGCTGTATAAATTGGTTGCAAAAATCTTACGTGGACGCGCATTCGTGATTTCCAGAGACAACGAGACGTTCTTATTAATTTACTGACTTCACCAGTGAATTGTACTAAAATTATATTTCGTCAGACGATGTAGGCGAAAACGCCTTTACTTCGATGCGAAAAAATATGCTAATTTTAGACCTTGTGCAGCCCATAGTCAAGCCCTTCTGTTTTGACCAAGATGCTCTGATGGCCGTATCCCCCTATACGTTCCGCACGTAAAAATTATACCTTTACTTTGCTTTGGCGCTGTCGATTTGTTTTACCAAATATTCACCAAAAATTCAGATATTAACAACTTATGTACAATATGATTCTCGTATTCTAATTCAACCAAGAAGTAAGCATTTTAATGTTAAAATATGCTTAACATACTTTAGCCGGCGAGTTTTAGTTTAGGAAGGCTTAGGAAGGTTTCGACCGTTCCGTGCGTAATATTTCATCTTAGATATAAATATCTTTTTACACGAACGTAAGAATATTTTTTACACGAATGTAAGAACGAAATACCGTTATTCGGCGCGTCTGGTTTTTCTAACATAGCTTAGTTTAAATGCCATTTATTATATTACCTTTCGCGATTTATGGACGCTTTTATGTATAATGAATTAAAATTAAAACATTAGTTTGAATTTTAACGATAAAATTGAAACGTTAGTTTTAACGATTTAAGTCACAATTAAGTTATTTTATTTTGAGCTATTTAAGCAATCGATAATATAGTACTTGTAAATTCAGAATCAACAATTTTTTACTTGGGGTATACGGAAAAGCCCAAGGCTAAATTATTTGAAAGCTTACGCAAAATCGTCGGATGACCGTTGTCTAGCCTATTTCTCGTGATAAATGATCTTCATTTTTAAATGATATTTTGAAATCGGAACCACATTGTTTTGAGTATTTGTGTGGGTTGACATTTCCAACACAATGAAGGAAAGTCGAAAATTAGAACGATTATCACAGCGCGTAGGAATCTACCAAATTCATAATTCCGCGGCTTTGCCTTTGGCCTTGTATTCAATTGGATTGACAACTGTCAAATGGTATTGTAATCAGTTGGAATTCTTCGTCAAGGTCAATTTTCCATTTGGACTATTAATTGAATGAAAAATTGACCGTGCTTGCCAATGGCAATGTAATTACTTTGCTTAAATTAATTCAGAATGACGTTATTAGGTTATAAAATATTAAGATAGTTTACTGTAAGAAAATGGGTCAATTGATTGATATCTAAATTACGTTTTTGCTCGCTACACTACCAGTTTACCCTATAAACTGTACTATAACGTGTAGGAGTTCAGCGCCACGCTCGGTTTTTATATTGGCTTCAATGTAAAAGCTATTCTAAAAATAATAATCCGCTAGGGGCGCTCACGTGATACACATCTTTTGCTCATAGGTTAACACAGAAACGTCAACGAATGGCATGGCCGCTGTAGCGCGAGATATCAAAGTTGGCCGTGCCCTAACAAAGCGAAATATTTTCAAAATTAATTTTGAGATCGACCAGTGGGTGAAAATTTTGTTCCCCTATCTCGTGAAAACTTGCTTCACCTACGTCATAACGTCGTCTGGTCGGTCGTCTTCTCTTTCAAGCTTAAGGGAAAACGGCACTATGGCGAGGGGGAAATGTTAGCTTTCCCATTGCGTGATTAAACAGTTTCCATAAAGAATTGGATAGTCAACGTATAACGATTGATTTTTGTAACGCAGGTGGAGCGATTGAAGTAAACATGCCTAAGGGTGACTCCGAAAGTTTATCTTTACCAACCATTCCGCTACAACAAACGACTGGCCAACCTCAGGGTCAAGGAATGGCTCGCTCCCCAAGTCACGAATCCTTTGCCACCGACCTCTCGCTTATGTCACTGTCCAGTTTGGGTTCCGAAGTCAGCCGACTGCGGTTCACTGTCCAACGACCTCGAAGTAGCAGCGAAGACCATCCACACCATCATCAGCACCATCGCCATTCCGTGGATGACCCTTTACGGAGAAGTCCTAATATTTTGGAACGTGGAAACTGCGTTTGGACTATCGGGAGCTCTAGGGGAAGCCAGAGAGGAAGCAGAAATAGTTTACTCCAGGTTGGCTAAACCCCTTTCACCGTGTATCGAGAAACCAGGACTTAATCGTTCCCACCTTTCGTTGGTAGGTACCGAACGAACAATATGGCGGCGCGGGTGGAACGCAACGTCGCCCTCTATCGGGCGATATTCTTTTCGAAGAAGAAACGGAAGCGATCCGCAGCTGTCGCGCTTTATCCTCGGTTTTGGGTCTTATGAAGAGTTTCAGTACTTCGGACATTGACAACATCGCCATCGACGCTGACAATCTGAGGCTATCCGTATCGGAGGTAGCGTTAACTGGCTGGAGCCGTTTCACTCTGCCCGTCCAGGCCCGACTCGACTGCACCTCACGGTCCTGCTCCACATGGGTAGCAGTCGGGGATATCTCTTCCACTTCCCAGCTTCCCTCGCCTCAGGCTCATCAGGGCCATGTCAGTGGCGAATCTCCCGCCATCACCGCCGCTGACTTCATCAGGTTAGAAGTCTCGCTACTTTCATTTGCCGCCTTGCCCTTGGACATCTCGTCATTTTTTACCTAAGCTTTACTTAACGCTAAAGCAACATCGTAGCAATGTATTTTTAGGAGAAGTTGGAACGGAGTTTCAAAGCTTGGTTAAACTGGATCGTTTTATTTATTATCAGGGCATTAAATATTACTACAGAATAAGATATTTGTATTAATATGAAAGCTGTAGAATAACTGTTGCCGCCTTTTTGAGAGGGCTGAGTTAGGGGTAGACGAGACAGGCTATAGCTTACGTTTGTTTTCACTTAGGTGCCCACAAGTCAATTTATGTATAAAAATTTTCAATATTTAATTTAATATATTTAGTCAATGTATAGGGGGGGGGGGCAATTGAGAAAAATCTCCTGGCGCCACCCCTGCCCCTTTGGGAGTTGAAGAATTTGATTGTCTTTCAATTCAGTGTAACGAGTTGGTACCTGAGTCATGTTTCTCCCCACGAAATGTATGAATAAACGAAGCAAATATTAACCCCGGCCAAATTAGTAAATAAATTCGTATATACACCGAAGTTACCATTTGAAATCAAACATTCCTTTTGAAGGGGATTTTAATTTACATAATATCTTTTTTTAAACTTTCAGGTCAGTGAACAAGAAAATAAGGCAAATGTACATTAGGCGCCGAGTCTTGTCTACCTACAAAGCTCTGGAACGTCTGACGCAAAATGAACTGACCATAGACAATAGAGAACTTCAGCCCGCCGCTCCCGAGTCGCAGGCCTCGTCGACGGCCAAGTCCAGCGGAACCGCCACTCCAGCAACCACCCCAGCCCCGCCCAAAGTGGCTACCGATAGCCACGCCCCGACCTCTGGAACGGTAACGAATAAAGCGGCGCCGACAGCCGGAAGTGGAGAAAAGACGCCACGCCTTCGCATATCCAGCGATTTGGATCGCAGCAGCTTGTCTAAAGAATTAGGTATATCTTCCTTGAGCTTCAGGGGCGCGAATAAAACCCTTAGTCTGACTGTTAAGGACATAGAAAGGGACAAGGGCAAGCCCTTGACCAAGTACGAAAGAAACATGATGATTTTTAACTGGTTGCAAAGTCTCGATGAAAATGCCTTTGACCAGTTATCGTAGCTTTAGCAAAATGTTTAAAATATCTTTGAAATATTTGATGGTTGGTTATTTCAATAGTCATGGTTTAAATGCAAAAAAATTCCTAGTCATTTTAAGTATATAAATTATAATCTTACGAGTAATGTTTGTAAGTATATCGATACAAGTATTTACTAGATCCTTCGCCCGTAATTATTTTCTAGTCATTTTCTCCCGGGTGGGGGGACATCTCGATGAATATATCCACACTTCAATGGGCGAAATTTACGACCATTTAGAAAAATCAAAAGGAAGGCAACCTAGGCTAGTTAAGTTCATTTCAAAGTTGACTGTACCTTCGTTTTGGAATACGCAAAAGTCGCTAAACAATTTCCCTTGTCGGCCCAAGATTTATTTAAACGAATTCGGCACTGAAAAGCAAAACTTGGTGCTTTTATATTACTCGAATTTCACGGTGCAGTGATGTATTTGAAGTTACTGGAATTGTCGTTGCCCTTTTTGATTTTTTCGGCCCAAAAAAAATGTGTCCTCCGCTTGTTTATTGACGATCTGTCAATATCGGTTTAGTGGGTATTCCAAACTCTTCGAAGGAAAATTTAAAATGTCAACTAATTTCATTCGCGTTTCGTATATTTGTTTGGTGTTAACCTTTAATTGGGTTATAATGCAGTTTTTCATGTTGTATATATATATTATTCAGGGTATCTTATAGTAATCGCAGTGTAGTACGTTAATGCTAAAACGGGGTTATCCAATTTTCGCGCGCCTACTTGCTCAATTAATTTTAGCATATATTATGCTGACAATTTCTTATTTATTTCAAGCGATTTTATATTTTTATAAATTGGCTTATGTTCAGGAAGTCTCTTTCCCCCGCGCTCGTTAAAATATTTGGGAGATTTTGTTTCGGAGGAACCTGGCTAGATGGCGATAGTAGCGCGATTTTCCTCGTTTTAGACGAGAAGCGAGTACGCTTTGAGGTATTGATGACGGAAGGAATGTTGTGCCTAACAGTAAACCACCGAAATAGGCGGAAAATTAATTATTTTAATTTTGATTATTAATTTGTCCAATTAATTTTTACGGTTCGGGGAGGAGACTGTAAACATTAACGTCCAAAACGTCATAATAACACGTGAATTATCGTGATTTTTAACTCGGCTTTTAAAAACATTCGTTACATTCCATGATTCAACGTTCGCGTAATTTAGCAATCATCTTAATGAAACCGAAGATAAATTTATGCACCAAAAATACATTATCTAGTCTTCGTTATAGTTATAAATAGTATAATTGTTTCGCCAAATTAAATGACAAGAGCTTCTTAAGCTTATGCAAGTTTGTTTTTTGCCACTGCGCGTCGCGAAAGGGCTCATCACACCACGAATGAATTTAAATATGGGGCATTAGCGTTAGCCTCCGCTACCAAGACTACCATCATCGCGTACTTCGTTGCGAAAGTTCGTCCGCTTTTTTAATCACAAAACCTAAACATAGATGGCACCGTCCGAGTGAAAGAGTGTCACGGCTAAATCAAAAGCGGACGAACTTTCGCTCGAAGTAAGTCTGCAGTCGCATATTCATAAGTATCTGAATTCATAGTGGATAAGGCAAATGTATCTAGACTAATTTGCAGCCGACCTCGTTGATGTTGTCAACATTACATTGCTCTTAAATATCGTGCCTAGGCCTACGTACATTAAAGTTAAACGTTTATTTTGGCTTTTTACATCTTTGTACCGAGGACGAATGAAGCAGAAACGTAAATGAGGACATGTTATCTTTAATTTGTACATAATATGCCAGAGAAAGAGAGAAAAATGTATTATATTTATGTTCAATTTAATGAATAAAAGAAAATATTCGCTCCCCTTAAACGCTCATTAAGTGTTTTAATTCTTAACTCGATAAGTTGTTATCCTTATTATTCTCCCAATTTGCGTTATATGGCTGCTTTTACATTATAGCTGAATTAAAAAAAAAAAAAACGTTTGCGTGGGGTACAACAAGGTGATTTTTAAACGCTCAATTTAAGCGAGAAAATGTTACCCGATTAAGGTGGTGTATTTTCATGGTACGAAGTCTACAGAGAAATAAACAGCGAAGTTGCAGTTGTGACGTTGCACGCGAATATTTTATCGCTTTCATTTTTTCATGTACACGAAACCGCATCATCAGGTGATTTTTAAGGGTAAATTTTTTTAACTTATTTATCCTGGATCTTTTTAATCCAAATCGAGTGTCATCCATTCTTTAAAATATATGTTGCGTCAGCTGCGTAAAAGCTTTGTCGAATAAACTATAAACTCAATTATCGCGTTCCCCGTTTTCTGCCGCCCACTTCGCAAATGTTAACTAACTCACGGGTACGGTCAAGGTTGGCTATTAACCCTTGGCTGACATATAACTGTCACTGATCTTGAAAATGCATCTACCGAAGAACGTTTCTCCACCGATATTTATCACACGGGTACTCCGCCACGCAACAATCCAAGGCCTTTCTACTTTTTAGCGAATGGCGAAGCCTCTGAGAGGCCTAGCTAAGGTTAATTTGCCCCGTATTTATTGATAAGCGAGCTCTATTTCCCCCCAGGTCGTGTCTAGTCGCGCTGCTCGCCTATATCAGTGATATTGTTCCTATCACGGGGTATTGGATTATATCCTTGCCATTTATTAATAAAACTCGCGTCAGCTAGGGCCCTCTTTTTTATTGTTTTTATCTCTCCAAAATACATTCGTAATCAGTTTTTAGGCCGTTGATTAAATGGGATCAAGAAACTGATATAACGAAAACAAAAATTGTCGGCGCAAAAAATATTTAAAATTTTCCATATCTATTTGATTAAAGCTGGTTACCAGATAAAACTTAAAAGACAACGAATTCATAACAGATGGATTATTTTAACTGATTTCGTACCTAATTTAACGACAAGCTAGTATTTATTACGCAGTCAGAAAAGAAATAAGTTTCTAAAAAGGTGTTTAGGGATTAAAATATTCAAGATTTTAAATATAGGACAGTTACCATTTCAAAATCAACCACGAAGTTGTCCATCAACATTTGATTTATTGCCAATATAGACATAGTTTTGTGTGGAAATTAGTTTAAAACGATCATTTACCAAAGTCACGTGGCTTCCGATTTCGCAGTTTACATAGTGGGTTAAAAATATTTGTCTGGCCTAAGACGTCCGGGACTACCATAGATATATGAAAGAGCATAGATACCTTACGCTACATACGGGCCCGTGGTAAAAACACGGAAAAGGTAGCTAGCAGAAGCCCATATTTTCTGGAAGCGTTATATAATAGTGCCATCTATCGGTGACCAAATGAAAAAGAACGCGGTAGATTAAGACCTTGTGGGGCTCTAGGCCCAAGCTAATTTTGGTGCCCCCTTTATTATTGACAAATAAATGGAAAATACAATTTCAATGTAGACTTTGCGGATATTTTAGTGACATTAATAAATTATTGCTTTACATGGTATCGAAAAATGTGGACACATTCACTAAAATTGTGAGAAGTAAATTAAAAAAATTTTGTACTTTTAATTGTTTCGTAACCTCCTGGTGCCCCTTGTAGGCTTGGTGCCCTAGGCACAGGCCTAGTCGGCCTATTGGATAATCCGGCGCTGCCTAGAGTAACGTGGAGTTGAAGTCACGTGTCATTTTTTTTTGCTTTGGTGAAAAGATGGCGCTTTAACGTAGCACATCTAGAAAATAAGCGTTGTCTGCTAGCTGTCAATCCCGTATCGGTCCCTCGTAGAATTGTGGATCTATACAATTTCATATATCTATGGGAGCTACACCATTACCAACCTTTAACGTTCAAATCCCAGGCTTGGATTCCCAGCAAAATCGTGGGTCGAAATTGGCCGTAAACCGCTAGGGGGGGGCAGGACAAACGTATTCGCTTCCTTTGGTAATGATCGAAGTGGGGGGGGGGTGAAATGGGTCGGAGGGATTGGGCGCCAAATGGCGTTAAACAGATCAATAGAGGCCGGAACAGCTGATCTGAATTATTTTTCGTCGTAGTTGCAGCGCCTAGGTAATCGAACGCGGAGAATCGAGTGCGCGACGAGCCAATACGCAGCCTTTCGGTTCGGGTCGCCGGACGTCGACGCCGGACGCGTAGCGTTTTAGGAACCTTGGACGCCGGATACGTTTTTATTTTGTTCATTTTTACGCGGACGCTACCTAACCGAAACCTTTGAATGGAACAAAATCCCCCCCCCCCTCGTGACTCCCAATTTTATCTAATACATCCACTTTGTTCCTCGTTTCGAGATTTTTTCTCGATCTCCACCCTTGCCAGTGTTTAATTCTTATCTGGGGTGACGTTTGTCAATGGCCGCGCATTTTCGTCCTAACGCGTTTTTTGGCTCGAACTTCCAAAACGAAACAACCCGAGAATTATCGGAGAGTTAATTCTTTAAACGTTACGGATCTATGGCAACTCGGTTGAAGGGTTGAACGATCTTACAACTTTTTTTTTCCTACAAAGTGGGAATATTATTTTTAGACATTTTTTCGAAAGTAAACAAATGACGCAAAAAAATTATAGGTTTAACTCGTGGTTTAAAAAAAATTTACTTTTCATTTTCCAAAAAGGAACGAGTTTGTTTATTTTAAACAAAAACAAAGATTTTTTTAATAAACGTCCCACTTTAGTTTGGCAGAAGCATCAGCGGGGCAAACTGGTTTTCGCGAAGATCGAAATAAATATACAAAAAAAAAAGATACCTTCTTTAGGGGGATAAATCGTATCATTACTCAGTAGCGTAGCTAGGATTTTGGTTCGAGTATGGGGCACGGGAATGTTAAAAAAAATGGGCGCATTAGGGTTGACGCCACTCTCGAATTCCTAGATGCGAACGGATGATGGTTGAAAGACAGTAAAGATATCAGTATGTTGACCTCGTGGTCCTTCTAAGCAGACACTAGCGCGGCGACCCAACAATATGATAATTCCCGGGATGGCGCGCTACGTGTTGACGCGGAGTTACTCGATGTCCGCTTACATTTATCGCCGCGAAAGGAAGCTGACTTCCACCGTAGGAACTTACCCTCCCTCCGAAAAAAAAATGAAAAATCGGGAACCGTCCTTTTGAGTACTTAAACGCACGTGGGCCCTACAGCGTGGCTCAGCGTTTGATAAACACGTCGCGATTGGCTAGGAGGAATGTGACGTCACGACTATACTTTCAGAGAGTAGGTCGTGCTTAGAGAAGCAGGGTCGCAACAACCGAACGCGCTGAAAATCCGCTGCCGGAGAGTACGAAACGCGTCGCCATTATTCGCAGGCAAACAACAACGGCGTTGGAAGCAATTTTGGATTACCATTAAACTACAAAAATGAGTATCGCCGCGCTCTTGCAAGCCGCAGAATACCTAGAAAGGAGGGAAAGAGGTAAGTTTCGTCAATTTCGAGATTAAAATGATTGAAAACGCGTTTTCCGTTTTTGTCGATCTTCGACGGGCTTCCAAAACATGGACGCCTGAAGTGTACATCGCGTGATCAGCTGATTTTGACACCACGGCGCTTTTCTGGGGCCCAGCTAAATTATTTTTGTTTGCGTCTAATATTTTTTATTCCTCTTTTTGCAGAGGCGGAGCATGGATACGCCTCTACCATGCCTCTTCCAAGTGATCTTAATCGCAAAAGACCAAAATCTAAGAAATCTCAAGGAAACAGGTGAGAACGATTACTGAAAACCTGTTTTAAGGGCCTTGGCCCTTTGTTTTGAAAATCTTTTGGCGATTATTTTATTTATAATTTCAATTATAACTACCCTTTCGTATTACTTTTACGTAATTTTAGGCTTATAACAATCTAGGTATTTAATGTTATATTAATATTCGTTTCGTTAAATGTCATAGAATAGAAAATTGCCTTCATTCAGAAAGGTTTTGTGATTTTGACCAAAAAAGTATGAATGCAATTACAAAATAATGGAAAAATGGCCCAATAAGATAGGCAACCTCATTGAAATTCCTCCAGATTTTATGGGCATTTGTCACTGCCCCAAATATGGCCATCTTCAGTAATGATATGAGCAAGTTAGATAAATTTTAAATAATATAGGTACACTGCTCTTTTGATATAGCATTGCAAAGCAAATGCTTTTGTTAAGGCAATACAAACCAAATGTTATAGCTATGCAGTATAAATCTAGGGAATGCAGTCCAAATAATATAGGTATGCTGCCCAAATGATATAGATATGCTGCCCAAATAATATAATAGTGAATGCAGTCCAAATAATATAGTGAATGCAGTCCAAATAATATAGTGAATGCAGTCCAAATAATATAGTGAATGCAGTCCAAATAATATAGTGAATGCAGTCCAAATAATATAGTGAATGCAGTCCAAATAATATAGTGAATGCAGTCCAAATAATATAGTGAATGCAGTCCAAATAATATAGTGAATGCAGTCCAAATAATATAGGTTTGCTGCCCAAATAATATAGCTCTGCAGTCCAAATAAAATTCTATAATTATATTTATTTTAAAACGTTTAAAATTATTTTTTATTTTGTTTTGATTGAGGTTCATATATATTTGCGCTTAAGACTGAATGCATTAGGCCTACTTTTAATACTATAAAATTTCCGGAATTTGAAACCGTGTGTTTGCGCGTGCCACTACCTTTACCTGCTTGGGCCTGTATTTTAGGCGCAAAAACAATTTTGAAATCAGTAAAACAGCTAGTCGGGTGTTGCGCGTAGAGATTATTTTGGGGCCCCAATTAAGACTCTTTAGTCTGATTAATAATGCCAAAAATAAAAACTCTTTTATACCGGTAAATTTATATAATTTTTCCCTCTTCTCTTTTCAGAACAACACACAATGAGCTGGAGAAAAACAGGTACTTTCATTATTTTTATAAATATTCATAGCTTCAAATTAGGGTAGCAAAATAGTAAAACGCGTAGCTGTATAGAGGCGCTTTTATTTTTCGTATCTCTCTTTCATTGTGGCGTACTAGCCTAGTTGTTTTTGTCCGTTCTCCCGATTCACTATGTGGAATATCTTAAGCCTTTGCATGTACAGTTTGAGACGGACGTGGTACGCCTAGGCTTATGGCTTGGTTTTTTGACAACCCCAGATAGTTCTCGCGGCGTAACAAACGCAGATGAAGATCTCTTAGAGAAAAAAACAGAGCACGCCAATTGAGGACGTTAAATTATTTTCCGGGCTACTGAAAATTGGGAAATATGATTAGTGATGACACAGTTTATTAACGGTATTGTAAAACCAGGGGGGGAGGGGAGAAAAATTTGTGATCACATGTGGTGAAGTTTTGGCGCCTGTACCAGCCACGCTCCCTCCTAGCTAGGGCCTATTTTACGCTTTTACGCGCCAAATTTTTTTCCTGAAAAGATAGGCCCGCGACAGAGTTATTTGAACTCGAAAATAAAGGTTCAACCGTATTATCATATATATTCGTAAGATAATACTTAATGTATTGAGTTATTTTTGCAATTTACATGATCGATCCGGTTTTTGCATTCGTCTAAATACGTAGTATCGAGGATGAATTTCGGGTTCACCTTAAGTCGTTTTCGGTGGTATATTTTGGATACATTTTATTTAGTATTTAATTACTTATTATTGAAGTACTTGGATTCTAAATAATAATTTTATACAATTCACTTTTTTATTTATTTATTAAAAAATGGAATTTCTAAGCAATTATTTAGACGCGTAATTTGAGGGTAATTTATAATTCCACCACTCAATTAAAAATTAGTGAGCGCTTCATTTTAAATTTACGATATTAAAATTCGAATTGGATCCATTTAATATGCGCATATATATATATATATATATATATATATATGTATGTTTTGGAATATGAAAACTTAAAATATAATTATGATTAATAAAGTTATTTTTTAAAATATCGATTATTTAAATAACCTATTATTCTTGATGAATTTATGAAAATGTACAAAAGTAGATTATCAAGCAATATCAAATCAGAGCAGACTAAATTGAATTTAATTAAGATTAGTTTAAATTTTATTTTACATTAACGCTGCGTGCGAATTGTTCAGCGATTTATTGTCAAAAATCAATAAAATCAGAAAATTTATTAAAATTAAAAACGATAAGCGTTTCTTTGGTTTTTCATCATCAACCCTGCCTTATTACGAATTAAAATATTTACTGTGTGATAACGAAAAGGTATAAAAAAATATCAATGAACGAAATGCTACAAAAATTACAGGAAAGGACTACAATTTAACATTTAAAAATTGTGTTGATCAAAAACATTTATTATCAAAAAACCACAACGTCGTTTTTATTGTAAACATGTGTTTAGATAAATTTTAAAGTTGTTTTAATTTAATTTTACAGAAGGGCACATTTAAGGAACTGCCTGGAAAAACTAAAAGAAATGGTTCCCTTAAGGCCCGAATCTAGTCGCCACACCACACTCGGTTTACTCACCGAAGCCAAAGTATTTATAAAGGTAATTTCACTTTTAATAGACTTCATTTTCACTTAAATTGTCGGCGCAGTATAATCGCGTGGCCTACAAGTGCTAACTACCAAAACTACGCGTACATTATGAAATTGTTTGTCGTAGTTCCGATAAATTAGGTTCTGTATTGAGTAAAATAACTTCTATTTTCTTCGCCGTAGTCCTTCAATAGGCGAAATACGCGCGTAGTTTTCCAAATCAGTTTTCCTTTTTTGTCCAATCAGGGTCGCCACAGTACCTGCAGAACCCGGAAAAAGATCGGGAATTTAAAAATTATCTAAAAGTCGGGGAATTTTAAAATTGTACTTCTAAATGTCGGGGAATTTTAAAATTGTGCATCTAAATGTCGGAATTTTAAAATTGTGCGTCCAAATGTCGGGGAATTTTAAAATTGTGCGTCCAAAAGTCAGGGAATTTGAAAATTGTAACATCTAAAAGTCGGGGAAGTTGAAAATTGTACTTCTAAAAGTCGGGGAATTTTAAAATTGTACCGCCTTAAAGTCGGGGAATTTTAAAATTGTGCGTCCAAATGGCGGGGAATTTTAAAATTGTACTTCTAAATGTCGGGGAATTTTAAAATTGTGCATCTAAATGTCGGAATTTTAAAATTGTGCGTCCAAATGTCGGGGAATTTTAAAATTGTGCGTCCAAATGTCGGGGAATTTTAAAATTGTGCGTCCAAAAGTCGGGGAATTTGAAAATTGTAACGTCTAAAAGTCGGGGAATTTAAAAATTATCTAAAAGTCGGGGAATTTTAAAATTGTACTTCTAAATGTCGGGGAATTTTAAAATTGTGCATCTAAATGTCGGAATTTTAAAATTGTGCGTCCAAATGTCGGGGAATTTTAAAATTGTGCGTCCAAAAGTCTGGGAATTTGAAAATTGTAACGTCTAAAAATCGGGGAATTTGAAAATTGTACTTCTAAAAGTCGGGGAATTTTAAAATTGTACTTCTAAAAGTCGGGGAATTTTAAAATTGTACCGCCTTAAAGTCGGGGAATTTTAAAATTGTGCGTCCAAATGGCGGGGAATTTTAAAATTGTACTTCTAAATGTCGGGGAATTTTAAAATTGTGCATCTAAATGTCGGAATTTTAAAATTGTGCGTCCAAATGTCGGGGAATTTTAAAATTGTGCGTCCAAATGTCGGGGAATTTTAAAATTGTGCGTCCAAAAGTCGGGGAATTTGAAAATTGTAACGTCTAAAAGTCGGGGAATTTAAAAATTATCTAAAAGTCGGGGAATTTGAAAATTGTACTTCTAAAAGTCGGGGAATTTTAAAATTGTACTTCTAAATGTCGGGGAATTTTAAAATTGTGCGTCCAAAAGTCAGGGAATTTGAAAATTGTAACGTCTAATAGTCGGGGAATTTGAAAATTGTACTTCTAAAAGTCGGGGAATTTTAAAATTGTACCGTCTTAAAGTCAGGGAATTTTAAAATTGTGCGTCCAAATGTCGGGGAATTTTAAAATTGTGTGTCCAAATGTCGGGGAATTTTAAAATTGTGCGTCCAAAAGTCTGGGAATTTGAAAATTGTACGTCCAAATGTCGGGGAATTTGAAAATTGTGCGTCCAAAAGTCTGGGAATTTTAAAATTGTGCGTCCAAATGTCGGGGAATTTTAAAATTGTGCGTTCAAAAGTCAGGGAATTTGAAAATTGTGCGTCTTAAAGTCGGAATTTTAAAGTTATACGTCTTAAAGTCAGGGAATTGTAAAAATGGTCTAAATGTTAAGGAAAGGTTAGGGAATATTTAACGACCATTGTAAACGTTAGGAAGTTTACAAATTGTAAAAATCGGGGAATCTTTAAGAATTTTGGTTGCAAATGGAAAATTTGTACTAATATAAGTTAGGGAAAATCTTTGGAAATTGTCAAGGAAAGTCAGGGGAATTGAATCCGAAAACGCTCGTGGCAATCCTGCCAATATTTTGAATTACAACTGTATATTTACCATAGCAACCGCGTATCTAAAGACCCTGAAATCTTAAGACCCTAGGGCAGAGTTCTTATACTTTTAAATAATCGCGCGTGACGACAAAGTACATCGTTTCTTTCGTTAAAAGTAAAAATATCAAATTACGCCCAAAATGAGCCTTTTTCTTTTATCTTAACAGGTAATCCAACAAAATTTCGTAGAATGAAAATTGACTAGTGAATATATATCGCTTTGGCGTGAGATAGTCGAGGTACTGTACCTAGGGACAAAGCCCGCATTGTTAAATCTCTCTCTTAATACTTGGCTATATAAAGAAAGCAAATTTCAGTGACAGAGGGAAGTGCAACCAAAATAAACTATCCCGTCCCGCAGGTAGATCAAGGTTGGCCCGCTCGCGGCAGCCAAATGTTTCGAATCTGACTTCGCTCTCCGGGCCAAAAAGCGATCGAAACAGCCAAAGGGTTGTTACTTCCCCCCCTCGTCTAATTGTTACCATTAAGGTCAAGGTCCCACTCAGATTCCCCCAACCAGAGAATGCCAGGTGACGTTTCGCCATTGGTAGACTGCAATTGTTTATTTGATGACTATTTTGGAACGCGCACTTTCGCCGCTTCGACTTCCTCTCTCTGCATTCAGACTTGGCGCTTTTACTTTCATTGATATTATGATGTAGTGTCGCGTTAAAAGCCATTTGAAAACAATACTATTATATCTGGGTTTTTGTCTAATCAATTTCTATATTCATTTGTCCCCTCAATTTCCATACTAATCATAATTTGTTCCCTCAATTTCCATACTAATTTGTCCCCTCAATTTCAATATTAGTTTGTCCCCCTCAATTAAAATAATAATTTGTCCCTTCAATTAAAATGCTAATTTGTCCCCTCAATTAAAATGCTAATTTGTACCCTCAATTAAAATGCTAATTTGTCCCCTCAATTAAAATGCTAATTTGTCCCCTCAATTAAAATGCTAATTTGTCCCCTCAATTAAAATGCTAATTTGTCCCCTCAATTAAAATGCTAATTTGTACAATCAATTAAAATGCTAATTTGTACCCTCAATTAAAATACTAATTTGTCCCCTCAATTAAAATATTAGTTTGTCCCCTCAATTAAAATATTAGTTTGTCCCCCTCAATTAAAATATTAGTTTGTCCCCCTCAATTAAAATATTAGTTTGTCCCCTCAATTAAAATAATAATTTGTCCCCTCAATTAAAATACTAATTTACACCCTCAATTCAAATAGTAATTTGTCCCCTCAATTTCAATCATTTTCCCCACAAATACCAATTATATTTTTCCCGCAAACATGCAAATTATATTTTTCCCGCAAACGCAAATGTTTTCCTCAAATACAAATTAATTTTCCCTAATTAAATATAAAATAAATTTTCCAAATTAAATACTAAATACTTGTTTACCCATAATTAAATAGAAAATAATTATTTCCTATAATTATGTAAAAAAAAAAAAATTTCCCATAATTAAATAGAAATAAAATTTTTGCAATAATTAAATTATTTATTGAAATGCTTTTTCCATAATTAAATTATTTATTGAAATGCTTTTTCCATAATTAAATTATTTATTGAAATGCTTTTTCCATAATTAAATTATTTATTGAAATGCTTTTTCCATAATTAAATTATTTATTGAAATGCTTTTTCCATAATTAAATTATTTATTGAAATGCTTTTTCCATAATTTAATATAAAATCTGTATGGCTTTAAAAAAGAAATCCAAAAAGACGAAATGAACAATTTTTCCTTTTAAAGATACGAAAATAACGCTTCGGCCTTTCAGTAGCTTGACAGGCGTATTAGCATTGCCGTAAATTCTGGAGTTAATTTTTTTGGCAATTAAATAATCCCGTATTACAATTTTTCATTTTCTCTCCCAAAACGTT